>NW_019174333.1:2441859-2506112 GCF_002260705.1 Seriola dumerili
TGTCACAGGTTATTCACTTCAGCTCAGATTATTCATACTCATCTCGTTTTACCAAAGTGTCACCATAATCTGATGTTCCTCCTCTCTTCCACAGAAGCAGCAGCTACCTGCACAGGTGTGCAGATGGCAGATGAAACCATGTTTAACTGGGTCATGGGTCATGTTACTGAATTAATGATATTGGGTAGGTGGTAAGGTTTTGGGACATTATTGAACTGGGAAAATGTGTTTCTGCTAATAAGTTATATTTGTTTAGCATGAGAACTGGCATGAGAGCTACAGACTGTGCGAAATATGATCATTGATTTCATCAGATATTGGCTGGTCTAAGGGGAGGGGCTTAGCAGTTATAAGCCTCTGGTCAACAAGACTCTCTGAGAGAGGATGTGAACCAGACAGGTGACTTTTGCAAGTTGCGCGCAATTCATTTGTTTTGTTTTTGCTGTTTTTGCTGTTTTTGCAGTGGATATTTTTGTAATTAAAAGCACTTCAATCTACTTTTGTGACTCAAGCCATCTTGTTATTTTTATGTCTCCACGCCGGCGCCAGTCAGAGCTGGAGGCACATTGTTTTCAGGTAGTCCGTCTGTCCACAGTCCTCAGTAACACCTGATGGAACTACTTCAAATTTGGTACAAACATTCACTTGGACTCAAGGATGAACTCATTAGAATTTGGTGGTGAAGGATCAAAGGTCAAAGGTCAAGGTCAGTGTGACCTCACAAAACACTTTTTGGCCATTACTCAAGACTTCACAGCAATCATGACAAAGTGTATGAGACTGTGTATTCCAGGTTCTACTGCAGGAGCCAGAGCCGAGTAGAGCATTACACACCCACATCAGCCCACACTCTGCTGCACTGTTCTACACCGTTACTGAACGTTACAGACTGGACAGACTGTGTTGTGTACAATTAACAGAAATCACATCTTTTAAATGATCCTGTGCTGCTTTTTCTGAAAAAAAAAAAAAAAAAACCTTTGTATGAACATGAGCAGAGACATAAATGCAAACACAGAGAGTCAGAAAAAGTCTGGTGATGTGTGTGCGTGTTCCTCTACCTGCAGACAGGTAAAGTCATGGCATGACTCTTCTTTCCTCTGAACAGCTTCTTCTCCACCAGTGCGTCCACGACCAGCTGCCTGGCATCAAAACGTTTCACTCCCTTAGAAGAGACAAAATCATAACAACAAACCTGCTTAGGTTTTCAGTTTTAACAGTGTAACATCCACATTAACCACATCTCTTCAACACCTCCTATGATACTGCACCTCCAGCCACTGTCCACAAGAGGGTGTCATGGTGCCATCTCCTCTGATCACAGTGAGGCGTGGCAGTGAGTGTCTCTGTGACAGCAGGAAGTCGGTGTGGTCGTGAGCAGGAGTCACCTTCACTGCACCTACAAGACACACACAGCAGCATGTCCAGGGGTGGACAACATAACAGACACAGCTTAAACATCCACACGTTCCCTCCGCCTTAATCAAGCTATGAGGCTTCTGATGCTGAGTCTGTCATGAGACTGTGTCGGTGAGAGTGTTGCTGTCACCGGTTCCAAGCTCCATGTTCACCATAGAATCAGTGATGATGGGCAGGAGTCTGTCGGTGAAGGGGTGCCTGCACTGCTTCCCGTGAACAGCCTGGAACAAAGTGGACAGAGCAGACAGACATGAGCACGACCAACGACAGAGCAGAGCCCTCGGCGTGTTAGGTTCATAGTACTACGTCAACTTTGAGTCATTTCCCCTCAGTCTGTCTCACTGGACGAGTAGGGTGTTCCTGCAGGACTGGAGGCTGCTGTTTCAGGACCACATTTGTAGAACTTTTAGTTTTTAACAACACTGCCACCTAAGGAAGAGGACGACAGGACCGCACTTCAATAAGCAGATGGACGACCATCAGAGTGTGAGTACAACAGTTCTTATAAATATATTAAGAGTAGTGAACTAATTACTTAACTAATTATTTTTAGCCTTTTATCATATTTAGAATAATAAAATTATATATCAGCATGAATAATACACATCCATGGTCGTGACACTGCAGCCTTCTATAGGCTACTGCAGTAACTTAACACTCCCAGAGGTTATAATCTATTGTGATTATATTTATTACTAAGTTATTAAATTAGAGCAATGGGGAAATTTGTAATAAATTTTCATCAGTGTTACTTTTTGGTCATTTTTATACTTTAAATAACTGTAAAAATATTATTTCATACTGTACTGATTAGTCTATTACCCCTTAATCTGATCTGTCATCTCTGACGAAGAGGAGCTCACCTTCGTTAGTGCTGTTTCCTACTTTACAACCAGGGCTTCGAATATTGAAGGGTCAGAAGTCACATGTCAATAATGTTATTTCTGTCTCTCTCTTTCCTTCAGGAGTCGTTGAGGTTCTTTCATACTCCAGTATCCTCCACCTCCACTTGCCGGTGTCGCACTCGCTTGCGGGGGTCATTCACTTTCCTTGTTATTGTTGTTGTTTATTATTGTATCAAAAACTATGTATCTATGCCTCCTCCACACTAGTTTCAGGTTACATCCCTGTTTATCCAGAGTCATACAAAATATGAACAATTTGTGTGAAATTTTTGTCATAATTGCTGTGAAGTCTTGAGTAATGGCTAAAAAGGTCACACTGACCTTTAAGGCCATAGCATATGATTCCAGCTTTATTCTATCTGATAATTACCTAATTATGCTGATTACACTGCCCAACATGCAACTGTTAACGACCACAAGACAGAAAGTAGTGTTTGGGTGGAATAAACCTTCATGGCAGTTTTGCGGTCAGTCAACTCTATGTGTGGCTCCAGGGTCCTAGAAATACGGCCCTGAAACTGCAGCCTCCGGTTCTGATGTTTGATTGCACTGGACCGGCCAATCAATGGAGCTCTAATACTGGAGAGATAGCACCATCTATAGGTCCACCCGGCAAAATGGTAAGAAGAGGACAGAAGAGGAAGTGGAAGTCTGGATCTGAGGAGAAGAGAGAGGAAAAGGAGGAATGAAAGACAAAGTGAGGAAAAGAATGAAGGAGAGAGGAGGAAAGGAGGCAAAGAGGAAGAGGAAATGAAAAGGCATGAAGAAGTGGAGCAGATGTAAGATTCTTTTTTTTTTTTTTTTTTTTTTTTTTAAAAAAGACCTTTCTCCATTCTTCAATTCAACCAGGAAAATGAAAGGATGTTCCTGTGTTTGTTTTTTTAATTCTGACAATAAAATGTTTTTGGTTTAAAATAAAAGAAACAGGCACACCATGTTTTGGGTTTGCTTATGCTGTCTTAGTTTAATCCTGAGGTTTAGTTCTGCAACCTTACAACACCTGCACTTACATACCTCACTCCTGCACACCACACACTACGGATTTTACTGATTTCCACATATCACACTCAGAATATTTAATTTGGCATCTTAATTTGCTTTAATAAAAATGTTCTTTATTAATTGTAACCGTGGTGTGTCTCCCTTTTGTCGTGGCAACTTGAACCCAATGCAATGAATATGAATATAACAAACTGGTAAAGCTATAGTGCCATATTTCTGTGATGTACAATTCCCTGATATTGATTGATGATTCATCAATAATTATATTCAATAACTAGGAGTACATCTGTCTGAACTTGTGAGAATCCAAGACTACTTCCCCCCTCTTCACACATTAGCACTCGCCTGATATCGAGGGTCGTCAGGGTGTACAGCTATGGCCACATCTCCCAGCATAGTCTCTGGACGGGTGGTGGACACCGCCACCTCTCCACCTAAAATACAGAGTAAAGAGAAATCATTATATAACACAAAACAAACTACGTCCAAGCACAACGTGTATCATATTTCCAGACAGTCACAGATACTCACCATGGCCGTCTACAGGGTAGGCAAAGGTTAGCATTGTTCCAAACTCCACCTTGTTTTCATAACCAGGGACAGACAGCGTGGTCTGCCCAGACAGCTCCCTGGAGTCAACCTGACGACAGATCAACACTCTTAAAGTTGTTGACACATATTCACTGCAGCCTGATGATAAAAATCTTTTCAATTAATTTTCCCCTCATCACTCTGCTGTTTCCACAAAGGCGTACACAACAAAACTAATGATGGTCCTGTGTGGAAAAATCCACAGTAGGTGGATGAACAATGGACAAGCCCTAGACCCCAACAGTTTGCCTACAAGTACAAGTCCTCCACCGGCCCATTCTTACTTGGATGAGCCAGGTGGTTACATGATTATGTTCTTTGATTTCTCAAGTTCATTTAACACCATCCAACCCCCCATCCTTAAAGACAAGCTGGAAGGGATGGGGGTGGATCCCTGCTTCACGTCCTGGATTGTGGATTACCTGACAAGACGACAGTACGTCAAGCTGGGTAACTGTGTCTCAGGGACAGTGATGAGCAGCTCTGGGCCCACCCTCAACATTCAAGGGAAGAACACTGAGGTGGTGCACACTTATAAATACCTGGACAGTAAACTGGACTGGTCCCTGAACACAGATGCCATCTACCTGAAGGGGCAGAGCCGGCTCTTTTTCCTCAGGAAGCTCAGGTCCTTTGACGTCTGCAGTGAAATGCTGCACATGTTTTATCAGTCAGTGGTGGCCAGTGGACTCTTTAATGCTGCAGTCTGCTGGGGCAGCAGCATGTCTGACATGAACACAAAGAGACTGGACAAGCTGGTCAAAAAGGCTGGGTCTGTGCTTGGCAGGAGTCTGGACTCACTCAGGACTGTTGTGGAGAAACACATGCAATGTAAGATGGAGGCCATCTTGGACAATACCAACCATCCTCTCCACAACATTCTGGCAGGACAGAGAAGCAACTACAGCTGCAGCAAACGTCTCATGTCAGTGTGCTGCAGAACAGAGAGGTTCAGGAGATCCTTTGTTCCCACTGCCATCAGGCTATACAACACCTCAGCCAAAGGAAGTGGATCATGAACTGGACGATAAATCTAAACTGCATACATGTGAGAACTGCTTGATAATTGAATTTCCCCAATATTCATCGGTCTATCTATCTATCTATGAAATAAGAGAAGTGTCAGTGTTTAAATGTCACATCTGTTTTATGAGGGTTCAGACTCAAGGTCATCTTACTAGCTTTTTTTCCAGAGTTTTCAACTGTACCTCACACCCACTCTCTCTCAGTGGACATCTGACTGTGAGAAGCAGCTGATCGCTCCAGACAAAAAGCTATCATGAGGGCCTTGTGTTAAGATTTTTTTTTGACATTACTTTTTTCTACCGTGAAAGGAATTTAATGATGATGTCTTGTAGTTTTTCTCCAGTGGTGTAAAATATAACGCAGTAAAAACTTGAAAACATCCATCCATCTTCTTCTGCGTAGCTCAGGTCGGGTCGCTGTGGCAGCAGGTAAAGCAAAGTAGACCAGACGTCCCTCTGCCCTGCAACGCTTTCCAGCTCCTCCCGAGGCGTTCCCAGGCCAAATGGGATATGTAATTCCTCCATCGTGTTCTGGGTCTACCCCTAGGTCTCCTCCCAGTTGGACATGCCCGGAGAACCTCCAAAGGAAGGCGTCCATGAGGCATCCTAATCAGATGCCCATACTATTTCAACTGGTTCCTTTCCACATGAGAATCGCCACTTTAACATGGTGGAGGGGTTTGTGTGTCCCGGTTACCCTGGGAGCTGTGTTGTCGGGGGCATTAGCCCCTGGTGGGGTCTCCCAAGGCAAATTGGTCCCAGGGGAGGGGCCAGACTAAGAGCGATTCACAATGGATACACAATGTCAGAGATGCAGCACCGCGCTGAGAAAATGGACACCGGGGCCCCCATGCTGGAGCCAGACCTGGGAGGGGAGCTCGCAGCAAGCGTCTGGTGGCCGGGCCTTGACCCATGGGGCTCAGCCTGAAAAACCAACATAGAGCCACCGCCTCATGCGCCTCATCACCTGCAGGGATGGACCCTGGCAGCAGGCGAAGGCGGGGACCTGGGCGTGTCACAGAGCGGACTTGAAAACAACTGAGTTTGTGCTGATTTACTCTCCACAGCGACTGACGGCGTCTCTATGATGTGGCTTCATACTGATGAGTTATTCCATGTTAAACGGTAGTTCATTTTGATTAGTTTAGTAAGGATTTGTTTTAATCAGTGTCAAAAACTAGTGGACTATATTTATAAAGTGATACCTAAGGTCTTAGGTTAGCTACTAATCATATATACGACTCTTCTCTCTAAGTATGAGAGTAAGTCCTGATGAGCGGATGCTAGCTTTTAGCTGTTGAGTGAGGAGGAGCCACTGCTGGTGGCCGTGGAGAAGGGTGTGCCTTACTGTTATATACACTGTACATCTATGTGGAGTTGAATCACCTCTATGTCAGAGATAGCAGATTCCAGGGCACAGCTCCAGTTGACCAAACCCTCTGAGCGATAAATCAGACCAGAGTCGCAGAGTTGGACAAAGGCCTCGGTCACTGCCCTGCTGAAACCCTGAGACACAGTAAACCATAGTCAAACACAGTCAAACAGTAAAAGACAGTCAAACAGAGTAAAATGGTCAGTGCATTTCCAGGCAGTTTGATTCTTTAATTTTAAACCAAAAAACATAAAAACAGAGTTTTTCTGTTTTTGTTGTCACGATTAAAAAACGAAAAACAGGAACATAAAATCAGAAGAAACACTCCAATGCTGCTGTTTGTAAATTCTTTTTTTTTTTTCATTTTTCCTTGTTGAATTGGAGAATGAAGAAAGGTGGTCAGGAGGAAGAAAAGGTAAATATTTCAAATTGAAAGCTAAGAGTGGCCATTCTATATAGTATAACATTATGCACAGATAGATAAAGATGTTTTTTTTTTTTTAAGACATGAAAAATATTTCATCTGAAGTGTGTGATGTATTATTTACTTGTGTATCATGAATTAACAGCCTCATTAATTAATATGTGTAAACACACTGTGTGGTCCCTCCCAGATAGTGTTGTCTAAAGTGACCAGCAGAGGTCTCCACTGTTACCACATTATTGTTCACTCTTTCACCAAATCACTTCATATTCTGCTGCCTGATCAAGCTAATGTTCACTGTTTATAGCTGCTGTTGGTTGTAGCCGACACTACGACCTTTATTCTGAAATTCACGTGTCAGAGGAATAAACACATGATCAACACACATAACACACAACTACATAATGTTACACTTTTATAGAATGGCCAAGCTGTCCTCTTGGATTTTATTTTGAAATTTCCCTTTACTTCCACCTGACTAACTTTCTTCATTCTTCAATTTAACAAGGAAAAATTAAAAAAAGGAATTTACAAACAGCAGAATTTTCATGTTTTTACTGTTTCTAGTTTTTATCATTTTTATGTTTTTATATTTTTTGGTTTAAAACAAAAAAAAAGCCTGAATGTTCATTAATCTAAAACAGTGAACCAGTTCAAAGGTCTGAGCACACTCATCAATCCTTATAGCCAATGTTACATTTCAATGAAGAAGAGCAGACCCTGGTAGTACTTAAGTTGACACTAGCAGATAGTGGTTTATTAATATAAATATATCATATATAAAATGTATAATCCTTTTATAATATATCAAAATAAATAATGAACTTCTAATAGAGATAACACGTCAGTATAAGACGTGTCTGACATGGTAGGAAGCAGCACTGATGTGGTCTTACTGGATCCATAGTGAAACAGGCTCTGCTCCAGTCCAGAGAGGCTCCGAGCCTCCTCAGCTGCTGGTAGATCTCCTCTCCTTTCCTGGGAGACACAGGGACAGAGGTGAGCGAGGGAAACGCTGCGCAGACCAAACAGTGGACAGGAAGTGATGATGTGAAGGTGACGACTTACTCATTCTTCCACTTCCACACCTCCTGCAGAAACTCCTCCCTGGTGAAGTCCTGTCTGCGCTTCCCCTCTTCCCTCAGCAGCCTCCTCTCCACTACTGTCTAACACACACACACACACACACACACACACACACACACACACACACACACACACACACACACACACACACACACACACACATTAATTTACCAGCTACACGTATCAGCTGTTTATTGGGCGTTGAACAACAAGTGAGTCCCAGCCAGGTTCGTCACTTTTTCGTGTCCCCTGGAATACTTCCATTCACTTCGAAGATTTTTTCTGTGTGTTTTGTCTATTTGCATGTGTTTTCTTAAGTTGCAGTGCTTTGAGCTCTCAGGGCCACCGTAGTTTCCTGAAGTTGACTGTGCATTAGATGCATTAAGTTAAGTTAATGATATTTGGTGTAGCCCTGCTCTCTGGCTGTGAAAACATCTCCTGATGCAGGTCCAGTGGAAGTGATGCTGAACTAAATCCACAGTCCTCAACCTGTGCATAAACCCATTCCAAAGTAAAGTGAAGCTGACATGAAGCTTCATCAGGCAGAGTCAGTCCAAAGACTGGAGCACTTGATTTGACTGAGTCAGACTCCTGAAGCCTCGTATACTGGCATACAGCATCTGTTGAACTTTCTAATCCATTTCAACAGAACCAGGACTGTGGATTTGTCCCACATCACAGGGACTGAATTAGCAGAGGATCTGTTCAAGGACAGTTTGAACAGTCAGATCATTTACTCTTTCAACTGTGAAAATTGTTTCAACAAAGACTTTTCTTTAAATCCCAGACTGTCAAGAAAGAGGAAGTAGAGAGGAAGCTGTCATACCTGTGTTGCAATACCCGCATGGTCACATCCAGGAACCCACAGCACTCTGTAGCCCTTCATCCTCTTCCTGATGGATCACAAATCCATACATTACTGCTCTATACAGACGCACTAGTGACCGCTGATACTTTACACAAAATGCTGCACATGTAGCTGGCATTACCATCGAACCAGAGCGTCTTCTACAGCCACAGTCAGAGCATGACCCAGGTGCAAAGTCCCGGTCACGTTTGGTGGAGGGATACACAGAGCGAAGGTCTGATCCACGGTGTGAGACAACCTCTCCTGAAGAGACATGGAACAGACACAGCTCAAGAGTCAGCAGGAACCACTGCACACTGTTCTTTTTGTCCTTAGAGTCCATGTCATCAGCATCTTCATGGTACCACTCTATAACAAGACCACCCTTATAAAGGATTTATGAATGGTTTATAATTAGTTTATTAATGAGCTTGTTCAAACTTTAGAAATCATTTATAAGCTGTTATAACACATTAGAAAAAAAGAGTGACCTGTTGCTTGCCAAATAGTGAGCCCACATGTCTCTGTACTGTTCAGCCTCGGATCTCATTAGTTACTGAGCTTTCTTTGTTTTCTCCATCATCAGCATCTGTAGCTGCTGCTTCATCACATGTTTGTTCAGTTACTATCAATGAACCAGCATCAGCATCTTAATGGTGAGAAAGTGATGATATGATCATGATCATATCAAAGCAGATTCATCCTCTGAGGTCGTGGCAGTGTTGTTGACCTTGACATGCTCTCAGCAGCCGTATTCATTCTAATCACAGCTGTTGATCAGATCGTTCTGCTCAGTGGAGATTAACATGGAGATGCTTTCTGCTGGTTGCTCTCTTCTTTAGGACTTTATCATCCAGGTAGAACACAGGTGGGAACCTTCCTTTACCTGGTGAACTGCTCACCCATCCTTTGTCCCACTGTTCACATCTCTGTGATTCTCCCTCCATCATCTTCATGTTTCTTCTTCTCATTCTTACAACCATTTATGATCATTTACAAACATGTACAACTGGTAAAAGGTTAAAACACGTCACCATTTATTAATGAGTTACTATAAGGCTCCTTTTACCAGTTATAGATGGTGGTAACTCATTAGTAAGATTAATGAGTAGTAAACATTAACTTGATCGTGTCAAATAGTGAGCCTGTCTGTAAACAAGTTATAACTTGTTTATAATTGTTTATTTATGATTTATAAAATGTAAACAACCAAATGAATAACCTAATTATAAACCATTTATAAATCCTTTATAATGGTCTTATTGTAAAGTGGTATTGCATTATTATTATTATTATTACTAGAGTAATAATAGTCAACCTTGTTTGTACATATAGACTTAGGAACTGTGCAAAGAGTCTTTTCTGAACACCCTTGTACATATGGTTTTAGTAAATCTTAGCGCAGCTAAGAGCCAATCCATTTATCACAGGTGCAAGACATAGAGAGTTGTGGTCGTCCAGACAGGATGTAATAAAGTTCAACAGCAAACAGAAACGGTCTGGGTTCAGAGAAACTTCTCTTCTGATAAAGAGAAGACTAAAAAAATGACTCCCACATTTCTGGCTTGGTATTGTTTGAGATTAAGCCAGGTTTTGCATTATTTCCACGGTCAGGCTGGTGGGAGGGGCAAATATAATTATCTTAAAAATACAAGACATCCAACACTAATATCAACAAATCAGTCATTTCAGGAAACCAAACAGGGCTGACAGAAACACGTGTCATCTTCTTGCATCTATGAATTATATGTCCCAAAGGGAGCATGTCAATTGAGAAAAGAATAAAGCCCAAAGCCATCAAGCCTCTGAGCGACTGCGCCAGTACATGTGTTGGATCGACGGCTGAGTCGGCAGCATCACAGAGACACGGTGTAAATACACCTGTGCTGGTAACTATTGCAGCTCATGTTCCCTGTACTGTTACTTGTTGATAAAAGCGTATTGAAGTGAGTGGCGAGAAATGCTTCTGGCTTCCAGAAAAAGTTTGGGAACCACTGAGCCTGAAAGTTGACAACAGCATTCAGAGTGTCATTTAATTTCTGATACATTTCTGTGACACATTAAAGAATCTGTTGCTTAAACACAATTGCTTTGATTTAATTTATATTAAATATTATTTATCTGAAAGGCTGTGTTAAAGTGAAGTGAAATTAACGACAGCAGTATTTAAGTGTCATGTGCTCTTGTGTTATAAAATCCTCACATGTTGTTCTGGACTGAAGAATCCCTCTTTCTCCCACCACTGGTACCAGCTGGACTCCACATACTCTGGACTGTATGAGGGTGGGAATGGCAAGCTGGTGTCTGCGAAGAAAAAAAGACTTTTCTAAGTCTACACACAAACAGAACATGGAGACATGCTGGTGCTGGACCACAAGTGACGGGAAGTTGGTCACCTTTCTTTGCCCCATGAGGTGTTTGAACAGTGTACACTATCTTCTGCTTCTCACTCCATTTCACTGACTTATCCTCAGCAGTCTGGAAACAGAAACATCAATGTTGAAATACAGTTGGGTCAATTATCCAGAGTCTGCCTCTGTTACACTCTGTGATCGTTCTGCTTAATATCTATTTATGACCCACATCAGACCTGGGACATCACAGAGCTGAATGTGGGGCAGTTTTGTTGAATAGAAAGCTATTATGACCATACCCTGAGAAAACAACCCTGCTGTTGTCATATTGATGCCTTCGAGATAATCTCAGTTTGGGGACTACGAACCAGATAGCCTGCATTACAGACTGGAGGTATGAGCCGTGACAGCCAAAGAGGAAGGGTCTAATGAAAGATGCTGTCAAGTTCCATTATAGGATGTGTAGGATCCAGTGTTTTAACCAATACCAAACATAAAGTACCCCTTTATGGAGCCTCTGATCATGAACTCCAGGTTTTTCTCCTAAGTGATTCACCAGCTTTGACAGGCCATTAATGAATGAAGCATTACGCCATTACACTTTTTCCTTATGCTTCTTTCCTACTCACACTGTGTTGACGTGACAGTATGGCCTCCTCCCGCTCTCGTCTACGCCTCTGTTTCTCAGCTTGGGGCCGCGGAGAGGAGGGATTTGACTGAGATGACGACGGAGGTTTTGGTGGGTTGCTGGAGCAGAGTCTGGCTGCTCCTCTCCCTGCTAGCCTCGAACTGAGGACACGACCTGCCCGCCACATCTTCAGTGACACACTTACACAAGAAAACAAACACACCGGCGTGTCATGTAAACGTAGGTTGTTGATTCAGAGAAGCCAGTTAACTTTGCTACATGTGAAATAAATTCTGTTATTTTTTCAGCAAAGTTTACTTACTGTTTTTAGTTCACTCAGGGTGAAGATGTCAGTCACCTTTTCACTTAAGCTACTTAATCATTGAAAACCCGAGAACGTACAATGTTGCTAATTTGCTAATGTGATGTAATGCTAATTTAATATTACGTCACTGTATCACCTCGTAGAATAATTGTGTCATGTTACTTTGCTATAATATATTTGTCTTTTAATCTCACCGTGAACATGCTGTTTTTTGGCGGACTGTTATACTTTACGGACAACCGGAAATGGCCACTGTCCGTCTGGGAATATCTTCCCCACAACACTACTGCTGTCAAGTGAAACCGAACAGGAAACCTGCCTCAATTTAAAAATAAAATAACTTGTACACATAACGTTAACCAAAAATGCAATATACGTATCCTAAATGCCGTTCCCTCACATAAATATAATTATGCTATACCAAAGTGTTTTGGCGTGATTTTGTTGTTCGCGCGACACCGTGATTCGCACTAACTGATTATCGTTTTGACCTGGAAACATTAAACTTCCGTTTTGAGTCCAGCTAACAAACCAACTCATTTTGCAGCTTGACTTTGTGTTGGCCACATCCCACTAAAGTGTTCAACACATCGCAATCGTTAGTATAACAACCTTTAATTTTAACACAGGTTGTGATTTGAAGAGCCAAGGTGAGCTATTGTAGCGAGCATATAGCTATATATTACAGAAACTCCGGATTTTTTTTAACATCTTGAAGCTAGCTAACGATAGCGTTAGCAAAGCAGCTCCAGGGATGGCGGAGGTTCCCGGGACATCAAGTGAGACGATAACGGAGACTGTTCAGACTAGCACGCCGCCGCCGCCCCAGCAGGTAAATAACGAAGAACTCGTCGTGAAGACGTGTTGATTATTTTCATAACCGGTGCTACTGTACGTTACCGAGCCGTGTCCAGCATTAACGAGGCCATCATCCTGTCATCATCCTGAAGTAATAACACAGCTCTCAGCCGGCCGTGTGAAGCTGGATGAGGCCTAACGTGTTAAGCTCCTTTTAATATGACAGTGCTCGTTACTATGTTAGTCAAGTATTATGATTACAGCAGTCGTATATCTGAATATGTACAAAATGTTCCCATGTAACATTATGCATTAAATGTAACTCCGTGTTGGGGTTCTCTGGAGTAGGTCCTTCAACGGGTTCAGGTGTGGCTCTGGACCTAGACACACACCAGCTATTAAACTCAGGTCTTCCTGATGGAACTGATATAAAAACCAGACTATCTTACCAAATACATTAGTAATACGAATATTAATAGTTGAATGTGCACTGAAATATTCATTAATTGCAGTGTAAAAAAAATAATGCATCAATGTGTATAGTGAGAACATGTGGACCCCCCAGTCTTTGTGCATCTGGTCTGGTTCTATTTTTGCTGGTTTGGTTCATACCCCTTAGTTCAAATTAAGGGAAATCTTGATTCTCCAGGAAACAATGATGCGGTCCAATGAGGTCCCCAGTAAAAAGGGAAAAAATATTTTCACTATAATTCCATCCGTAAGTAACACAATGACAGAATGTATGACTATTCTGGTCATGGGTTTCAGTCAGTTGTGTTTGGCATCTTCAAAGCCAGCTCCATAAAGAAATGGTTTTCCTAGTTTGGTGCAGAAGAACTTGAGCGACCTCAACAGGTCCCTGACCCCGATGCATCTAACACCTTTGGGATGAACTTAAAGACCGACTGTGAGCCCAACATCAGGGTCGGAGCTCACCAGTGTGGAAAATCTCAATGTGTGTTCATGAACGATACATGCCATGCATTACTTTTAGGAGCACTGGCGATGGGAGAGAACATGGAAACTCCACATAGAAAGTCTCTGAGATGGCTCTTGTTGGGTTAGGACTCGCGGTTTATTACACAGTTAACCACTGGGCCGAGTTTGCATTTGCTACCCAGCATCTCACAAGAGACCTGTCACATGTTACAGGAGGGACGAAGCCTGACAATCAAGCTGAGGAAGAGGAAGACTGAGAAGAAGGTGGAGTGGTCAAGTGACACTGTTGACAATGAGCACCTGGGAAGAAGGTCTTCAAAATGTGAGTTCATCTTCCTCATCAGCACACACTGAAGCGTGATTGATGCAGCGGATACTTTTCCTTCACCACAGGCTGGATTATTGACTTTCAATAGCTAGACCTGCTTTTAAAATATTGTCGTTTTATAGGTCGTCACACATTTTTATGCACAGTTCTAATGGCCCCTGAATATTACATGATTTTGGTCTCAGGTTGTCAGTCTGAAAAAATAAATAAGTAAAAGACTCAAGAAATAAATTAATGTGCCATTAAATGCACCAACAATAATATAAAAAGATACAGGCCTTAAACCCACAGTCCAGCCATGTGATAGGTTTATTTCTAGTCCTGTTTTCAGCTATAGATTTGCTAAGTGCCTCCGTTATCTAACGATGTCCTGACTGGGGGTTCCCATCTCTGCTGTGAGCCACGCCACAGGCATGTACAGTCCATGCACTCTGATGTCGATCAACCAATAGGCGAGAAGTTGACCCCATGACACACTTTGAATGACAGCCCCTTCATTTACATAATAAGGCAGAAATGCATAATGAAAATATAGATATAAGTTTGCAGGAAATGAATGGGGAGATAAAAATGAATAGATAAATAAATAAGAGAAATAAATAAATGGATAAATTAATTAATACAAAGATAAATAAATACAGAATCAGTTTATGTCACATTTTATTACTTAATTAATGCCTCTTTATTTTTTATGTTATTCTTAGTGCATTTAATGGCATATTGATTTATTTATTGAGTTGTTTGGTTAGTCTTAATGTTGGCAGTCTCAGTCCTCCATACACCAGTTTTAGAGCTTTGGACACCAAAGACAGCCTACATCCAAATTCAGCGTCAAAATGTGACTGCTGCCACATATCACATCTGCAAATCAGCCAATCAGAATATGACATAAAGTGATGTAGGATACATTGACTGTATTGTGTGTCTTTGCCTGACTCCATGTATGTGTGTTTACATCATCAGTACATTTCTCTTCATATTACGATGGCTCAGAATGTCCTGTCACCACGGTTCATATATCTCTGCAACACTGACACTCTACTGTATCTGTTGATATACACACATTGTGTGTGTGTATGTGTGTGTGTGTGTGTCTGTCTGTCTGTCTGTCTGTCTGTCTGTCTGTCTGTCTGTCTGTCTGTCTGTCTGTCTGTCTGTCTGTCTGTCTGTCTGTGTGTAAAAGCTGTGAACGTATGGACAATTCAAATAATTTCAATTTGTATTGAAACATTAAAACTGTCTTAGAGCATGTACAGAACAAGTGGTGTGTTAAATCATGGCATTTCTGATGAATGATCATATAAGACAAACATAACATGAGTTAAGATTGGAAAGAAAGGAGTTGTATGGTGGATTAGGACCACATGAGAGAGAGAGACAAGACACTTTTCCTGCCTCATCTGGGCAATAAAGTTTATTCTATTGTATTCTAAATACTTGTATATCAGAATTGTAACCGTTTCCTCAGAATGAATCATTATTAATTCAGTTCTGCCTCTTCATCCTTCTGCTGCGGCTGAAAAACTATTTTTACCACACACTCCCTTTAGCTACTATTTCTGCCCTGACCTGTTTGAACAAGGTGTCGTGCTGTATTTTTAATTTTTAATTTCTAACTGAGAACTAGAAGCTTACAGTGAGTCGGTGAAGGCATCACCCGGATCAACCCTAACCATGCGTGTTGTGTTCCAGGCTGCTGTGTTTATGAGAAGCCTCGACAGTTTGGAGAGTCATCCTCTGAGAGCGAGGGAGACGATGATGAAGAGGGCTGCGGCAGTGCTCACTGCATCCTGGGCCACGGCAGGAGAGGCCACGGACAGAGAGGGGCCGGGGGGACCACAGTGCCCCCAAACTCTGGAGGGTCACACACCCACTAATGAGCACCGCAGGTCGATTGCGGGGTCTGAGTGGTTTCCCACCACAACAATGACACATTACAAAGCTGCACTCTTTGTTTTAGTTTAGGTCCATCACTGAGGTACAGGCAGGCCTGGTGCTGCGTTCTAGTCATGAGTCACAAACTCCCGGCTGCTGGAGCAGGACAACAGCCTCTGTGCTGCTGTTCTTATTGAATTAGCCTCATTGAAAACCCTGCTCTCCTTTCAACAGCTGAAAGCATGCTCAGTATTGCGCCAACTAACAAACATAACATGGAATGATAACTGCAAGTTCACATTTTACATTTCTTTTTAACTCTATGACACATGCTGTGATGATAATCGGATTTAAAGGGCCATACCAGTGTTTTTTTGTTTGCACGGTTTAGCCCTTTTATTACAAACCACACCCACTTAGCATTAGCTCTCGGCGGGCGTAGGATGGTACGATTTGAAATGGTTCCATATTTTCCAGGCAGACACTGGTTTCCATTTATTTCGCGACGCTATGAAGATGAAGTTTGAGGTTTGTAATCCATCAGAGTGAACGCCATGTTCACTTCCACAGAGTTGTTGTTGTCCATCACAGCGTCCATACGTGACATGACTTACTTAGTTTACTATCACTCTTACTGCAGACATCAGAACTGGTGAGAATTAGTGTCAATAATCAATTATCAGTATAGATGTAGATGATTTTCTGTCCGTCCACAAACTGACACAGTCAAAAATCAGTTTGGCTTTATTATCGATTTTTTTTCGTTATGAATATTTTGGTTTTCAGGAAAGGAAATGAAAAACTTTATTAACCATCATAAGCTTTCATGTCTTGAAATGTCTTTTGTCCACAAACCCACAGACGCCAGTGGATAAATTCAGTGGAAATTTTTTGCTGATTAAACGACTTGAACAATAACTAATACGTTTTTTGTTAAGGAATTTTATTTATATATTTATTTCTGACACAAAATACGTCATCAGCCTGCACTTACACCTGCATTACCATCCATTAGTAACAAACAGAAATGGTGGGTAATATGAGCTAAAACAAATAACATACTGTATTACAGTGATGTCACCATGTCAAAAATGGATTACTTATTTACTGAATTGAATTCAAAATTCTGTCCCTGTCAACAGCTAAAACAAACATGATAACGTGCCAGCTAATGTCTGTAAGTGTTTAACCCTTTACTATAGCATGGACTAACACCAGTACACTAACTAACTAACTAACTAGCCTCAGATGTCCAGCAGCAGGAGCTTAGTCTCATCCCGCAGTGAAATGAGTGGAAACCAGTGGAAACAAAGTGTCTGTGATTTGTCGTGAATTCGCTAAAACAAATGTTAACGTCTTCAACTCATGATGTCGCCACAGTCAGGTGGTTGCAGAGTTGATAGACCTTCGCTCAGACTCCCAACGTCGTCGTGTCGCACTTTCCCCAGCAGCATGTCGGACAATGAAGCGTCACTGGAACGCAGCATCCAGTGAGTCGGGAGCTGTGAGGACGTGGAGGTAGAGAGGCCGTAACGTGTGTATGTTCCTTTTGACAAAGTGGCAGAGTTAATTGTATATAATACAGCACAATGATTTTTATTTTATTTTATTTATTTGCTGGTCTCAATTCTAAACTTGCTAACACTTGAGCACAGTCTGTTTGCCGCTACAAACCGTGATGTGAGAGTTAGAATAGAGTGGATTAAAGACCGGACGCAAACACAGATCTCCCTCTCACATTTCTAATTTGGAGACCAAATTCCAACTTTTGTGACAATTGCTGACAGAACATAGACTTAATTACATTATTGCTGCACAGGCTTCTAGCAGCATCAGTATAATCGGTCAGACCTCAGTGATCAGTGTCAGACAGTTCAGCCCTGGGCCCTGTTCTTCACTTGTGGCTAACTTAATGAATTAGATTCAACACAAGCAACACGTTATTCAGTTCTTTAAACCTGTTCACCAAGTTTATCTGACACCACTGTCTTAGCAACAAGACGTTGACCACAAACTTTAGTCACAGATGACTCCTCTCTCTGACACACACCGATGTATTTATTATTTAAGATAATTAGCTCTAACTGTATCTGAGGAAGGAGTTAGCTGGTTAACACCATGATAACCTGGATTACTTAACCCATGTCTTCAGACATGGTCCTGAAGACATGACATGACTCAAGCTAACCTAAATTTTATGTGGATCCTTCAGTTCAAAGCTGAAAACGTTTAAACATGCAAAAAAGTGCAACATATGAATTACAGTCAGTATATACGAAGAGAACATTTTTAATAATAAAAGAATGTATTCATAATTACAACTGGAGTTTAAATGGAGATTTTCTTATACTATAACTATATTCTTATCCTCTTTGATTCCCATAATCATACCAATTTACAAAGTTGTCCCCAGGAAACTTCGTTGACTTTAAGAGGAACTGAAGTAAAGCAGCTGTTGCTTTAGCTATAGTTTTTAAAGCTCCATATTTTCCTCTTCTCTTCTGTTTTATTTGAAGTATTGATCCATAAGAAGATATACTTGTGGTTTTAAGAACCAAAAACCATCTCAATGTAGATTTACATCTCCTTTCTCAGGCTTCTCTCTGGAGCTCTAGTAACAACAGGTCAGTGAGCCAATCAGAAGAGAGGAGGCTTGGAAACTCTCTTCTGAATGGCTGACTGTTTTCTGAGTGATTAAATAAAAAATATAGCAGATTTCAGGTAAACACTCAGAAACCAAATCCTGCAAGGGTGGGGCCAGGTGGGCGGGACTTGGGGCATGGCTGAGAGCGGGGATTGCTTTGTTGTGACATCACAAAGTTCCAGAAGTCCTGACGGCTGGTTTTAAGGCTCAGTTTCTCTCTACAGGCTGTGCGCATTTCTCTGTGGACTGAGGCTTTGATACTTTCACAGTATTGATATGGAACCTAGACCTGCTTTATAATCACACTACACATGGACAGAGACCTTTAGACTATATGGACCTTTAAAGAAAGAATATTAACAGGATGATTGAAATAACAAGATCTGTCTTTAATCACAATAAACATGTACAGATATGTATTAATAATACAGTAAGATGAAATCATTACAGTGGAATCACAAAACTTCATCATACAAATTCATCTCTTGTTTCAGGGTCTTCTCAGCAGCTGGTATTAGAGGCTTTGACAGTCTGAGTTGTAAGATTCATCGCATAGTTTCAAGACTGATTTAAAAAAAAAAAAAACAGGCTGATATATTTTGATAATGTGCAGACACATCATTGACTAACAAAAACTAAAACATCTGTATCAGTTTTAGCTTCAAAACCCCTGCATCGTTCTGACTCAAGTTAGAAGCCCAACGACCAATCACCTGTGCTGATTCTGCTCTTGTTGATTTTATTTAAAAAAATAAAAGAAAATAAAAGCTCCTGTGTTGGAAGAACTGAATTATCTGGATAAGAATTAGCTGGACATCTTTATCAGGCTAACATGACCTGTGCCTGGATTAGTTTAAACCATACATGAAGAATGGGGGCCGTATAGGGTTGTGATCTGTTTCTCACCTAGAGCTTCTTAGTGCAGCAGAAAACTGCAATAATCTTTCAAAAGTGGATACAAGCACTACAATTGGTATGTTTATCCCTCTGGGGCCATTAACTTGAAAAATCCCATTAGCCACTTGAAATTTCAAAAATTCAAGATGGCTGACATTTCTGTCATAGGAAACATATATTTTATCACAAAATTTTACCCACAGGACAGATTTCAATGATTTTGCACTTCAGTCCTATGAGAATGTCAAATTCACAACTCCTTTCCTCAGAGCTTTATTTGTACAATTTCTAATATGTATTGTGAAAAGGTCTGCATAAAACACCATTTATTATGAAAGATGTAGCAAAAGTTTTATAAGAGTAACCAGTCTACTTGTTTAGTTGTCTTAACATTAGCTTGCTAGGCTAACTCGCTGGCGGTAGGCTAGTTAGCAAGCTTTTTTATGAGTCATTTTTTTTTTTTTGTAAGTGATATTTTTGCTCAAATATAATTCAATTTAAACATCCATTTTTACAGTAAATTTCACCTTCTACATTGTTAATTTTGGACTATTCATATGAGAAAATAGTGGATAGTGGATGAACTTCTTGCAAAAAATAACATTTCCTTGCCAGAAATGGTGACCATCTTCATCCATCATCTAATGTGTTTATCTAAAGAGTAATACCCAAGAAGCATTTGTGCCAAGTTTAGCATTTGTATCCACATTTGAAAGTTTTCCCTGAAATTTGCAGGTATCTGCTGCGGTATCTGACCTCTGATTATTTCTGCGACGCTGCAACTGTCAATTTTGCTGTAGTGACTGATCACAAATCACTCTGTCATTTGATTTTCTGACAGCAGTGGATTTGGTGAACCCTCATTAACAGAATGATCTTTAGATAAAAACGATTGTTGTTTCTTTGCGTGTGAATGAGTGAGGTGAGGACAGAGGACGGTTGAGTTGTCGGCAGCAGTGTGGACGCATAAGCTCTCATTCACTTAACTCTTGGATGAAGCACCCGTAGGCTCCCACTGAATTCTGCTGCATGTCTACAGCTCGTGCTCGTGGCTGTGTGAGAGTGACTGATATGTTTTTTCGCTGTGGGGTCAAGCTGTAAAGACGGGGGTCCCTTCCTGACTGATGCGGTGAGCAGGACAGGAGATGAGAGGATGCATGACTGCCGGCCCAGGCTTTGTACTCATGTCTCAGCTATGACCAAATCTCACCTGATACAGGTTCCATCATCATCATCCTCCTAATCCTCCCCTTCAGTTTTAGACCATTTTTGATATGTGACAGTACTGTGGATTCCACGTTCATTTATGCCACCACCTTTCTGTACTATCTACACACATAGACATTGTTACATATGTACATTGGTCTTGTACTGGTAATGCACCGTTCTGTATATACTATTAAGCATAATGAGAGCAGATTTAATGTGAATTAAAGTTTTGAACTGTGATTAAACTGCCTTACAAATATGTCTCATATGTTACATGGGAGTATGATACTAGTTAGTCACATACACCTCTGCAGTTGCTGTGGCGTTAAGGATGTACAGTGGCAACAGGAAGTCAGTGAATCATCTCCATTTCTGTATAAATATGTCTTTGATATGAACCAACACAATCTATTTGAACTAATAACACACTTTATAATAACGCTCAGTCATAAGTCATTTATAAGCCCTTAGCTAATGATGAACTGATCAACCAATCACTCCCAAAACACTGATACACATGTGTAGATGATTAGTAAGTGCTGTGTTAACGTAACAAATGTGTTGTAAGTCATCTATAAACCTTTAGTAAATCATGAAACAATCATTACCAAATAATTAGTAAATGATCAATGAGTGGTTAGTTGATATATTATGAATCACTTGTAAGTTATTCAAAGATGAATCTGTAAGTCTCTATACACATTGGTTAATCAAAGGATGACAAATGATGAACAAATAATTAGTAAATGATCAGTATATAATTTGTTGATGTATCATTAATTACTTGTAAGTTAGCCCATTACAAGCACAAAAAATGATTATGATCAAGCTATTATTAAATGAACACTAAGTGACTTGTCTTGAATTGAGCAGACATTTATACATGATTAACAGTCAGTGTGTTTAACACTGACCAGCTGGGTCAGAGGTAAACACAGTGACTGGCCCTCAGAGACCAGGGTTCTGATCATAAAGTGAACTTCTGAACCAGTACTGACCTGCCAGTGAAGCTCCTCACATGTAGGTGAACAGGGTCTAATGGCTCCATGTCTGTCCCCTCCCCAGGCCTGCAGAGGCAGTCAGCCCTGAGAAGCGCTGCAGTACAAACTACAAAGTGTTCTTCATCTGTAATAAATGACATGCAAACCAGGCTAAATCGCTTAGGAAACATTCTGCATCGCCCTAATCTAAAGTGTAAACCAGTCATCACATCTATTCTTTTACAGTGTTCAAATATGACCAAAGGATGTGTAAGTCACAGCAGAACAACATTGATTGCAACCACGTAGTTCCAAGATAAGACATGCACATGCCAAATGAACTGAAACTAGAAAAAAAACTTACAACCTCATGTGCACAAACATGAAATTCCTAGTAAATGTTTCTATCTTCTACTGTTAAAATGTAACCTCTTTGGATGTGAGCTCCTGTCAACAACAGCAGATGCTACACTGTGGTGTCAGCATGATCAGTCTTATAGGTCTCCATACTGCCTTAAAGGGAATGTATTCTCCCTAAAGTGTTGACAGAATTATTAGGTGTTGGTGTTAAATTTTAACAGACAGTTCAACAAATTACATACTGATCATTTACTAATTATTTGGTCATCATTTGAGTAACCAATGTGTATAGAGACACCATTACCATACACTTACAGATTAGTGAAATATCAGCTTTTTCAGTAACTTACAAGTGATTCTTAACACTTATGTTTCATGATTTACTAAAGGTTTATAGATGACTTACAACACATTGGTTACATGTTAACACAGCACTTACTGGTCATCTACAAATGTGTGTCAATGTTTTGAGAATGATTAGTTCATCATTAACTAAGGGCTTATGACTGAGCGTTATTATAACGTGTTACTTGTTCTTGTCCATGTGGAAAACATGATTGAATTCACAGTGTAGCTGGAAACAGTCAGAGAAGCCCTCGACTAATGACATGAACAGAAGCTGCCTGGAGGGAGGAGTTATCAGAGCTGGAGTCAGTCAGTGAGACCAGACTGGAGGTTTGGGTCAGAGACACTTTGACTTCTAAAGACAAACATCAGCTGATGTGAAGATCTCAGAGACTGAGGATGAAGAAGAGATGATGAGCATGAAGCTGGAAGGGTCACAGAGTTCAGATGTTCATCAGTCCACAGTCACACAGACTGTCTATAGATGGAGATGATTCAGTGACGTGACGTCCAGCTGAGACTCCAGCAGCTCGACACTGACAAAGGTTTAAAGGAACCATTTGAGCTGGTTCACATCTCTGTTCATGAGTCCACCACACACACATCATAGAGCATGGAGTCCTGTCGCCATGGACACCACAGAGGAAGCCGCTGCATCACTGAGCTGAAGACTGACTCTCCACAACACTACAGGAAACCGATGGACTGATGAGACTGAGGTTGGACTGTAGAATGACATCAGCTCTGTGTGTGGAGTAAACAGGTCTCTGCACGTCGACATGAAAACATCCTCCCACAGCTGGAGCAGGGTGGAGGGAGCATCAGGATCTGGGTCTGCGCTGCCTCTGGACCTGGACCTGGACCATCTCCACATCAAGTTTATCAAGGTCTCTTCCAGGATCATGTCATGGTGTCTGTCCACCTGCTGAAGCTCAGTACAAGACAATGACCCTAAACATCAGAGTAAATCCACCTTCTGGAGTGGTCCAGTCAGATCCCAGACCTGGATCCAGTAGAGATCTTATATTTCTTCTCATCTATGGGACTTTGGGTTTAGTGAGGGTCAGTCCATTCCATATGTGCAGTGTAGCATAAATACTAAAAAAATCATATGGTGATCTCTGTTTCTTTCCACCAAGGGGAAAAGGGGGCCCCTGATGGCCCGTCATATTGGCACATTTTGCAATGACAACTATAAATGATGATGTGCGTCTACCCATAGTCTGCATGTGAGGCATTTAGGTGACATCCGTTAATTGTAGCATCTGCCATGGGCTTCAATGGGCTTCTTTACCAGTGGCCCCACCAGAGTGTATGATTGCCACTGTCAATATCAGCTGCATGAGGTGATAGTAAATCAGTGTTGTGTTGTAGCTCGTTCCCCTCCACCACATGGCCAAATGAATTATTGCTCCCTTTAGGTGGGTCCTGCTCTGCTACCTTGAGGTCAAGGATCCTTTTCTGAAAGAGGTCCCAGTGTCAAAATCTGATCGAGAAGTAAAATATATGCTGTGTTTACATGGTGTATAATCCTGTATTAATCTATGTTTAATTCAATGACCGTACTGTGAACCTGAGGCCAGGCCAGTATTCAAGCATACAATTAAAGAGTTAAATGAAGCCCAGCAGCTCCCAATTCCAGGGGCTCCCAGAAAGTGACCGCGGTTTGACTGAGTCTCTTTTATTCATTGAATTCATGAGTTCATGTTACTGTGAAATGACCAGAAAACAACTGGAGAACAAAAGAGGGACGACATTGTTCCTTTGTTTTAGCACAGAGGTTTAAGGAGATGAGTCTGCAGTTCAGTCATTTCATAATGTTGGGTCACCACTTGCTTGAGTTAGGTAGAGGAGACTGGGGATGGTTGCAACACTTTGTGCATTTCTCTCAGTCACTCAGAGATGATTTGGACCAGACCAACCAAACTGTTATATATTATATATATATTAACCTTGGATCTGTCTGCTAATTACCCATACCATTTACACATGATTACATACAACTGTCATTCACTATATATTTATTGAATGGAAGAATTCAGATCTTGCAACTGACCCCAACCCTTGCAACCCTGAGGACGGTTACAACACAGATCAGAGACGGTTGCAACATATTAAATATACATTAAATTTCACCAATTAACATTGTAAACGCAATGCAAATATGCATGTCAGTGCGATGGCTCCAAACCAGGGGTCTCTACCCGTTTTTCCTCTGAGAGCTCCTCATGTCTTATATTACTGGTTACGTTTATTCACATATTGTATCAAAACACTCAAAGTGATCTCCAAAACAATCAATCAATAAGATTACTTAACAACATCCAAACATCTGGAACTCACAGTCATGATTCAGTCAGACCTGAACACAGACATGAAAACACAGTAAATAAACCTCCATAAATCTGATTAGAGATCAGAGAAAGAAGAAGCTCCTCAGTCAGTGATCAGTGACAGCTGTCACTACATCAATGGTTCATACAGACAGGAAGTTAAAATAGATCATTCACTACACTTCATCTTACAAAATGTAATGTGTTGTTGCACTAAAGTTGAAGCCCACAGTTTAACTCACTGTATCTATGGCAACATATTTCCTGTTTGTTGGAAAAGTTTAGTTTATATCTGTTCTGTTATCAGAAGAGTTGCTATCACTGCATGATTGAGTTCATTTTGAGCAGATTTACTGAGTGAAGTTGTGTTGCTTAAACTTTGAACTACACATCCCTTTGGGTGAGCCACTCTAAAACAGGAGGTGACCTTGCGAGTTACATGTTGGAGGTCCTTATATTTCCTTTTTATGCAAAAAAGTCAGTGTCTCTTCTACTTGTTCTGACTTTTTAGTTGTAAAACTTAAAAAAGTTTGTTCATTTAATCTTTGAAATTGAGCTGGATGCAACGTGCAAAAACACCAGGGAGGTCCTTTAAGCTACCCCCATGTTAAGACTGTATTGGCTCATCCCACCATAATCAACATGCATAATGTTTAGAAGATGAAAACCAAGACACGCAGACAGTGTGATAAAAGGACATCAGTTTATTGAGCCAGTTGGAGCATTTAACCTCAGCGTAGTGTTTGGTTCAAAGTGGCCATAAATGAGATGTACAGTAACAGGTCACAACAGACTCTTCTCTATACTTACACCACAGGTGTTGGTGCTCCTTATCTATTTAAGGAGGCAGGACAGGGTTTATTCAGCTACAGTGATCCAGCACTTGTTAGGTGTGCTGGTTACTCATAGAAAAATAGTCAGCGTTAATATCACTGCAATAAAAGCTCCATATAAGCAAACAATGAATAGAAGGCAACAAAGAGTTCTTCTGGGGACTCCGTCTGTTAATAGAAATTTGGTGGAATAGAAAAAAACACAAGATAGTTACATTCTGTCTAAGGAAGTCTGTAGCTGCTAACATTAAAACAAAACCTCCATTTGTGTGCATGTGTGAATTAAATACAATTACAATTTCAAAGGTTGAAAATATTTCAATACTGACAGCATTACAGAGAAACCATTTTCAGGACACCATTCAGAACACCATCATAATGAGGACACTGTGCAATGACCCAGTTTAAGAGGTTTTCATTTTTAGTGAAATTAAAACCTCTCTTAACAGCAGTGCAGGCATCTTGTTCAAATGACCATGAAAAAGACCTTTTACATTTTATTTCATTAGTAACAATAAAAATCAAATGCAACTAATGATTGACTGCCAGCTATTTTCTTGATTGTTTGGTCTATGACTAAAAAAATACGGAGAAAAAACCTGTCACAGTTTTCTAGAGCCTTAGGTGTCATCTGCATATTATTTGTTCGGGTTAATATCACATCAAAACAGACTACTGACAACCTGGAACTAGAAAATGTTTTGGCCTTTTGGTTAGAAAAAAATAATTCAGTCAATCGAGTTTGTAGTTTAATATTTGCACTGAGGTTACACACTGTCTGCCACCTCACTCATTTTCACTTCTTTGTGGCGGTGTTATCTTTAGGAGTGTACTGAAAATGTTTTGATTATAATTTTGACCAGTTATGTGTTTTTATTCTAATGTTATGTATATGTGCTCACAAATGGACAATCACATTTCAATTAAAGTATTTGGTTACAATATTGTCAGCCTCAGACTTCCACATCTAACAGGCTGTTACACAGATAAGCAATAATAATGACCTAGAATCCATTTCTTTGTTGACAAACGGATTATCAGCACATCAAATAGAAAAATTGTCATACAACATACAAGAGTATTGACAGCAAAACATGCCACTGTGCACTAAAACCACATAAGATGTTTTGTCTCTCCATTTTTGTGCCTTTAAAGTGAAAGTATGACAGGAAGTAAAAAGATACTTGTAGTGAATGAGTGTAGCCTATATCCCCAGTAAAGTGTAAAACAAACAAAATCATTGCACAGAATGACATAAGGCAAAATACAAGTGTGCACAGAGAACACATTAAAATGTGCTGCTGGTATTAATGTGTCAATAGTGAAAATCTCTACGCAGATACCTCCTACAACAACGATAGTACTGTGTTCTTGAGGGGTACATGTTTGTGAAATCTCAATAGAAATGAATGTGGTAACTTGTCGTAAGTTCAATGTGTGAAAATATATATAGTACAAAACGATGAACATTTGATTTATGGTTGAGAGCAAACAGCAACCATCACAGCCGAGTGCTGAGGCCACGACCATGGCTATTAGAGTCTCGTTCTCAATTTGTTGAGAATTTTATTTTGACGAATGAAAAATTGAGGTCACTGCTGGGTTACGGAGATCTTATGGCTTTAATACAGTAGAACTGTGTGTGCGCCAGGTGATTCAAAAATTCAGATTTTCACTCGACACACTGTGTTTCCAAACTCAGTGTGTCGAGTTGCTAGAACCACGATGTGTGAATTCACTGGTCAAGGTTGAACAGGAGCATGCTTCAATTTGTCTGTTGCACAAGCTTCATTAGTTAAAGTTAAAGATGGGTTGAATATTTGCGGGGGGGTGGGGGTGGGGGTAATGTGACCGTACCTTCACTGACAAAGATGGTGGCAAAAGACAAAATCGAAAGAAACGACAGGATTGACTTTCTTTCAAAGTTGACTCCACTGAGAGTGAGCATGAGTCTGAACAGAGAAAATATCAGGTGCTGCTGGGAGTGTGAGTCTCCGTTTGCTGTATTATAGAGCTGACTTTCATGGGATATTCTGTGATATTCTGGTAGCAGTAAGGATTGTCTGAACCTCTGCCCTTGCCTGAAGACTCCTCTGTCCTCAAACACTGCTTATTCCTATCCCCTACAATGTTTTCATTTAACCACAGCTTTTGGTTTTATTACTTCAGACTGTGTATTCAGTTGTTTTAGGTTCAAATTTGATTATTTCCGCTCACTCAGAATCACCTGGTCTGAACAGGGCAACTGTCTTATGGTGAATCATGAGAAAAGTATCCCCATAGTTTTCCCGAAATACTGTGAATCTGTCTCTATTTTGATTTCACAAGAACTTCCTGACCTTTCTTGGACCCCATTTTTCCTGAACCCAATTACAGTAGTGATATACTTTTTGATACTAAACTCTGAATAGGTATCAATGTCAACACTCTAGTAATGACATGAAGATCAAGTGAGGACAGACATCTATAAAATGCAGATCAATAGTGTTGAACATAAAGTGACTTAAGTACAACTTGTATGAGTTTGTAATGAATGTGCAATACAATAATTAAGTCACACTGCAGAGCACAGTGGTGAAGTGAAACAGTCTCTCTGTGTGTTGTCCCACTGTCGTGATGTCCAACACCTGGACACAGTCTGATACAGCAGCTTCTCAGCATCTGTGGAAAAGACACAAGTCTCTTAATAAACAGCTGATCAAGTCCAACAGGTCAAGAGGGGAGCAGTCAGACGTCGAGACGGGCTGGAAACAAACCTCCAGGTTGTTTTTAGAAGACAAAACAAAAATAAATGGTACAATTATTACCCAATCTGTTGTAAGCATCCAGTTCACCTGCTTCTCCTCTGACCTGCACTGTAGTGCTGTGCACAGTTTTCCTGTTTAGTGATGGATTATTAGCAGCATTTCAGGTGCTAACATTTGTTTCCAACCTTTCCAATCCTCTGACTGTTCGTGGTCATTGACCTGGGGTCAGTTTCACAAAGATGCTTTAGCCTGGTCTGTAGTGTTGGTCCAGTCATAGATCAGTCTAATGTTAGTCAGACTGTTTCACAAATATAAAGACTGACTCATTTTTAGCCAAAAACATTAGACACCTTACCCCTTACTAGACCAACTCAGGTCTAAGACCAATGTTACCATGGTAACAATCAATGACACTTTACTGACTAGTAACATCCAACAACAGAAAACATGTTTCATAACTTGAGCAATGAGAAGAGAAAGCGTTTTTAGAGGTCACAGTGATTTTTTTTTTTCAAAACATATTTACATTTTTTCTGTTCTACTTTTTTTGTTTCATTCTTATTTTCATTGTTTCACTCTTCGCTGAATTTCCAAAGTAAAACTCTCCCAAAAGCAAAAAACATTTTCTTCTGGGGTAATTGGAGCTCAGAGGTTGGATGTGGTTCCTTGGTCAGCCATTTCGTAATCTTGAAAATAATCTTAATTTACCTAGAATTCATTGCACCACAGTCTGACTAAAGATAGTCAAGAACTAAACTGCTTTGTGCAACAGATGAATTAAGACTCAGTCTATCTGAAGTCTGACTGTTTGTTCTATCTAAAACACAGTCTGTCTTGGTGGTTGGTTGTCCCACATAATGGACACTGATGGTACATTAATCTGTGAACTGATTAAAAAAACTAGTGGGAGCTCAGATGCTTCAGGCAAATCAAACTAATGATCTGTGGCTCCCAGATGAATCCTTGTATTCTCTGTCTGTGGCTGCAGCTGGTTTCACACTACTAAGGGAATGTCACACTCATTTTTCTATGGTAACAGGATCAGAATAGATTGTAAGATGACATAAACCAGATACCTTAGATAAATGGTGATTAAACTGTGTTTCTAAATGGCCTTAAACCAGCTAACATACACCGATACGGACATATCTGCAATAAGTTCATTTTGGCCAATATATTTCTAATTTATCAGTTTAACTCTGGTAAGTGTAGCTGTCTGATCCATGTGCTGGAGTAGACATGTAAAGTAGCACAAAATGGAAACACTAAATTGTACTTACAGTAACTGCTTAAATGTACTTACTTAGTTACATATATTTACAAAATGTCTAATGGTCCACAAAGACCAACAAATAAACAAAAAAAAAAACAAAAAGACAAGTTAGTCAATCGCAGAAACCCTGTTCAGAATTCATACACATTTTCATTACATTCTTTGTGGACGAAATATGCAATTTCTTTTTCTCTCACTACAACTGTCCATGACGAGGGACCTGCAACTCATTAGTCGTAGCTCATCCATCTTCATGAGGCGCTTACATTTTGGTTTGGGAGGTTTTGTGATTTCACTTTAGTATATACAAAACACTAATCCAACCTGTCAGCGAAGAAAGCTTTGATGAGGTGGTAAAATGTAGGGGTGAAGGGCTTACCTGAAGTTTAATTTGTCTTCACCTTGTCCTGAACATACACAGGTTTTTCTTTATGTTCCCTACTGTCTGTCATTTCATCAGTGTCCTTTCCCTCCTTGTCCTCTTCTTTTTCTTCCTCCACGCCCATTATCACACTCTGTCGAACACTGACAGAGATCACCACTGCCTGTATGATGCCATAGATCAACGCAAACTGAGGGAGATACTCTTGGATCAACCAGAGTAATCCTGCCATTCCAACTGTGGAGACAAAAAACATCGCCATCCCATGAAACCAAAGCCTCAGCGCTCCTTGGACCCCCAACACCTCCAGGATCAGCTTGGCAGGAGGGGACACAGTCCACAGGAAACCAACAACAAACAGATCAAACAAGTGGCGGAGGAAGTTGAAACAGATCTCGTAGTGTTCTGGTAGGATCTCCACCTTCCAGCTGCGTGCAAAGAGTCGAAAAGGAGATGTCAGCTGAGACGAAGGAGGTGTAGGAGACGGAGGAGGTGTTCTGTAGTCAGAAAAGTCCCCATCAATATCATGGTCCCATGCACCTCCACTCCTTTGTCTTAGTCTGCTTGTCTCTGTTTTCCTTGGCCACAAAAAGTAAGAAGTTGGGAGAAATTTATTCCACCATCTAGAAACTTCTGAATCTACCATGGTCTCCCGTTTCCTTGTGCAGAGATCTTCAATTTCCATGGGCTGAAGCTTCTCCTGCGCCTCCCAGAACTCCTCTACTGGACTACTTTGGTCACGTTGACGTCTCCACCCTCCCCAGATCCAAGATGTCCACCCCCTGAAGCCCTGGCTGCCACAGTCATGCTTCTTGCCCTCAGCCATAACCACTGTGGTATTTTCGGACATGGTACTACTGCCCCATGAGCGCACCCACCCCAGTGCTCTGCCTAGCACAGCTGCCATTCTTTATTGCTGAGCTTGTTGGAGTTTTAGTAAAATCAGCACACACTCAGTTCTCAGCTCTTCTTGCCTTGATTGGCTGGGTAGCACTGCATGTACTGCCAGAGCAGTTGTGAAGTTGTAATACTTGTTCACAAGGATCCAGGCTGGGGCAAAGGGACGTCCTCAGGCCACAGACACACCTGTGGGTGTGTTTAACTTCTTGTCTACATGTCTTTGGTTTAACCTGGCAACCTTTGAAGCTGTCAACGTTGCTTTCAATAACTCAGCATTACGTTCAGATATGCTCAAAAAGCTAGCACCGGCTAGCTACAAGTCAGCCGTTTGACCTGACCAAGCCTTCAGCTCAACGTCAGCTAACTAACATTACCCTTAGGGCTTCACAAACTTATCTTTTTCTGTGTACTGAGACAAATTGCTTCAGTCTTCATACCTACAATAAAAGAAAAAAAAGAAAAGACATTTACAGTTGGTTCAAGCATGAAATCTTACTTCCACTTCCACGTCAACAACAATGCGAGTTAGCGGGTCTTGGCAATTGTCTTAGCTAACCTTTAAGGCTTTTTAATATCAGGTGAAATTCGTTAGCAACTAACGTGAGCTGGTTTAACGTTAGTTCACGAATTTCATCAAGATATGTTTCCAATTTTCGGTGTCTCTAATTTACAGGAGCTAATCTGAAAATGTATAAATTGTCACCTTCGGCGATGTTAGCTACAGTTCTTCTGCCAGGTCGTAGCTAGCACTCCTGTTAGCGTCAAAAAACTCGACACGCAGACCAACTTCCTCAACTTCTGGATGTTGTGTTCCAAACACACCAACGTGTTTATCTTTACCATTTGGAATAGAAAGTCGGCTTCCGGTCAAAACTGACGATAAGTACTGTTAACAATTATGCTAATTGTCAAGAAGCCACAACGGAGGTACGCCTGCGAGGTCGACTGAAGCGGTTACCTAATTACGCGATGAATATGGTCTTCCTGTGCGGTTTCAACCTTCAAAATAAAACTATGGTTTACCAACTCCAGTTCATGCTATGGCCTTTATACTGGAATTTGCCCTTTTCAAAAACTTTCCACAATTACTAGCGTTTAGTAATACGTCTTTATCCGTAAAACGTACTTCACGTATTCGACTCATCACAACATTCCTATATTTTTTATGTGTATTGGATGATTCAGGCATTGTCCAAGCAGCATTATGCAACAGGACAAGATGGTGTAAATTCAACTTCAATTTCGTCTAAAGCAATGATGGATCATGATTAGTCATTGGCTGCAATGCAACTACTGTTTTTACATGAGTGCAGGGGACTACAACAAAGAAATAGTCAGCGACCCCGGATTGTATAGTACACAGCAGGTCATTACATGTCAAAAGCAGCAGTCAGCCTCTTGTGATTTTATTGTAATCAATCTGCAACCAGTGGGTAGGTGGGTGGGTGGGGCGGGCAAAAGAGAGAAGCTTTGAGTCTGTGTCAGCCATTTTATTTGACATTTCCTTACATCTGTACATTCAAACCATTATAAACGCTGGAGAAAAGCTTTGTATAATCAAGACTACTTAGAAGCTCAAGGCCCCTTCAAATGAATGGTGGCAATGTATCTTATGACTCTTAGGAATGCTTCCATTTCCTGGATGACTTGATATTGTCCACCGTAGAAGCTTGGAGCAGTCCCAGCTCACAAGTTGCAGCAACTGTAAAAAGACATTAAATATTTAATTAAAAAAAAAAAAAGGGGTTGACATCTCAGCATCACTCATCCTACAGAAAAAGTCTTGGTGTGTAAAACTCTGCAAAGCCTGTCAATACCAACCTGGTCCATTTACTGTGTTCTGAATGTCTTCCAGTCTGGGCTGCCAGTCATACCTGAAAAAGATATGAATCAGTAATTTCACCCCGTTTGGCTTCCTAAAACTCAACAGAAGCTCCAGTCTGAGTGTCTCAGTGCGCTGCGAGTAAACTTCACTTGAGATCAGTCGAACCGAATCACTGCATCATCATAGAGCAGACTCAGATACAAGAGCTCCAGGATAAAAGCCCCTCTTAAGCCACATTTAGATGGTCTTGATTCATCAAGAAGGTTGGGTAATTTGAATATCAAATGCAATTATGTTATTTTAGCTAGCATAGTCCCAGATACACTTTTTTTGGTGCATATCATGATCATAAAAGTCCTGTCCAGAGAGACAGTCTCATTTAAACACGTGACATCACGCACATGATTTAAATCCCGAGACAAGATTACCCACCTCACCCTGACAAATTAATCCCATCCTAATGGGGCTCTACTTTCAGAGAAGTTGGTACTTACAGCTGCAGGTCTGTCACATCAACTCCTCTGTCAGTGTGTGGACGAGCTACAAGACAAAAACTGAGTCATCAATACAGACAAGGGAAAAAAATAAATTTAAAAAAAAGTTCAGGGACCACACCAGAGTTTGGCTGTTTTACCCCAGTTACTGCAACCAGTTAGTTAATCATCATTACACTGAAGTGATGCAGCACAAACTATAACTCCATCTGTCTTTATATTTGTGTCACCATACAATAATGCTGCTGCTTTAATAAAGGCAGGCATAATGGAATGGCCAAACAGTTTCATGGTGATGTGCAATAAGTCTACATGAGTCCCAGTACATAGGTTAAAACTATGCATACCTCTGGTGTGGTTATGTGGTCAGTGCACTGTGAAGACAACTTCATGCTTTTCTCAGAGACTCTAGTCTATGAAATCATCATTCCACATAAGCACACAAAACAGATGCTTTTAGATCCAACACTTACCTAGAAGAGCAGGCTCCATCCCATCCCCCCCTAGTGTGGATGCCTGTGAGTACAAGGAAAACCGTATTAGAACCAGTTCTGAACCTCACAATGTGTACTGAGAACCAGTTCTATACATGCTCAGTGCACTGTGAAAGAGCTTCATGGTATAATCAGAGACTCTAGTCTTGTGAATCATCACAGCAGCATGCTGGTTTTCACAGCCTACCCATCAGCAGCTTCCCATGCTCACACTCACCATCAGCTCATGGCTGTAGACTTCACTCGCAGCAGGACTCCAGGACTAATCAGGGGAATCAAACTGCTCCCTCAGAGCTGAGGAGCCTCAGGTGACCACTGTGTCCATTTCAGTGTGATCTGAAATATTTCCATTATACAGTCAAGTTTTTGTATGCTGTTAATATTTAATATTTGTGCAAGTTTCTCTTTGTCAGACACTTGTGTAGCTATGAGTGGGGGCACTGAGATCCTTGCATACACATTTTTCAGGTATTTAAGCCATTTTATAATATTTGAACAGGCCCTCACGCTGTCCATGCAGATAAAATGAAAAGAATTTTGAAAGTAAAATGATACAATTTAAAAAATGAAATACTTTTCAGCTAGGATTGTGAAATATGCAAAAAAAAAAAAAAAAATCATATGCTCATTTTTGCAGATGATGCCATTTCAGTTGGTATGGTTGTTTCCTCTCCTTTCCATTTCATTTTCACTGACAATAAAAATGATTCCTGTTGGTCTTGCACCAAACTAACATTTTTCTTTGTCTGGAGAATGGGATTTGTAGGCCGGGGCGTCTCTGTTGCACCACAACACTTATGCCACTAACTATGCATGCGACACATTTTCCCTCTAATGAAACAAAAATAGCTTCTGACATTTTTCACAGGTTGTGATTTGGGTATCGCACTTGGCCATATTGAGATTTTGATTATATTGGGATTAATTCTGCAACCCAAACTAGAGCCCTGCAGATGGTGCAATAACCTTACAAATACCAGGGTATGTACACACTGGGAGCTCATATACAACAGGCATCTTCACTTGTTTTAAGATAAAGAAATACACTTCTCACTGTAAAAACCTGTATTTGTATATTATTTTAATTGCAGTAATTTCACCATTATCAAAATTATTTTGCCACCCACAGTCTGAGAAGACTAATCATATAGCATCTATGTGTTATTTTAGATTTTATATTAAAACTCAGTTGCATCCGATGAAAAACGTGGTGCAATTTTCTAAAAGCTAAAGCTGCTAAAGCTGCTAAAGCTTCATCTCTTTCTACAGCCCCAAAATCTATAGACCACTCACTTCATCCATCTCTAAACCTGGATCTCCGGGTCTTCCTCTGCAGATTCAACTCAGCAGATCCACCAAGGAAATACATCCTCGGCTCTCCTGGGGAAACAAAGATCGCAGGTCAGGCCAGGTCTGTACTCCTCCATTACAGTGCAGGTTTGTCACCACGTGGAGCACATAAGAACCAGAATGACGGTGCTGTTCACGCCACTTCCTCTGCAGGCCAACGCCTCAGCTTTAAAGTTTAGATTTTCGAACAGACTCAAAGTGTATCACATTTACCTTCCGTACTTTCCAAGCAAGAATTTGAAGTTTAATTTAACTTCGCGTCTCCGTCCAACCAGCCAGGACCGCGCGCCATCAACCAGAGGATGAACACGAGTCCGCCCCTGGATTATATACCAGAGGGCCTTCACAGTATCACGTGCTTTTGGTGTCCTGAATACCGCCTGTTTTTGACGCTCACCAAAATGCATAGTACAGATATGTGATATGATTATACAGCAAATACCACGGATTAAAAGTACATTTTAAGAAAGGGGAAGAAAAACAACACCTTAACACATCCTATATTAAGGACCATAAAATTAACATTAATAAATAATTACAATGGAGGTATATCAGTTTCCTTTTAAGGCACATTTTTAGATAGCTTTGAAGAAATTTTAACAAAATAAATAATGTGTCATTTGAATTTATAAAATGTTCATCTAAGGAAAATTCAGGATGATTTTCCAAAATTAAGATATCTATGGTTAATAAATAACAATAATAATAATAATAAATATTTCAAGGTAGGCTAATCAAGGACACCTTACAACACACAGTAAAAGAAATAAAATAGCAAGTACAAGGCATAGAATACAAAATAATTAAAAATGATTATGATTGCATTGATGAAACTGGTCTTTACAGCTAAGATTTAGGGGAAATAAAATAGTTTATACAAACCCAAGGCACAATCTATTCTGTGGTAATTCCAAAAAAAGCTTTCCTTGGTCAGAGATGGATATAGCTTTGTAGATAAAAAAAAATGCAATAACAAATTTTTACCCTCACCATCCTCACTTCAAGTTGTTTTCCATCAAGAGGAAACAAATGTTCCCGAGAATACACCGGCAATTTTCTAATACAGGTAAGAACCAGTTTCAGCTCTTTTCCAGTCCCACCTAAAGTGAAAGAAATTCATTTTAAGATATTTAACGAGATTTTTCCTGTAATGACCTCTTACACCAAAAATTTAATGTAGATTTTAATCTACTAATCTTCTAATTCCAACACTGAGACCATAGAACATCAGTTTTTTTATATTGTAATTTAACTTGGACCCTTTGGGAGGCTTTCCAGTATTGGATAACATGCAATAATCACAATTTTCTAACATATAAAAATATAAAGTTTGGTCTCCAAATAGAAAACAAAAAAAAAAAATGGAATTTGTGAATAATAATTTCATTCTTTTAGCAAAATACTTGTTTTTTTTGTTTTTTTTTAAATGCATTTATATTTTAAAAAAACAAACAAACAACCCACATATATGCACTTTAATACCTGACAGATTATTTTGTCCCTTTATTTTTCTAGTTTTTATTTTTATTTTAATTTAATATTTTTTTTCGTTTATTAAGTTCATTATTTTTCTTTAGTTTTTCTAATTATTAATTTATTCGTTTTTTTCTGACCTATAATGTTCTTATTCTTAACAATGCTTGCTTAGTTGTTTGCATTGTTTCTGTATTTACCCTGAGTGTGATTGTAATAAAAGATTGCCAATTTACGTAAGGCACCTAGCTGCAGTGAATGAACTACAAGTACCACCCATCATCGGGCCTTTTAGGGGTACCAGGTTCACATGGGCTGGAAGGGAAATCCGCATTTTAAGTACGACGCCCTCTACGGGATACACAGCTCGTATCTGGCAACACACACACACACGCGCACACACACACATACATATAACCCACTCACGGCTGTCGTCACTGAGGTCAGGTAGACGGAGCGAAGATGGCGACCGCCTACGAGAGATACAATCTGTAAGTACATATAATATGGCTAATCGTTCTCTAAAATCCATTTTCTTATTTCCACGTCTGTCAAAAGACGGATATGAGGCGGCGGTTCTGAGCGGGTTAGCCGGTAGTTGGAGTTAGCGGCGGGTTAGATGACACAGCAGCTGAAGTTCGCTGACGGGCTCGGCCGGTAGAGCAAGAACCGGCCAAGTTTCACTCCGCACTCATTCATTATGAAGAATATACATTGGCACCGTGATGCAGAGTCGGCAGGAGGTGTGTGCGGCTGTCAGCGTTGGCCAACAGGGAGTTGGTTAGTGTGAACAGGGAGGCAGAAAGTTAGTTAACCTAGCTAGCAGCAGCAGGGTTGTTGACGGGTCTGTCGTCAGTTTTACCATACCGGGGTCTGTTGGAGACTCCATTCAACCAGCCTGCCCCCTCTGTCCTCTATAACTTTCATGGTAGTTGACACAGCTCTGTGTACTTTCCCAGACACACCCTGGTTGATCCCTCATTCACAGTGCGGGCTGTCCAGTCCTACCAGTCCTTCCTGCCACCTGTACTGTGTCAGCCTATCTTGACAGTTGTAGTTAGTGAGGATGAGGAGTGTTCCTCGTCCTCTGCATGCTGACATGGTGGGTTTTTAAGCGCCAGATACAAGTTTAAATAAAGAGGTTTGTACTACTCCAGCTGAAACATACAGGCATTGTGGAGATGCCTTTGAAACAACGTGTAGACTATAGAACACATAGATTAAAGCTCCATATATTTTCCTCTTCTTCTGTGTTTTATTTGAAGTGTTGATGCATAAGAAGATATATTTGTGGTTTTAAGAACCAAAAACCATCTCTGTAGTTTTACATCTCCCCTCTCAGCCTTCTCTCTGGAGCTCTAGTAACAACAGCTCAGTGGTTGAGTGTTTTCTGAGTGATACAATAAAAATGTAACAGATTTCAGGTAAACACTCAAAGAAACCAAATCCTGCAAGGATGGATGGTGGGCTCAGGTGGGCAGGGCTTGGGGCGTGGCTGAGAGCAAAGATATAACTCTATAACAGAAGAACACATTAGTGCCAATGGGAAGAAATGGTCTACACTTCCTGTCTCTTAAGTGGGCGTGGTCGTGATTGCTTGTTGATGTCAAAACATAACAACACAATATAACACTAATATATTATGAGATTGCACTTGATTTTGCTGCTTGTTTTTATTTGCTAGTTTAATATCTGATCAACCAAGAATAAAATCATATCAGTCTAATTATACTCTGTTTTCCCTTCAAAAACAGTTCAATATTAATAAAAAATAATAGCAATATCAAGCAAATAATCTCAAGTTTTATTTCAGCTTTAACTAACCTCTAAACTTGTGTGGCTGGAAAGCGATGTCGGCAGCTGTACTGCAGCAGTGAGACTAGAACCAGAACCAACAGAGAAGAGAGATCTGTGTTGTCAGATCTCTGAGTTTGTTGCTGAGACACAAACAGGTCTCGAACAAAGTTCATTTTCTACTGATCGGCTACTGGCGGAGAGGTTGAGACACTCACCTGACAGAGTTACAGGAGATTATTGTAAATGCGCCATCTCTTTTCTCAAGTATCTCTGCTGAGAGTGGTGACTTCTTTGTTGTGACATCACAAATTTCCAGAAGTCCTGACGACTGGGTTTAAGGCTCAGTTTCTGAATACAGGCTGTGTGCATTTCTCTGTGGACTGAGCGCTTTGATACTTTCACAGTATTAATATAGAACCTAGACCTGCTTTATAATCAAACAACACATGGACATCTACCTATACTATATGGGACCTTTTTAGGTAGGTGAATTAATGTATAACTTTAACCTAAGATTGATGTCCCCTTCTTCAGCCTGTTTGATTGAAGAGGTAAAACTTTCCAGTATTTGACACTAAAAAGTAATAATTTTTAGAAAAGTCAGAAAAACACATAATTTGTTTGGTGAAAATATGTTTTATTTATCATATTAGTCATTTAACTTGCTGTGTCATGGGGGTTCTGGGTTCCCCAGGTCTCTACTAGGGATGGGCACTTGAAGAAATTTCCTTGATCAATCATCAGGAAAATTACTGTCAAATAATTGATTCATTATACATTTTTTATATTAAAAAATGCCTGTGGCAGAAAATACACAAAAAGCATATTTTTCCTCAATGAAATCTTCATTCCAAGAAGACCGTATACATTGTTCTCTGTTGAAAATTTAAATTGCGCCCCGGGCTGGTTGCTCCCACGTAGTGAAATTCATTGCATTGCTTCAAGACACACTACACAACACAATCTCGTTGATACACACGTTAGATCAATCAGATTGCGTGTGATCGACAAAATTCTTAACGATCAATTATCCATCATCGAATAATCATGCCCACCCCTAGTCTCTACCATACTAATATGTCTGCCTTTCAAATTGCGTTGCAGTCAGCCATTGACTTACACTCATTTTATTATTGTGTGTTGATCATTTTGAGAAGTCTTGAAACTTGATACATTCCAGTGAAGATCGTGTGTAGTTTTGGAAATTTCAAACTGCTGTTATTATTACATGATGATGCATTGCACAGTTTTTAATTGTGGATGGTGACCAAGCACAAGGTTTCAAGTCACTGCAAGTTGTTTTTTTATGCTCCACTGAAATGAATGAAAACCAGCAGTTATTTTAATACAGGAAAAAACAGCACAGTAGTAATGTTAAAGTAAAGCGCAGTTGCGGCAGTAACAGTTATTATTTCGACTTTGTGTTGGTGTAGCACAGGCATGTTTAGTGTGTCTAGATTACTTAAGGGCAACAATAGAGTGTTTGTGTGGCTTTGTCACCAGTGCAGCAGCTGAGTGTTTCGCTACATCACCCTGAGCTCCACTGAGGTCACATTTTTGTGTAGCAGGGATTTAAATCTGTGTTACTCAAACTTTTGCTGCTCCAGCTAACATATCAAATCAAGCGGCTTTATCAGAACGTGTCTGCCGTATTTAATATTTAACAATCTCTCTCAATTGACTTTCTGTTTCTTTTTGCTTATTCCACTACCTGCATTTTGGGTGGGACGTAAGAGCCCTATAATTGCTAATGTCACTGACTGACTGATAATATTTCCACCACTGGTCAGTGGAGTGCCGATCCGCAGCCTCCTGAGCTGCTCTGGTTTCCCGGCTGCTCTGTTACCGCAGGGAAGAGGAGGAGCACTTCCAATACACTGAGCCTCATCTCCATTTAAGCAAATAAACTACATTCATTACATGTACTAAAGGAGACAGAGGAATAACTAAACATAAGACACACTAAGCAGAGAGTGCAGGAGAGAGGGAGAATCTTCATACTTACCGCTATGACCAACTCTACATCTCAAACAGAGGGAGTTAGACGTAAAGACCTGCCTCTAATAAGTCTTTTACGTTCTTGAGTTGAAGTAAACAAAGAATAAACTATTGTGGATCCAGACGGAGGCTGTGCTCTGTGTGAGAGACTAAATAAGAAAGATCTTATAGAGATAGCCCTGGTTGCTCACCTGGTGGAGTGCGTGGACTTAGTCTCTCTCTCTCTCTCTCTCTCTTCTCACTTTATTCAGTAGTTTGACAGTGGAGACAGACATGAGGAAATGTGGTGAGAGTGTGAGGGCTGTTGTGATTACTGTACATGGTTTGCTCTACGCAGATGATCATGGGTTTAGTGTATTATGTAATTGTTCCCCACAAGAGAAAGAGACCTCCACAGGGGTGTCAGATTCACAGTTGACTACAAAGCTGCACGTATCTGTAGCTTAGCAGTAATAAGACATATCAAACCGTGCGCACACACACACACACATTCATGCAATTTCCCTTTAGAAATCAATCTACTTGAAAATTTGTGCACTTCGGCAAGCCTCAAGCTCCACCCAAAACACTCCCACAATTAACCTTAAATTGTGAATTAAAATCCCTCATGGATATTGATCTGCATTTTGTTCCTGTGGAGAATAGAGGCAGCGTTACACACAAAACACAGTGTGAGGCTGACGGCTGCAGCAGCTGTTAATGTGTGTGTGAGCGCTGATGAAATATTGAGCAGAACTTGATCAGAGTTGGTTCATATCTTTTACATTTGGACGCAGCTTATGGAATAGCTCTGGCTCACTCGCACAAGCAGGTCTGAATGTTTATGATGAAGTGGATCAATAAGTGACGTATGATATGAGAGGCTTCAGTTCAACACCTCACCCTCTGTGTCGCCAATCTTTCCTGTCTCTAAAATGTTCGTACGCATGGGTCACGCTTTCAGGTGCACACATTCTCCTGTCAAGTTTGTGTTTATAGATCCCAACTTGAGCGTGGGAAGTGGTGTATGCATCTTTCAGGCACTTACTTGTGCAAATGATACAGTTATAAATGAGGCCCCTGGAGACTGGGGGGGGGGGGGGGGGGGGGCAGATTGAATCCATGGATTCGGACTCTGACTCCACCATCTGCTGCCTCAGCACAAATCCACATCCATCAGACCAGGTCTTCAACTGTCCAGTGCTGGTGAGTCTGTGGCCACTGCAGCCTCAGGTTTCTGGTCTGGGCGACAGGAAGTAGAACCTGACGTGGTCTGTTGTAGTCCATCCACCTCAAGGTTGGAGATCAGCAGTTTGAGAAACACTCAAACCAGCCCATCTGACACCAACAATCGAAGTCACTGAGATCACATTTTGTCCTCATTCTGATGTTCGATGTGAACATTGACTGAAGCTCCTGATTTGTACCCGCATGATGCTGCCATGTGATTGGCTGATTGGATTATTGCATGAATAAGCAGGTGTACAGGTGTGCCTAATGATGAAGTACTGAGTGAGTGTGCACCTTATCATGGTTCCAGTTCATTTCACACAGTTGGGCTCCTTCCTTGTCAAGAAGGCCTTTTGAAACCATCTTCAGTGTCTCTCTTCAGACCATCTCAGCAGGGCGGATATGATGATCCGTCCAGGACTCTCTGCTCACACCGCCCCCTCAGGACCTCCAAAACATCAAATGCTTAGCTTGTATTTTGATCCTCTTTTAATCCCACTGTGATGGCAGACTTTGAGCCTCAGGCTGTGACCTAATCACAGAGGATATGTTTGGGAGTGTCACTGCACCTTGCGTTTTTGGGGTAGTGTGCTTTGAAGCGCTCCAGATTAAACATGTCTTAATTTGAGAACCCCAGTGGCCCAGGGGTTAAGCTGCAACGTCCACTGTTTGACTCCTAGTCGGTGCAGCGTCACTGCACCTCATACCCCTGCCTCTCCACACCTTTCCTGTCTCGTGGATAAGAACCCTAACCCTAGGAATCCAACCCTCTGTGTATATAGAAAGTCTCAGATACACTTTTCAATGAAAAATGGATGCAAAAACAAAATTGTTGAATTTATTTTTGTTCAGTATACTTAGGGAATATAGAGAAATGGATAAGAAAACAGGGAAGCATACACATACTATGATGAAATATGTTTTTAAAGTCAGGGGAAATTATAAATAAAGGCTGGCTCCCTTTGCATTTGAGGTAAATGAAGTCTACCATTTTCTTGTCTCTCTTTACTTTGGTTCAGTCTATTGACCTAGAACTAATTAAACAGCTTGTAAGTGGTCAAACTGGATTGCAGATCAGTCAGTCATGCTCCTTGCATCGTTTGACCTCTCGCTGTTGTGGCTGCTGCCACACTAGCAGCTGACATGTTTTGGAGCATGAGAACATTAGCATCCTGAGCTACATCTGTACATTGACACTGAGATGTTCGGTGAAGCTGATGAAACATTTGCAAGCTACAGGAGCAAGCTTTTAATCAGCTTTAATATCTTCTCTGTTCTTTCCCAGGCACACCACCCCAGAGAAGTTCTTCATCGAGGCCTGCGATGAGGGGGCTGACGCTGTGCTGGCAATCGACAGGGTCTCAAATGAGATGACCCTCACAGGTAGAAAGTCTTCGAAAGTTTAAAGACATTGAGCATTACTGACATAAACAGACAAAACTGTTTAAGCTTTGGTTGAGACACACTATCTCAGCTGTCACCGCCTTTTGAAGCCTTTCTGTTGATCTTTGTTTTCACTCTCCACGTGTATTAGTAGAGGTTCAAAGTCGGTAATAGGTCATACAGTATATGCCGGTATATGTTTCATATTTACACATACATACATACATACATATATTATGTAGGTAGGTGTAGTTCTATTTATTTAAGTGCTGGAGCACACGTATGACGTACGTGCACTGTAACATTGCAGCTCGTTTCAAAGGTGATGTAACCGCTGTTCCTACGGTGACAAGTTCACATAGATCAGTCAACTATGATCACACAATCAAATGTTAAAGTGACTTTATGAACAGTTTCATCATGTTGAGAATCTGACGCAGCATCAGACAAACATCCAGCTCAGTAATATTAGACCATACCATGGATGTAGCAGCTAGTAATTAGCGTAGCATTCAGCAGCAGGCGAATGAACACAAGTAGTTTGTGTTTTGAATGATTTCACTTGTGTCGAGCAAATAATGCCACATTGGAAACATCCATTCAGAGGAAAAGCTGCAGTGCAGGCAGAGGTCAAGCTAAGCTAACAGGCTAGGCTATGAAAATGTGGCTACGCTAGCTTTCAATTTCAGCAGTACAAGCTGTCCAAGTGTAACTGACTCACTTTGTCATGTTTCTGTGTCAATGCATTACAAATAAAGAAACTGTCAGAAGAGTGAATGATGAATGTTTTTTTGCACACCTCCACATATTATCATTCACCACCTGAGTGGTACAGTACATGTTCTAGGACAGCTCAGAATGTCCCATCAGCGTGGTTCTTATGTCCCTGGAGCACTGACACGTTCCTCTTCCTATTTAAACAGACATTTACCTTTTTTAGATGAAAACCTGTCAATACACAGGGAAAAACTTTCACCTTTTTTTTGTAAATTGATCATTGATGGAATCGGACTGTGAAAAGAATATGTGGGGAACGTCAGTGAGCTTTCCCCAGTTGTCACATTAAACTCTACAACACTTTCATCATACAGTCATACGCTTCCTCTTTGTGCATCATATCATTCAAGACGTGATCTTTCTGCACATTATATTATGCCATTTTGTTTTCATGAAACTCCATGGTAGATTAATTTTCAAACGTCTTTTTGAACAAATAATCAATGCATCCTTATCAAGATAACATATAAGCATATGGGTTATTGATTGTTTTTGCCTTATCAATCTACCGTAGGTAAAAAGGATGTTCCTCCCTCAGCAGTCACCAGGCCTATATGTGGCATCATGGGAACCATTCGCCTGGTGGCAGGTAGGTTCCTCTGTGATACGACATGGTGTTGTCTTTGAAGCCTGTACAGTGAAACAGCTGTGACTGACCGCTCACACCGCACAGGGATGTACCTGATCGTCATCACCAGGAAGAGGAACGTGGGCAGCCTCCTGGGCCACGCCGTGTGGAAGGCAGTGGATTTTGATGTGATCTCTTACAAGAAGACAGTGCTGCACCTCTCGGAGATCCAGGTCAGCAACACTGCTCACTAGAACAGTTCACTCGTGTTAACAGCTTACACACTGCTGCAGATTCACCCTGTTTCCTGTTGATGGTGTTTTTACTGATAAGAAATCTTTTCCACACAGAGGCTTTTTAATGACTACCTGAAGTTAATGCTATTTCAAACATCCTGGCCCTGTCACACGTGAAAAGAAGAAGACCTTTGAACAGCTTAAGTTTTTGCTTACTCAGCAGCTCTCCTGTGCTTTTAGTGTAAACTGCTCCAGGACTTTCTGTACTGGACACAGTCAAATGAAAGTGATGTAGATTTTCTTTTGACTCTGGGTGGAACGAGAGTATTTCACAAAAAGTTGGCATGAAATCTTATATATGTCTTTGCAACATAGAATATTTATGTCTAAATAAGCAATAATGAAACTTTCAGGGAAACAAATATTCTTAGTTGTTATTTATTAAAGAGGACCGATTATGCTTTTCTGAGTTTTCCCTTTCCTATAGTGTGTTATATAGGTTTTTGTGCATGTAAATGGTCTCCAGAGTCACAAGGCTCAAAGTTCACACCAAAGGGAGAAACTCTGTCAGGGCAAAACCCAATTTTGCCTTGTTGGGGGTCCAGACATTACTTCCTTGACCTATTCACGTCAATATTCACTGCCCACCTGCAAGCTTGGCACGCCCCCACACAAGGCACAGCACTTAACTGATTGGTCAGTTTTTCACTTGAAGTGCCAGTGAAAAACGATGTCCAGAAGAAAAATAATGTCTTTTCGGAACATTGACGCATGTAAATGTATTTTATCAGACAGCAAGAATAAAAGGATGTGAACAGTAAAAATGGCCATAGTAGGTCCTCTTTAAGACGATCTTGCAGCAGGAAAGTTTAAATGATGTCATATAAAATCAGCTCAACTGAAACTACATTGTTGTGATGGGATCACACCAGCTGTGACGCCCATCAGCATGTTGACAGTCTGAGCCATGAGTACTCAGAAGTAATTAGTAAATTACTACACATAGTTTACACCGTGCTGTGTCAGGTGATCTAGAGATTAGATTTTTCACGTGACGTGCGGCTCCCAGCTAAAAAAGACAGAGAAAAGTTTAGATGTTTCAGTGTCTAGGCTGAATCTGAACATGTCATTGAAAAATGAAAAAATATAGATATATTTTTTAACCATTTTAGGAGCTGAATCTGGAGACAGTGATATTTTAGTGACCTTTCTGTCAAAAATAAAATAAAAAAAATGAAAGAAATTAATTAATAATGAAAAGAAATCCAACATTCCAGTAACCTGTAACCGAGCCGCATCACAGGTGACGTGTTCCTGATCTGAAACTACCAGTTTGTTGTTCTCATGACATTTGAGACAGCAGTCACTTATTTTTTCAGATTTTTTTTTTCTGCTCATTGAGGTTAATGACAGAGGTTGTGAATACTTTTGTGGTACTGTGTGATAGACCAGTAGACTATCACACTGCTGTGGTGAGTGGTTTGGAGATTGAGATGACTTGTGTGGGCGTCTCACGGGCGTCCACTCTCTGATTGAGACCTCATGCTTCAGTCGGTCTTTGCAGTCAGTGCTATCTTATTTCAGTGAAGCAGGCAGTGCATTATTAATCTGCTGCCGCTTCTATTCCTGGTGTACTAATTGAAAGATCAGTCGCAGCTGGAAACTATGTAATTCATGGTAAAACACTGTGTATGCAGTGTAGAAATAACAATGAGAAATGGGAAATGAGAAAACAATGAGAAGGTTGTAGAACAGAGTGTGTGGCTTTTACCGAGCAGATGATACTTACATTTTTCTCTTTTTGTATGGTAGTGACAGTACAAACTAGTCAATAAGTCTGATCACTGGGGCGTCGTGTGGCGTAGTGGTCTAAGCAGGTGCCCCATGTGTAGAGGCTACAGTCCTCGCTGCAGTTGGCCCCGGTTCGAGTCCCGCATCGGACGGCCTTTGCTGCATGTCATTCCCCCTCTCTCTGCCTCCCCATTTCCTGTCTCTCTCTACTGCACTATCAATAAAGGCATAAAAAGCCCCAAAAAATATACGTTAAAAAAAAAAAAAAAATCTAATCACAGTTAACAGTGGAAAGCACAGAGCTGATGAAGTGAGAGGAATGTAAGAAAGCAGATGGAGTGAGTGAACAGTGAAAGGATGGAGGTGTAACGACAGGCCTCACTCTCTGTGCTAACTGGCTTAGCAGCCAGATCCTATTAGCCCAGCAGAGACTACAAGGCACGAAACTCTCTGATACAACTGTCACTGCTGCATAAGACTGAATGGGAAGGTGGAAGGGCGAGCTAATGAGTCCATGAAAAAAAACCCTACCCTTACTTGGTGTTGCTATCCGTCAAAGTTTTCCACTCAGGCCTGGCACATGGTGGCACATTTACAATTGAAATTCTTATTGCCTTTGAAACAATGGCTCCTTGATATGAGACAGATAAACAAAAGCAGCTTCTCATTTCTAGTGTCCAACCACCCATTCTGTCAGCAGGCAGATTTAATCAGCTGTAGTCAGTCTCTGGTTTACTTTTGAACGTGTGTAGCCGGCTGGTTTTAAAACACCAAACATTTACCTCATATGCAACAAAGATTTAGTGTGGCTGTAAGCTTAAGAGAACATTATAGTCCCATGTCAAAGAGGCTGTCAGTCACTCAAACTCAATATTTTCTCATTCCCATACGAAGACTACCTGCAGCGTGGCCAGGCTCAGACCTGGGCCTGTGTTTATCAAACTGCTAAGAATGACGTCCCTAAGTTCCAACTTCAGGGTAAAAACATTCTTTGCTGAGTGTGAGCATTAAGACACATTCATTAAGTGACTGTCTCCTACTACCAGTCAAGCGTACAAGTCTAGATTGACTCTCCATCGGCCATATTGTACATTTGTTTAAAAAATGCTCCTCTGCGAGAACGTATAGAATGATGATTATTTTATGAAGCTTATTTTATTTGGATGAAGTATTTAAAGGTTCTGTAAATGATCGTCACTGCCACTAGATGTCATAGATGTCAAATGACACAAAAGTGTCGCTAAACACACAACAAGAAGCTCAACTGAAGAAAGTTACTGTGAACACAAGAACTAGCAAGAAACTATCTAAGCACAACCATTAGCCCACGCTAGCATTGATGTGATATGCTTCACAGCAATGCTGACAGTTAGCCAGCTAGAGATAGCAGTATTTGTCAAACACATTTTCAATATGGGAAACAGCAAGTTAGCTAACGTTATAGTGTCTACTGTAGCCACCACTAATGAAAACATTATTACATTACAGACAAAACATTATGAACCATCAAATGACACATGGAGAAGAAGAAAAAACAGTTCTGAGTCCAGCTGGACCCTTTAGCAGCTTATAGGATTCTCCTCTCAGTAAACCAGACCAGTATTGGCTCCACGGTTGGACTGGGAAAGAAATTCAGTCTTGGACTGATCCACTGGGACCGGCCACACCAATGACACTTTATGGATGTTTTGACGGCCCACCAGCCAACCAGGATTTGAGCCGGTAGTCCTCAGTCCACCTGTGCTTTGGTCTTATCTCTTTCTTTGTCTGAGGACAAAGCTCTGGACATTCTCTTTCACCTGAACACTGCGTATTGCACTGTGACATCTCACCTGTGGGTGGAGCCTGTGTTTATAAATGTGAGGAGGACCAACTGGTTAACAGGAGGGACTCACACGCACACGTTTGTGCACTACCAGACCGGATACCAAAACAAAGAACAGAAAAACTTGGATTACAACACACACGGGGGGGGGGGGTTTCTTCTCTGCTCAGGATGACATTACTCAACTTTATCTTTACATAGAAAGTAGTTGTTCGCTGATGTATTAATGTTTAAAATCACATGTATACAGTAAATAACCTTTTAAACCTCCAGGGATAATTAACATGGGAAATAAACAGTTAAGAATAAAAACTATTTATCAAATGTCTTTGACTTAAAAAGTCTCTTGAAAGTTTATTAAGTAGTAAGTTTTTACTATTATTTTTTATTCAAGTTCAAAATTCAAGTTCAAAATTGGACTTTTAGCAGTTTGAGAAATACGGACCTTGTGTTCATATTTACTTTACAGCGTCCCCAAGTGTTATTCTTGGAAGCTGAATAAATATAGGCCCTGGTATGCAACAGCTTTAATCCCTGGCAGTTAGCAGACGTAGATTAGATCGAGCTGAGGTACATGGAGAGGAAAAGTTGCATCCGGGCATTCCCAACACATACAGTACAAGTAGTGTGCAGTTTCCTGCACTCTGCAAAGTGTATCGTCATGAATTTTCCTGAAATCTAAAAGCCTGTTTCCTTTCCTCTTCTAGTCGCAGGAGAATAAGACCTTCCTGTCAATGATCAACAATGTGCTGACTACAGACGGCTTCTACTTCTGTACCGACTACGACCTGACACACACACTGCAGCGGCTGGCCAACACCAGCCCCGACTTCCAGGAGATGAGTCTGCTGGAGAGGGTGAGACGTTGGATGAACTGCCTGAGGGCGTGTTGTCCAAACAGCATTTTCCTCTGGCAGAAAAGTGCTGCATATCGATTTTGTTTCTTTGAAAACAAAACAATTATCATAAATAATTGATAAACGTTTTTTGCACTCAAGTGTTTTTGGTCAGAAATGGTAGTATGGTTGTTCTCTGTCATGCCAGCCATCTGTGTCATATCACCCTTGTGTTTGTGGTATGTATGCATGTGTGTGACCTTGTTCACATGCCTGTAGAACACGACATATTGCTCTACAGGACCACTAGCAGTAACGAACTGTACAGGTTTATACGCAGACCCAAACTATCAATTATTGATATTAAAGTATTGTGTGTGTATCCAAAGCATGATTATACTCACAGAGCACTTTAATAGGAACACCACCACACAAACACTGGGTAGTTCCTCCCTTTGTTCTCAAACAGCCTCAGTTCTTCATGTCATGGATTCCACAAGATGTTGGAAATAGTAATCAAGAGCTAATGACTTCACAATGATCATTGTTTTTAAGTGTCATATGCCTTTGCTCCTGTTACTGATCAATCATGTGTTGATATCTTACTTGCTTATGGTTTTCAGGCAGATCAGAGGTTTGTGTGGAACGGGAACCTCCTGAGAGAACTTGCTGCGCAGCCAGAGGTAACACATGTTACTCTCGAGCCATGGCCCATTTGTTTTTCAGTCATGCTAGTGAACATCTTATTTTACTTCATCAGAATAACTGTGACTATTTCCCCATAGCTTCATAAATTTGCACTTCCTGTTGTCCATGGATGTATCCTTTCCACTGAATGTCTATTGTTTTCTGATTTTCCGAGATGAGATGAGATGAGATGAGATGAGATGAGATACGATGAGGTGAGTTAAGAGAAAATGAGAGGAGATGTGCTGAGATGAGATATGAGATACCACCCGATGAGATATGATGACGTGAGTAAGATGAAGTGAGATATGAGATACGATGAGATGAGTTACAATGAGATGAATAAGATGAGATGCGATGAGGTTAGATAAAATGAGAGATGTGCTGAGATGAGACAGTGAGATGAAATGCGATAAGGTACGATGAGGCGAGATACGAGGTGAGACATGATGAGGCGAAATACGATGAGGTGAGATTAGATAAAATGAAATAAGATCATATAAGATCAGATCCTGAGCTAAACTTTTCCTTGACCGTCCTGGTTCAGTCATCGTCATGAAGCCGTGTCGTATAAATGGGAAGATCTTTGAGTGGATCCTCATATCCAGGAGAAGCTGCTTCCGGGCCGGCGTCAGATACTACGTCAGAGGTAACAGACCCTGAGACGTGTCACTGCTGAACTGCACCAAGCAGCGTGGAGTCACGTCTTGATGAGAGCAAAGGAGCCGACAGCCATCACATTTTCCTAAGCAGCTAAACAGTAGCAGAAGGTAATGTTGTCTACCTCACCACTGTCCTGCTGTCTGCACAGGCATCGACTCTGAGGGCCATGCTGCTAACTTTGTGGAGACTGAGCAGATAGTTTTGTATGAGGGAGCAAAGGCTTCATTTGTACAGGCAAGTATTATTAGGGCTGCTCATATTCTCATTCTGTCTTTTAGATCAGAAGTTAAAGCATTTAAGTTTGAGAAGTGCAAGATTTCAGAAATGATTTTTGAAATGACTTAACTTTTTTTTTTTTCATCCCCAGACACGAGGCTCCATGCCCTTTTACTGGAGCCAGAGGCCCAACCTCAAATACAAACCTAAACCTATAATCAGCAAAACCACCAGTCACGTAAGATGAGGCGTTGTGTATTTTTTTCTAAATAGTGATTTTTTTTTTTTTTTTAATGTGAAAATTGGACGCTAACCACTTGAAAACTTTGTGTAGATGGATGGTTTCCAGAGGCATTTCGACTCTCAGCTCCTCATCTATGGAAAGCAAACTATTCTCAACCTGGTGAGGACTCTCCTTAAAGCTCTTCGTTATTGGTTCAAAAGTAAAGAGAAGAAAGACTCTGTGACAGATGTGTGTTTTGTTGTTCCAGGTGAATCAGAAGGGCTCAGAGAAGCCACTAGAACAGGCCTTTGCAAAGATGGTGTCAGGCATGAACAATGGTATGCTCAGGTAAGTGTCGCCCAATGCTTTGCCCAGTTTGTATGTTCACTGAGTACACAGTCACTTAGAATAATAATTATCATGATAATAATAATAACTTTATTTATATAGCACTTTCTTAACGAAAGTTACAAAGTGCTTCACAAGAAAAAAGGTAAAACCAGATAAAAGAAAAGGTCAAAGAACCAGAGCATAATAAAAAGTGTAAAACAGCATAAATAAAAAACACCTCAAATTAACATTATCCAAAAAAATCTGACGGTAAGTGAAATATGGGATATATACTGTATATAAGAGATAAAACAATATAAATAAAATGCGTATCAGACATTACCAAAGGTTAAGACAAATAAAAGGCGTTTTACGAAGAGATTTAAAGGAAGTTAAAGATTTACAGTGTCTGATTTAAGTCGGGAGAGAGTTCCACTGTGTCGGGGCTCTTAGTCACAAACCTTGACCTTGAGGTGATCAGCAGGCCTCCTTCCACCTATCTAAATTGTCAGTTGGGCCATGTCAATTAATCAGATATGTAATTGGGGGCAGAGCAGAGATTTAAAATCAATCTGAAATCTAACAGGGAGCCAGTGAAGGGAGGCGAGTGAACCTGTTTAATCCAGAAATAATCCAGCAGCAGCATTTTGAATACCTGAATACAGTACATCACAATAATCAAGCTGAGAATGCATGTACAACTTATGTAACTATGTTAATCAGAGAAACCACAATACAATGTGTTTACCTGCACTGTGGCAACCAGGTTACTCTAACTCTGTGTATACATGCAGCAGGTGAGTGATCAGGTTTCTCTCCTGCCCCTGACCATATTTTGGTTTTATTGTAACTTTATTAGAGGCAGAAGATCTTGTGTCACTCCAGACCTTTTTCATGCTGTGTGTGTCTGTGTAGGAGCACAGAGACAGAGACAGTGCAGAGATGTTCCTCTCAGTACAAACGTGTTTACATTTAAAAAACAACAGGCCCATATTCAGCATGCACATATTGTACCGCTGCCCATCAAAGCCCTGAAAAACAAAATGGCCAAGAGCCAGCCTCTGTAACGCTGCTTACTAGTTTTATTGTACATTACATCATGACTGATGGACGGGCGGTGTGCAATTTGTCGGCTGATAGCATCTGTATATGTGGTGTTGGTATTGTGTGTGTGTGTGTGTACATGTGCATGACTGACATATTTATGCAGTGTGAGATTTGTATTTTAACAGCAGATTCTGAATGTGTCCAAGACACATTTCCTTCAGGACAATAAAGCGCATCTTATCTTACTTTATTAGGTACACCTGTTCAACTGCTCATTAACGCAAATATCTAATAGGCCAATCAACTGGCAGCAACTCAATGCATTTAGTCACGTAGACATGGTCAAGACGATCTGCTGAAGTTCAAACCGAGCATCAGAATGGGGAAGAAAGGTGATTTAAGTGACTTTGAACATGGCATCATTGTTGGTGCCAGACGGGCGGATCTGAGTATTTCAGAAACTGCTGATCTACTGGGATTTTCACACACAACCATCTCTAGGGTTTTACAGAGAATGGTCCGAAAAAGAGGAAATGTCCAGTGAGCGGCAGTTCTCTGGGAGAAAAGGCCTTGTTGATGCCAGAGGTCAGAGGAGAATGGTCAGACTGGTTTGAGCTGGTAGAAAAGCAACAGTAACTCAAATAACCACTCATTACAACCGAGGTATGCAGAAGAGCGTCTCTGAACGAACAACACGTGGAACCTTGAAGCAGATGGGCGACAGCAGCAGGAGTCCACACCGGGTGCCACTCCTGTCGGCTGAGAACAGGAAACTGAGGCTACAATTCACATAGGCTCACCAAAATCAGACAATTGAAGATTAGAAAAACATTGCCTGGTCTGATGAGTCTTGATTTCTGCTGAGACATTCGGATGGTCGGGTCAGAATTTGGTGTAAACAACATGAAAGCTTGGATCCATCCTGCCTTGTATCAACGGTTCGGACTGGTGGTGGTGTAATGGTGTGGGGAATATGTTCTTGGCGCACTTTGGGCCCCTTAGTACCAATTGAACATTGTTTAAACGCCACAGCCTACCTGAGTATTGTTGCTGACCATGTCCATCCCTTTAGGACCTCAGTGTACCGATCTTCTGATGGATACTTCCAGCAGGACAAGGCGCCATGTCACAAAGCTCAAATCATCTCAAACTGGTTTCTTGAACATGACAATGAGTTCACTGAACTCCAATGGCCTCCACAGTCACCAGATCTGTGTTTGTCTGACAGAAGCTCAACATTGACTTTTATCTAGTTTTAAGCCACATACACTTTTTCCACCTTGGTGGTTTTCAGCTCTGTATTTGAAGCAGATGAAGGATTTTAGTCGTCGGACGTCTGGATCTGAAGTTATCAGAGAAACAAGCTGAGGAAATGTTAGACAGCTCAGCTCCCAGCTGCTGGAGACGTCCTGTCCTGTGTCACTGAAGAGAGGAGGACACCTCTGTGGATCATTCAGCTGCTGGTAAAAACCTGCTGAACGTCTGCTTCATAAGTTATCAGAGAAACAATCAGAACAAAGGTCAGCATCAATCTCAGCTCCAGCTCTTCCCTGAGTCTCTGTCCTCCGTACAGCGTCGCTCAAACACTGACTTTAAATGTCAAACTGCTTCATTCAGTGTTTTTAATGGTTAGAATCACTGGGTCTGTTTGATTTCCTGAACCACTGACTGAAGGAATCCAAACCGGGAGGAGCTTACAGTAATGGTGGTGAAGACAACAACTCCCATGATCCCATGCTATTTCACAACGTTAACCAATTGCATCTTTTGTTATTGTTTTGATGGAGACGCCTAGAGGCAGAAGCTACAGGCAGTGAATTTACACATCAGTCTACTAGAGAAAGCCAACTGTAACCGGTTTCTGAAGTGCATGTAAACGCTCTGATTGTATTAGTGTTAAGTGTTTGGTAAGTGTTTCTGCACCGTCTGCCTGTTGGACTTTAATCCCGCGACATTGTCTCCTCTGTCCTCAGTTACATCGCCTTCGACTTCCACAAAGAGTGTAGCCACATGCGATGGGACCGTCTCCAGATCTTAGTGGATTCCGTCGCTGAGATACAAGATGAATACGGGTAACTTAACAGGCAGCTGTTCTGGGTGAATATGCAGCTGTTTACTGTGAGGGAGTATTCAGAGTTTTTTTTTTTTTTTTTCCTGTGTGCAGCTACTTCATGGTGAACTCAGAGGGGAAGACGGTGGCCCAAGAGAGAGGAGTCTTCCGCAGTAACTGCATGGACTGCCTGGACAGAACCAATGTCATCCAGAGCCTGCTGGCCCGACGCTCCCTGCAGTCTCAGCTCCAGGTGATTTTAACCCCGCTGCTGCTAAGCCTCATGGAATGGCAAAACAATCATAGAATCCTTTGAGAATGCAGGGTTTAATTGTAATTCCAGCCCTAAGGTCCTGCCCATGTGCAGCATGTTTCAACAGAAATGAGAAGACTTACTGTCTTTCTCCAGAGCTTTCAGTCACATCCATGTCCTCTCTACTGACATGAGTTCAATAGCTGTTATGGTTTTTTGTCCTTCTGTGCCGGCCACAGTCAGGTAGATGGATAGTGTGTTTTGTGAAGTCACACTGACCTTGACCTTTGACCTCTCATAATCAAATCAGTTTGGACTTTTTTGCCATAATACAAGACTTCACACCGCTTCACAGCTATTATGAAAAAAATTCTCACCAACATATTTTCTTTGACTCTGGATAAACAGGGATGTAACCTGAAACTAGTCTGAGTGGTGGAGGCAGACAACCGCGAGAAGGAGATTCTAGTCTTAAGCATTAAGCATCAGATATTTCTTGACCTTGAAAATAGTAATTTGGCAAACCAACATAAACTCTAGAAGTGTTTTATTCATCACAGGATGAGTGACACTTCAAATTTGATGCTTAACATTCCGTCAAAAATTGTAATATTTCAAACATACTAAGCAAATGGACGTTAGAAGATACATGTAGGTGGAATACCTCTTTAAATACATGTTTCCAGCCACTGGGCCATGTGTTTGGTTTGTATTTTTGGAAAGCTTATGGACTGACCAGTATGTGTGTCCTGTCTGTGTGTGGACAGAGGATGGGGGTGCTGAATGTGGGCCAGCGGATTGAAGAGCAGGCTGAGTTTGAGAAGATCTACAAGAACGGTAAGTCCTCTGTCTTCTAGGCCCGACTGTTAGCATGTGCGGTGTGTTTAGTAGAAGCTCTGGCCTCTGAGCGCGTCCTCACTGTTCTCTGTGTGTGCTCTCTAACCAGCATGGGCTGACAATGCCAATGCATGCGCTGTACAGTACGCAGGAACCGGAGCCTTGAAAACAGACTTCACAAGGTACAGTACTGTAACAGCCCCACACCACATATCAGTTGGCTAACGTGTGTTGTATTCTGGAGTCCCGCTGCAGTATCATTACCATGGCTGCTGTTTAATACAGTTCATTTCTCCATCAGGACGGGGAAGAGGACCAGGTGGGGGCTGCTGATGGATGGCTGGAACTCCATGATCCGCTACTACAAAAACAACTTCTCTGATGGATTCAGACAGGTACGATGCAGATACATCATCACTAGGGCTGGGTGATTAAACCATAGCAATAATTATCGCAAAATTATTTTCCTTGATAGAAACATTAAAAATGTTGGATATAATTCATTTCCATGCTTATAGCACACCCACAAATAAATCACGAACGGCCAATCATGTTGCAGGAATAGAGGTCTACGTTGTACAGGTTAGGATGGACAGTGAGAGGTGTAAATGCGGACCAGCACGTGATATTGGTTACGGACGCACGCAGTGGCTGACGGTCTTGAAGTTGGAGTGGAGTAAGCAAATAAGGCGAAATAAGCGACATCACAGGAAAAGCAGAAGCTTAGATCCTGAATATCTATGAATGTGAATGTTTTTCTTTAAAGTCTGGTGTGTGTTAAAACTCGACCTTAGAGGCGACTAATGTGTTAAACAGCTACATTATATGTAGTTATAGCTTTTGCTCTAAAAGCTGCTGATATGATAATGATTAGTACGACTGTGGCTGATTGATCTGTCCACTATGTGATGTCTGACTGATGAATTTCAGAATAAAGGTCGTAGTGTCGGCTACAACCAACAGCAGCTATAAACAGTGAACATTAGCTTGATCAGGTAGCAGAATATGAAGTGATTTGGTGAAAGAGTGAACAATAATGTGGTAACAGTGGAGACCTCTGCTGGTCACTTTAGACAACACTATCTGGGAGGGACCACACAGTGTGTTTACACATATTACAGTTTTTCTGAAAAGCTGTGATGCAATTCACTCATCAGACACATCATTCTCACAACTCTTAATGCAGTTCTCAAAACAGTTCATGCATTTCCTCACACACACAGAATTAGCATTTCTCATTGTATTTGTACAAGCTTCCTTTGTATCCACACAGTTAGTTGGCATACATGAATTTGCATGTTTCAACACATGTGAACAACGTTTTGTTTTAGAGGCTTTTTGCACTGGTTGCAGTGTTAGGAGAAATGCATGAACTGTTTTGAGAACTAATTAATGAGGCTGTTAGTTCACGATACACAAGTAAATAATACATTCACACACACACACTTCTGATGAAATATTTGTCATGTCTATCTGTGCATAATGTTACACTCCACAGGATGGCCATTCTATCCTCTTGGCTTTTATTTTGAAAAATTTACCTTTACTTCCACCTGACTTTCTTAATTCTTCAATTCAACAAGGAATAATATGGTTCCGAGCTGTTTTGGCAGCGTGAGTTGGTGTCATTGTTGTGGCTGATCAGAGAACTTCGAGAACTCTTCTCTTGAATAAATGAAACGCAAAGCTTCCTTGAATTTGTCAGTGAAGAGAATATGCTGTCAACTGACTTAACAAACACACACAGTAACTGCACATGGTTTAATAACCACACACCTCCTCTATAGCAACATGTTTTTAACAAGATTGTGGTAAAATGTTCCAGTTGCATTTCAGTCTCTTGGAAATGAAGACGGACATAAAATTCTTTTTATTCTTCTGTGTGTCTGTTTACCCTCTTTAACCTTTCATGTTCAGCCCCAATAATAAAATACTTAGGATTTGGGATTGTGTGTGTGTTCAGTCCAGTCACAGTGTCTCTGTGGTTTTGCTGGTTTCAGGACTCCATTGATCTGTTTCTGGGTAACTTTGCTGTTGATGAGTCAGATGGACCCACTCCTCTTCGTGTGCAGAAGGACTGGAAGTTCCTCACGGTCAGTACACAAGTGTTTTCTCAGTTATCAGCAGCAGCAGTGAATGTGACCGCTGATCTCATCCACCGTTCTGTTTGCAGCTGCCCATCATCATGCTGGTGGCGTTTTCCATGTGCATCGTGTGTCTTCTCATGGCTGGTAAGTTCAACCTATACTCACATTATCTTTTTTCTGTGATCAATCCTTGTAAAGATACAGAAATTCATATTTGAGAATTTGAAGTGAAATAGGTCTCACCTGTGCAGGTGGTTTTGAGAAAAGTCACCAGTAACTGTTAATTCCTTCGGCGACAGCCAGAGCCGGCACAGAGGCATAAAGGCTTTCAGGTTGTCCGTCTGTCCGTCCCGTTCTCGTGGACACGATATTGCAGTAACACCTTGACGGAACTTCTTCAAATTTGGCACAAGCATTCACTTCGATGCAAAGGTGAACTGATTAGAGTTTGGTCTAAGGTCAAGGTGACCTCATAAAACATGTGAACATAATATGGTCATTAAGACTAGAAAAGCGCTATATAGGTGCTATATAAAGTGCTATATAAATGCAAGTCCATTTACCATGATATTTACATGTAGAACCAGCACCACAAACAGAGTCATAGTCAGTGACCCTGAGCAGACAGTGAGTAGCTAGCCAACTGCGACGACACCCACCTGTCACTCAAAGCAGCCACGTTCTCAATTATACATTTTTTATACATACATTAAACAATTATACACAATTTTCGACCATTTCTGGCTTTATTATAACAGGGACACTTAGCGAGAGAGACAGGAAAGTTAGGGAAGAGAGAGGGAAGCCCGAGTCAGATTTGAACCCAGGCTGCTGTGGTAAGGACTGATGGGAGTCTATGGGGGTTGGGGTTAGCAGAATGTGAGCGTCCTCATCCTGATGGTCGAAGTCATCTACATATGACCTGTGACTGGAAGATGCACACACCAAAGCTGCAGCGCTGGACTAGAAATAGTGACTTTGCAGTTTCTCTCCACTGTCTGTGAACCACAGTATTTAACAGGACTGAGTTCACCCCAATGAAATATCACTAAAATGTTCACATTTCTACCACCTTACAATAATTGTATGTGTGTGTGATGTATTTTGAAGTTAAAGTGTAGAGTATGTGATCTTATACAATTAAAATATTAATACATATATTATATATTAAAAGCAAACAGGTTAGATAGACTACAATTACATATAGGCCCCAAACCTCAATGCTATTAAGGGGATAACACCAGTGATTTCCAGAGACAGTATTAAACATTGACTGCAGGAACATGTGTAGTAGGCCTGCAGGGGCCTACCTGCACCTGTGGCGTGTGGGATCTCAGTCTGGTCTGATTCTAGACAGTCTGACCTTTGACCAATGAAGCCGGTGTATTGTCCTGAATTGTACGACAGCGTGTAGTTGACAAATGGATGATGAGTAGTTCCTATCTCTGCCAATTTGCACCTGAAATCTGTTCATTTAAATCCTCTTCCCCTTCATTTTTCAGATGATCTAAAGGTGTTGAGTTGTACAGATTAAGGAGGTTATATATTTGACCTATAATCTGCTTTTCGAGTCGAACAGAGATGTGAGGGGATATAAAGGGAAGCAGTTAGAATGTGAGGCTATGAAATTCTGCAGCTGTAGATATCTATTACTGTTTACTCAGAGGTCCTGAAATGAAAGGATCCCACTCTTAAGCCAAATATTTGGAGATCTGATTATCATTTAACCATTAAAATATTCCTGTTTATGGGGCGTTGTGTGGTGTAGTGGTCTAAGCAGGCGCCCCATGTGTAGAGGCTACAGTCCTCGCTGCAGCTGGCCCCGGTTCAAGTCCCGCATCGGACAACCTTTGCTGCATGTCATTCCCCCTCTCTCTGCCTCCCCATTTCCTGTCTCTCTCTACTGTACTATCAAATAAAGGCATAAAAAAGCCCAAAAAATATTCCTGTTTTTGGATAAAAAAACAAATGGATACGATATGTAAACAAAAACAGTTTTGGTCTCTAGAGCTAATTTCCTCCTTCATGAAAACTGTTTATATAACTCATCTGTTTACATTTTTATTAAGTCTTAAAGTTATGAAGAATTGAGGGCGTGACAGGTGGGTGAGCGAATGCTTGCCACAAACCGGCATTCAGCCACACACCCCACCTCTTTGACCATTCTTGGATTAGCTGGGAGTTTGGGGCGGAGTCAGTCACTGCCAAGATGGCGACGGGGAAGCAGCTCACTCTGAGCTTCAAAACCGCTCTTCAGAAAACCTGTGGGTGACGTCATGTCCATCTTTCTTTACAGTCTATGGCTTATCACCACCTGCAGCTATATTTTCAGCTGAAACTGATGGTGGGTGGGAGGGTGTGAATGAAAGTTTGAGAGCTTCAGGTGATGGGCTGAAAACCAGGATCATGGAATGCTGCTTGTCTTCTAGGTGACACGTGGACAGAGACCTTGGCCTATGTGATGTTCTGGGGGGCTGCGAGCGCCATCACAGCCGCCATCATCCTGTTTAACGGCCAAGACTTTGTGGACGCCCCCAAACTGGTTCACAAGGAGAAGATGGACTGAGTGGTGTGTGTGTGTGTGTGTGTGTGTGTGTGTGTGTGCGTGTGTGTGTGTGCGTGTGTGTGCGTGCGTGTGTGTGCGTGTGTGTGTGTGCGTGCGTGTGTGTGTGTGTGTGCGTGTGTGTGTGTGTGTGTGGAGCAGCTGGGCCCAGCAGGCTCATATACCTCGTCATCTTCACCGTCATCTTCCTCACGTCTGGACTCTAGACTGATCTGCTGCCTCCACACTGTCCTCCAGACTCAGTCAGATCATCATGTTTGACCTTCCTCTGCACACACTGCTTAACATGGTTTGCTTTCCTCCTACTGTATCTTTAGGTTGGCTTTGCTGGTGTTAGGTTGTCAGTTGTACAGACGGTCTGTGATGGGACTTCTTATTTGTTTACCATTTTTAAAAATTTTAAACCAGTAAAAATGTTCTAACGAGACATTTTCTATTGTGGTTTATGACACGCAGCAGTTGAAGGCCCTACATGCCCACGCAGGTGTTTCTGTCAGTTTTTTAAAGTGGGTGGAGCTATGCTGTACATGAAGTGATGTCACCAAACTCCACATGCTACTACAAAAATGATAAACAGTGTAAGATGTCCCAACACAAGAGGTAGTTGTTGAAACACCTGTGTGGGTGGATTATATGTGTAGGCCCTTTAAAGCTGCATTAATTGTTGTTCATTGTTGATTTGGTGTTGGGTGGGTGGTGTACAGGGAGTCATCAGAGCTTCTTCTGCTGTTGGAAATGAGGTTGATAAGAGGAGGTGTTGATCCTAAAACCAAAATGATGAGCTGAAAGAAGCTAAAAATATGGGGTCAGGCTTCTCTCTGGAGCTCTAGCAACAACAGCTCAGTGAGCCAATCAGAAGAGAGGAGCCTCTCTCCTGATTGGCTGAGTGTTTTCTGAGTGAGCTAATAAAAATATAGCAGATTTCAGGTAAAACACTCAGAGAAACCAAATCCTGCAATGTTGGATTGTGGATCCAGGTGGGCGGGGCTTGGGGCATGGCTGAAAGCGGTGACTGCTTTGTTGTGACATCACAAAGTTTCACAAGTCCTGACGGCTGGTTTTAAGGCTCAGTTTCTGAATACAGGCTGTGTGCATTTCTCTGTGGACTGAGGCTTTGATACTTTCACAGTATTAATATAGAACCTAGACCTGCTTTATAATCAAACAACACATGGACATCTACCTTTGTACTATATGGACCTTTTAATATCCAAAACATTGATTAGTGCAGCTTTAAAGATACTTAATGTAATCACATTCTTCCCAAACAGATGATTGTTCCCTTAATGTCGATCAACCCTAAACAGTCACAATGAAAGATGTGGGACTTCAACATATAGGGAACTCTATACAGTTTGTACATGTTGACTTCTCAGTGTAACGAGTCTTACAAACTTGCACATGAAATATAATATTTGGCTAATCTGTATGTAACTGGAGTGAACAATATGTCTTCCTATTAAGCTAATTTAACAGAGTATCTGTGATGATTCTGTTTTTATTAATGGCTTACTGCTTTCCTTCCTCACAATCATTATTTTTGCACTTTGGAGAACCATGAAATGTGCTGCCTGCACACAGCTGTTGAAGATGTATCCATTTTAACCCAGTGGTAGTACTGCAGCGAATCCAGACCTCTGCAACTCAGCCCACGTCTTTGATTTGTTCAGTGATTTAAATCTGCGCTGACTGAAGGTTTTTTTGTTAAAAGCAGAGGGGTTGGCGAAGCAGTTGACCAATTTAGAGCTTTGTATTCTGGATTAAGAATGAGGACATCTGTGGGCTCAAATTAGGGTCAAAGAGTTTTTACCCTGTTTTTTACACCTGAATCTGATTGGACAATAATAGTCCAATCACAAAGCAGAGTTGAATCAGAGGGCATGTGGTTCCATGGCATTCTTCTCTGCCTGAAAGGTGTAGTAGGTTTTCAAGATGGATGAGGGCGTGGACTCTGTGACACAAGTGTGTTTGCAGACACACAAAGATCATTAAATGTTTACCATTATTTTCTACAGCATCATCAAATAAAAATAAACCTGACATTGTCCATCTTAAAAATCTACTACAGAGAAGAAGGTACAGAACCACCTGCCCTTTGATTGGACTCTCCTTTGTGATTGGATTGTTATTGTCCAATCAGATTCAGGATTCATTCTCTCTTTCTCGCTCTCTTCACAGGTTTATAAAGGTTGATGTACAACCACAAACTTTGGAATTATCTCTGTACATCATTTTACAAGCTCAGAACCTTTTTGACCCTAATTTGAGCCCGTACCCATTGTCTTCCTGAATCTGTAGTTAGCTTCTTAGCTACAGCAGATCACTGTGTTGTTAAGACCTGTATGTCATTAGCTTGAGATCAACGATGACACATGGTTTACCTACTGAAGTTTTTAATGCGTTTTATCATGTCATATTTTTTGTCATCTTTCACATCCTTACGGCATATGTACATATCACATTCACATTAACCATTTTTATGCCTCTGCGCCGGCGACTGCCAAAGCCATATTGTTTTCGGGTTGTCCATCCGTCCCATTCTTGTGAATGCACTATCTGAGTAACACCTTGACGGAACTTCTGCAAATTTGGTACAAATGTCCACTTGGACTCAAAGACGAATTGATTAGATTTTTGTGGCTAAAGGTCAAGGTCAGTGTGACCTCACAAAACACTTTTTAGCCTTTAATCAAGACTTCACACAACAATTATGACAAAATTTCACAATTAAATAGTTAATATTTTATATGACTCTGGATACACAAAGTTAAACTAGTCTGAGTGGCAGAGGCATACAACCACGAGGCAGCCATTCTAAGTGATGTATCCGTCTCATATACCTAGTTTTCAGCCAACACGGAAGTACGCCAGAGAAATATGTAAATTCAAGAAATGTGATTTCTGTAAATCAACTCATAACAACCTGTACATCTGATGTGATGTCATTTTTCTACCACTAGAAGAAGATAACATCATTCTTAGTTCCACCTACAAAGCATTGGTTGGTTGATTGTTTCTCCACCGGGGGAAACGGCTGTCGATGAGCCGCCAGACACATTTGAATCTCTGAGTAAATCGTTGAGCTGAGTGGTGATTCAGAGGTCTGGTAAGCAATCAGACTGTACCATCTTTTAACAGCATTATATACATGTAGGTTTTAGCCTGTTCATCTCAGTTCATGCCACGGAGGGTTCGGGCTCGATGATCTCGCGTGCACCTATTCATGAATGTTCTCAGTCTGGTTCAGTTCCCTGTTTCCTCACAGAGGTTTGGGGTTTGTGGTTCTCTAGACTAGAACAGAATGAATCCAACTCATCCCTGGGATCACTGCCTTACACAGCTGCCCCTCAGTGGAGAGGACACGAACTGAACCTTTCATATCGTCAGTAAAGATCTGATAGGGTTTTGAAACCGTCCTCTGATGTTGATTTAAGTTGGTCGTAGGAGAATCGGTCACTATCCCTTCTTGGTCTGTGTGTGATGTTACATACAAGCTGTGCGGTGCGAGGTTTGGTTTCTCATGTATCAGATCACACCAACATGCCCTTCGATGATTGATTGATTGATTGATTGAATGATTGATTGAGTTTAAAACTTTTGTCTAAACATTTATCTAGCTGGACTCTTATCATGCTAGCATTTCCAAGAGGTTGTAGAATCTTGATCTGAACTTAGTAAGTTTGGGTGACAGTTTAAGGTCAAGGTCCACGTACGGACAGAGTCCTGAAGTGCTGAAAAGTTTTTATTCCTCCGTGCCAGCGACAGTCAGAGCCAGAGGCACATTGTTTTCAGGTTGTCCGTCTGTCTGTCCCATTCTCATGGACAAGATATCTCAGTAATGCCTTGAAGGAATTTGGTGGTCAAAGGTCATGGTGAAAGTGACCTCACAAAGACTGGTGTTGGCCCTTTGAACACTATCTTGGGAAGTCTTCGAGGGAATCCCTTCACATTTGGCACATGTTCATTGGGACTGATTAGATTTTTGTGATCAAAGGTCAAGGTCAGTGTGACCTCACTAAACACTTTTTAGCCATTACTCAAGACTTCACAGCAATTGTGAAAAAGTTTTACACAAATGGTTCATATTTTCTATGACAAATGATAAACAGGGATGTGACCTGAAACTAGTGTGAGTGGAGGAGGCAGGTGATTCTAGTTGGATCTTTTGTGATCAAGATAACTTGTGCATAATAATAGCTTGTGCAAACAAGATGGAATGATGTGCACACAAGATAATAACTTGTGGATGTTAACTTCTGCACACAAGAAAAACATATTTCAGGACTTCAGGTACTCTGTACTTACTACTTTCAACTGCATCTTATGGTTTGGTTGTATGCTCAGTTGAGTTGCTGGTAAACATCAGCAGTAAGTGCACCTTGAGTTTTTTTTTTTTTTTTTTTTTTTTTTTTTAAACTTT
>NW_019174333.1:2506137-2567461 GCF_002260705.1 Seriola dumerili
ACCTTTCACAAACTCCATAATGAATGTTCAGTGATGTCATGTAATTTGTACTGTGCAGGTGAAGTCCTTGAAATACCTGCACATTTTAAAATGAGATCTGTATTAACAGATTTGATTTATATAATCCATGGGTGGAAATGATGTTTCATTCAGTCAGTAAATATTTTCTTTCTCTCGTGCACAGCCTGAAGGTTTCACACTTATTTAGTATACCTTGATTTGTTTTTGATGTGATTATTATATCTACTAATCAACACTGAGCTCATGTTCTTTTTTACTTTTCCTGGGAATTTGGGGCTTTTAGAAACGTGGGGGAGGGGCTCGATAAGATTTTCAACAGCAACACTTTCACCGTGTGTTTGAAAGTGTTGTTAGGATCATTAAGAAGCTGGTGAAACACAGATACTTTGCCTACCAAGTTTACAATTTGTGTTACAAGTTTGCAGATGGTGTTACAACCCTGTGCAGGACAGCTGATGTTGATGTTTTTATGTGTGTGGGTTGCTCATTAAGTGTCACATATTAGGAACAGTGGGGTTGTATAGTTCTAAATGTATCATTTATCTACAAGTCTTATCTGAGGTATCGGAGGCCAGAATCAGTTTAGTTTGTGGTGGAACGTGTCTCCTCAGTGGTCTTCACTGCTCTCCTTCCAGAACCAGACTTCATCCAGTGGTTTCTGTAATTGTCAATAAACTTCAGTGAACACACAGATTTTGTTTGTTTAATGTTTTTTTTTTTTTTTTGGTTTTTAACATTAACAGTCCACCACCACTGAGGACGCTGAAGTCAGTCTTTTCTGTGTTTCTTCTTTTTAATCTGATGAGTTTACATTGCACAAGGTGGTTTCCAGTGTTTTTAGACACAATATACATTGAGTTACCATTTTATTCTGAACCCCTAGTTAAAAGTAATACAGTCTAGTTAAACAGTCCTGCAATAAATCCTCATGTATGTTCTAACACTATATTATATATAACATAGTGTTGAGTCAACTGCAGTTTATGGTGCTAGATTTTAGTATGTAGTACTCTCACTGATATAAATAGGATGGACAAAATAGAAAATTCTCTCAGTATGACACACATTCAGGCTCCACTTTACAATCAGACCCATTATAGAGGCTTTATGAATGGTTTATAGCTAGTTTATTAATTAGCTTGTTAACACTTTATAAGTCATTTATAAGCTGTTATAACACATTCGATAATAAGGCCAACTGTGACCTGTTGCTTGCCAAATAGTGAGCCCACATGTCTCTGTACTGTTCAGCCTCAGATCTCATTAGTTCTCCATCATCAGCATTTGTAGCTGCTGCTTCATCAGGGCTGTTTTATCATTAGTTTTAGTCAGGTGAATTAACAGAGTGTATTAACTGAACCACTTTTAGTGCACTGTTTCACCATCAGAAGTCTATATGTACTGTGGAGGTGTTGTGAGACAGCTTATTAGACACTGAATATGGAAGATACAATCAATCACAGTTTAGGACAATGGAATAAAAGTATTATTTTATTCTGAGTATTTCCAAAAGGACAAAACAAAACTGTATAGCCCACAAACAACAAAGATGTTAAAGAAAACATATTTAAGGCTTTACAAGTTTTTACTGTTTTATTTCTTTACTGTTCTTCCATGAAATAAATCAATATAGTGTCCAAGGATTATTTTTAATTATTGTATGTGTGGTTTCTTTTAAGTCCATTTTCATTGGTGGACGTAGAATTTTCCATGTAAAATAAATAAAATACATACAAAATATGTTGATTTTTTTCTTAATGGATAGTTGAACCAGTCGACATCTTAAAAAAATCCCATTTCTAACTTTTTTTTTTACTAGTTTTCAAATGCTTTATTATTCAAAACATTTTCAATTTCATCTTATTAAAACTTATCATGATTATCAAAATCAAAAACTGAAAATTGATTAACTTCTGAAATAAGATAGATAGTAAAATATGAACAGTACATATAAATAAAATGAATACAATCAAAGGAAATAGATGCGCCATATAGATAAGGATGATGAAACCAAAATAATAAATCCCATTTCTAACAAAAATCATCTTTAAACATACCAAGTGAAGTAAAAACCCCCACTCCAGAGCCCCACTTTTAGATTTTCAGTGGCAAAACCAAAGTATTTTTCACTAAAAGGAAAATACAGGAGCATATTAGCCTTAAACCTTATGGAGAAAACATAGAGTCAAGGGTTTCAAATATTTGGGTATGTGGTTCAACAAAAATCTTACTTGGGCAACTCATATTGGGAAAAATGCAAAAAAAAAAAAAAAGTGTTTAATAAAGAAAGAAAACTGTATATTGGGTTAATCAGACTAGTTCAAGACTAATGCTGCTTAAATGATCATTAGGCAAAAACATTGTTAAAGAAGTTGGATACAATTCAGTATCAGGCCTTGAGACTCAATGCCAGTATCAGCTTTGCAGGTGGAAAGAGAAAACTTTATATAAGATCGAAGTTAGCAGGCACATAGAGGGACATTATTTGGATTATTTTAAGATATACACTGATGCCTCAAAGACAGCTAATAATAGAATAGGGACTGCATTTATCATTCCAGATCTAGATGTAATGTCAAACAAAAGAATCAGCAGTATTTACAGGGGAACTGTTGGCCATTCTTCTAGCTGGATCCCCTTAGCTCTCTCAGCTAAAAAACATCAAACGAAGCAAAGTACTAATAGGTTTGGATTCTCATAGTGCACATACCAGTGTCAAGAATATACAGTCAGAAGAAAGACAAGATATTGTTTTGTCAAACAATCTTCAGAATGATCAAACCAGGGCCTAGTGTGAAATTCATTTGGGTTCCAGCTCATATAGGGGTGGACGGAAACAAACTGGCAGACAGATATGCAAAAGATGCAACTAAAAAATCAAGAGTAGATGGCAGTAAAAGTAAAAAATATAATCAAATCAGAAATGGTGAAGAAATGGCAAGAAGAATGGAACAGGAAAGCCAAAGGTAGACATTACTACAATAGCCAAAGGAAAGCTGGAGAAATGAGAGAAAGCAGCATTATATCAAAGATGAGATTTGGACATACTTTTCTTAACAGTACACTTAAAATAACTGATAAACATGCAACTGGCACGTGTGAGTATTGCAATTCACAGGAAACCATAGAACATGTGAGTGATTATTGTCCTCAATATCAGCAGGAAAGACAGGTTCTTAAACACAAATTGCAAAAAGAGCATATCAAACTTGAATCAAAAGTATTGTTACAATTGAATTCGGGGCATGTGGGGTATTGAGCTATACTCACAGTTTGGGAAAAGACTGGACTTAAGAGAAGAATAAAGTATAATTGTTTGGAATCACTCGGACCCACACTCCATTTCAGAAGGTGGCGGTAATGCACCTAAAAGATGTTTGCCAACCGCCATTAGATAACATCAGAAGAATAAGAAGTAGCGCTTACCGAGTGACGTAAGGACGCAATGTTGCTGTACGTCTCTTCCTTACTACTCTGCTAGTAGTTAGCATGTGCATCTATAAAGCTTGATCGTAATTAATAGTTTACATTCTCAGTAAATTCACGTTCAGATCTTCGGCAGCACCATGAGCACCTTATGGATGGGGAACGTGAGTAGTTTACAACTTTTTACCGCGGTAAATAATGTAGTGTGGCCACCGTGTTAGCTTTGTTAACACAATCCCAGTGCGGCGTATGAATGGAATACAGTTCAAAACTCCTTTGAGTAAACTAGCACTTTAATACTGCCGTGTTTGTCGATGTCGAGCAGTTGAAAGATTGCTGTGTATTTCTGGTTATTGAGCACACCGGTGATGCTACATGTAGCACTCCACACAAGCCAGGCGTCAGGTTTTCAGTTGGTTATCACTCCTGTCCACTGCGGTGGAGGAGATAGTCCCAAACAGAGACTCATGTCGTGGAGTCTGCTGTAAACTGCACGAGTTTTTTCTCCCATCTAAACCCCGTCAGGCCGGGTCTACATCAAACCCCGCTGCGCTGTTTGTCCAACCTTAACATTCACACTGTAAACACTTTCAAACTGGTGAAATATTCATTCTATATATTTTTAATGCTGGTGTTGTATTTTTCAGTGGAACCTTTTTCATTGCCAATACAACTTTCTTCCAATACAACTTTTTCCATGCCATTGTTTCCTTTTTCAGCTCAGGTTTTTGTTTTCAATGCCAAATTTTATTACCTATGTCAAAATGTTACTGGGACAAGAAAAGCATTAAGACCATCTCAGACCCGTTTTTAGATTTGTGAAACCTTCATGGTTTTAGTTTGAGTGTATAAATGCGTTTTCTGTTGCTCTGCAGCTGGAGTCCTACATGGATGAGAAGTTCATCACCAGAGCCTTTTCCACCATGGGCGAGCAGGTGGTCAATGTGCGGATCATACGCAACAAGATGACAGGGTGAGAGCGAAATCCACAAGCAGCTGTCTATTTTGCAGTTATGTTACTCTGATTTTAAAAAGTTTGTCATCACCCAGGGGTGCTCTGGGCTACTGTTTTGTGGAGATGACAGATGAGGCCACGGCTGAGAGGTGTCTCCGCAAAATCAATGGAAAAGCTTTACCAGGAGCCACTCCGGTATGAGGAGCATTGTTGATTCACAGTTGCCACCTTTTTTTTTTTCTTGTCATGGTTGATGAAGTTAAATGTCTCTTTCGCACAGCCCACAAGATTCAAGCTAAACCGAGCCACCTTTGGGAAACAGGAGAGTGGGTGAGTCCAAATAATGTGAAGCACTTTGTAACTGTTTTGCCATATAAATAAAGTTATTATTATTATTAATAAACTCTTGACTGTAATGGTAAAAACCCACAAGCTGTGTTTTGTGCTCTTGTTCCAGTCAGATGTATTCTCTCTTTGTGGGAGATCTAACTCCAGAGGTGGATGATGGGATGCTCTATGAGTTCTTCTACAACCGCTACCCTTCCTGTCGTGGTGGAAAAGTGGTACTGGACAGCATGGGCAACTCCAAGTGAGTATTAACATGCCATCACACAATGTGGAGGAAATATTTGAAAATATATCGGTACAGATTCTTGGCCTTCATTAGGTTTTGGGCCAATGTTTGATAATATCGAATATTTCCACCCGATTATTTTTTTTCCTGCAGTTTCACAGCGTCTGCCCTGCTGACCCGCATTTCACTGCTTTGCTTACTGTACATTGTACCTTGGCATAATAATTATATAATATACAAAGTATATATATTCTATACATATACTGTATATATATTATAAAAAAACATAAAACTATAAATATCAAAAATCTAATTATACTGAACGAAAATATAAATGCAACACTTTTGTTTTTGTTCCCATTTTTCATGAGCTGGAAATAAAAGATCTAAGATTTTTTTTTCCACACACACAGCTCAGGTATCAGGCATCAGCGACACCACTAATGTGGCTGTAGCAGCACGGCGCGATCAGAGCGATCAGCACAGCGCGCGCAGATAGGAGGTGGTGTGACGAATTTGTCTACGTCTCAGCGTAGAACTCTAAGTGTATGGAAAATGATGTCTTCTGCGCGGGAGTCGAAGGTTGAGGACAGTCCAGATGTGACCTCAGCTGGTCACAGTGAAATGCCTCTTTAAGATGTGCGGTTTTATCACACAAAACAGTCCCACAGATGTTTCATGTTGTGAGGTAACAGGTAGCTGAGTGTCCACCGGAGCTGTTGCCCATGAAATGAACACTCATTTCTCCATCGTGAGACATCTTCAGACTTGTTTCGGAGAGTGTGGCTGTAAATCCAACCAGCCTCTCACTCACCGTTGAGATTCTCTGGATCTGTGTGTACAACAGTGTGATCCACTTCCTGTCAATATCCAGCAACTTCCCACAGCCGCTGAAGAGGAGCGGTCCAACAATCAACAACCTGATCAACTCTGTTCAAAGATGTGTCACTGCAGGAGGCAGATGTTGCTCACACCAGATACTGACTCGTTTTCTGATCCATGACCCCTCCCTCTCAAAAAAAAAGAAAAGAGCACATCTGTAGCCCAGGTCACACAGTTCAGTTCCTAATAAATATCTTTTTTTCAAAATAAAACTGCACATTTTAAAGTGGCCTTTTATTGTGACATGCCCATGTCACACCTGCACAGTAATCTGTCTTTGCTGTTCCTCGTTCAAAGTATTTTCTGCAGCAAACCAACTGCAGAGTCGACAATCTGCTTCCTGTTTCCACCGGCTCGCACACGCTCAGTGTACATGAATGGTTGTGTGTATGCGTTTTCAGGTGTGATAGTCTGGATGGAGATCGAAATGAAAATGAAAACGTAGTTGTGAGGACGCAGTCTAACACAGATTTAAACACATTAGTGAGGACAATTTGAGAAGTGTGTGTGTGTGTGTGTGTGTGTGTGTGTGTGTGTAAAAACAAAAGTGTTGTGTTTTATATTTTTGTTCATTGTATATGTAACAAAAAAAAACATCTGAAACATAAAATACGACAATATAATCATATTATTGTAACGGATATGGATATGGTCCTCTGTGCTTCACCACATTCAAAGTCCACTGTCCTGTAGTGCTAGGCCGCACGCATTTAAGACGACAGAGGACAGGTCATGGGACATGGGGGGGGGGGGAAAGGCTGGGATTCATTGCAGCCTTAGAGATGGTGCAAGATCAAACTCAGTTTCTTTTTTTTTTTTGCTGTGTCTCTCACTGTAGGGGCTGTGGCTTTGTTCAGTTCCCAGATGAGCGGCTGCAGAAGCGGGCTTTAGAGGAGTGTCAGGGTGCTATGGGACTGGGCAGTAAACCTCTGAGACTGAGCCTGGCTGCTAACAAGTGAGTTCTTCTCAAAGTCTTTGCTCTTTTTGTCAGAAAGCTGATTCATCTGTGCGCGGAGCACCAGCCCGATGATTAGTGGAGGTCAGCAGTGTGTCTGTTTCTCCTTTGTGAGTTTAAGGAACCGGCAGCAGCAGCAGCAGCAGCAGCAGCAGCAGCACTCAGACAGGTCATGGCAGCCCAGCTCAGGATACAGAAACAGCTATGACCAGTACAACCAGTACCAGCAGCAGGCGTACCCCGGGTATTACCCCTCCTGGGGCTACGACCAGACCGGAGGAGGGTATGGCTACAACTACCAGCAGTATGATTACACACAGTATCCTCCCCCACAGGTGAGCTCTCTCTGTTACACAGCCAGTGTTGACACCCATCAGTCAGTCATTGTTAACTGACATGAAGTGTTTTTTCTTTTTAGGAGAGTGAAGCCGCTCAGGATGATGATGGACTTGAAGGTTGGTGTTGGGATTTGGGGCTGAAAGTGAAGTGAAAGAATGTTGTTTATTGACGTGTGTATCAATTAGATCTTTGATTGTTTGGTCTGCTCCCATGGTGATTACTTCCGATTGTTTATTTGAGTTCAGTTGCGTGTTTGGTACAGTTTGTATTAGGCAGTGAGAACAATGTGATTTAAACTCTGATAATATAATCTGCTACAGCAAACAACCCCCCCAGAATAAGGCATTTATGGTCTTAGAATAAAAGCTTAAAGGAACAGTTCAACATTTTCCTTTCACAGAGAGAGATGTTCAGATGAGCATCAAATCTGTTTTAAGCCACAGTGACCATTAAGTTCATCTCTCTCACAAAGGCCATTCCACCCTGATTGCCATACATGCAAACCTCTGCGCACATCTGTATGTCTGTGAAGCTCTTACTAACCATCCGTCCCTGTGTTGTAGATCCCAGTCCAGAGCTGGATGTGGTGGAGGCCAACAGGAAGTTCATGGAGGTCAGTGAGGAGCTGTATGATGCTCTGATCGAGTGTCACTGGCAGCCAGCAGAGTTCTCTATAGAACAGGAACATATGACGTCCAGCCTACCAGAACCCATTTACTGCTGAGACTTGACACGTTTTCCTCTCTGGACTTCCCCCCCGTTTCCTGAGATGTTGACAGTATGGATTATTTTTGTAAGGACACATGGTAACAGATCTTATTCATGTGTATAAACCAGTGGAAATGCAAATCTGTGTACACACATTTCTGAGTTACAACAAATAAATATTTTTGATTTATTTGAATCTACAAAACATGTTGAATGGACTATAGGTTCAAGTGAGAAATCTTTTTTTCCAACATTGTCTCAAAGTGTTAAAAATCAAACCTTAAAAACTGAACTAAACCAAAAACTGGCAGCACCCACCACCACACAACCGGCTGACCTCACACAGGTTTGTGTCAGTGTTGAATAGTATTTGTAATGCTACACAAATACAAACAGTATTTGTCATTAAAGCCCCATATGTAGAGGTGTAGATTATTCTGTTTTCTGTCTCATCCTGTCTCTGTTGATGCTGAGTCCGTATGTGTTATTTTGTTTCCAGGGTTCAGTAAACGCCTGGTTTAACATACATCTGGAGCTGTTGTCATGGCAACAAGTACTTAAACCCAAACAGGAAAAAGGTTTTTCGAAAGGTTACATTAACTATTTTTTTAATTTGAAAACATAAAATATGGAAAAAATAATGAAAATCTGTTTCATTTAAATCTCCATCCAGTCTAAAGGTCTCTGTCCATGTGTAGTGTGATTATAGATCAGGTCTAGATTTTATATTAATACTGTGAAAGTATCAAAGCCTCAGTCCACAGAGAAATGCACACAGCCTGTATTCAGAAACTGAGCCTTAAAACCAGCCGTCAGACGCCTGCACTATGAAGCAAGTTCAACAAACCGGGGATAAGGTTTTTGGATTCTAAAACCACAGATATATCTTCTTATGGATCAACACTTCAAATAAAACACAGGAGAAGAGGGAAATGATGAGCTCTTTATGTGCCCAAACCTATTAAGTATGAATGACATATACACTCCCCTCCAAAAGTATTGGAACAGTGAGGCCAATTCCTTTATTTTTGCTGTAGACTAAAAAACATTTGGGTTTGACATCAAAAGATGAATATGAGACAAGAGATCAACATTTCAGCTTTTATTTCCAGGTATTTACATCTGGATCTGATACACAACTTAGACGAAAGAATTATTTGTAACGGAACACCAACTTTTTAGGTGAGCAAAAGTATTGGAACATGTGACTGACAGGTGTGTTTTGTTGCCCAGGTGTGTCCTATTACATTGATTGTTCAAACAGTAAATAGCGCTGAATGTCTACACTCAGTTTCAGATTTGGGTTTTGCCTGTGCAGACTGCATTTATAGTTAGAGGTGTAACCAACATGAAAACCAGAGAGCTGTCTATGGGTGAAGCTGAGCGAAGATGGAAAATCAATCAGAGCCATTGCACAAACATTGGCCATAGCCAGTACAACCACTGGGAATGTCCTGAAGAAGAAAGGAACCACTGGAGACAATGACCCTGAACATCAGAGTAAATCTACTACGGAATGACTTCATCCACCTTATGGAGTGGTCCAGTCAGAGCCCAGACCTTCATCCAGTAGAGATGCTGAAGAGAAACATGTAAACCAGACATCCTGAGAGTCTATCTGACTGAAGCAGTTCTATAAGAAGAATGCTCCAAGCTTCAACCAGCACTGTGAATGTTTAATGGCTGTGTTCAATAAAGACAAAATAGTATAATTGTTTGTGCTGTATTAGTTTAGAGATGGTGTGTTTGCCTATTTGTGACTTAGATGAAGATCAGATCACATTTTATGACAAGTCAGGGCAGAAAACCAGGTCATTCCAAACGTTCACTGACTTTCTCTTGCCGCTATATAAGCTGTTCAGTTCTCCATGGGTTATTGCATTGTGTTAGAACAGTGTTTGTCAGCACTACTTGCAGACATGGACTGAATATAGTGTTGGCACAGTAAATCTATCAGCTGTGTCACTGTCTATAGAGCAGTGTGTTTGTGTCTCTGAAGGCTGATTTACATGATGTTACTGGGATAAACTGGAAGCTTGGAAATAAGAATCAACTTGTATAACAACACATCCAAAATAAACTGTTCATCTTATTATCATTTGGTTGTATCCAAATGAGCTCCTCATACAAGTGACCGGTAATGGATTTCCAAACTGCTGATCAATGCTGTTCATTTTATCACAGGAATTCCAACTGTGTCAAGTTTTTATTCCTCTGCGCCGGTGACAGTCAGAGCCGCCATATTGTTTTCAGGTTGTTAGTCTGTCCCATTCACGATATCTCAGTAACACCTTGATGGAACTTCTTCAAATTTGGCACAAACATTCACTAGGACTCATGGTTGAACTGATTAGATTTTGGTGGCTAAGGGTCAAAGTTCAAGTTCGTTGTGACCTCACAAACCTCTTTTTAGCCATTACTCAAGTCTTCACAGCAATAATGACAAAATGTCAGGCAAATGCTTCATATTTTCTATGACTCTGGATAAACAGGGCTGTAATCTGAAACCAGTCTGAGTGGTGGAGGGATACAACAGTGAGGCGGCTATTCTACACATTCCAAATCAAAGTGTCTGAGCAGAAAAGGTTTCATCCCAGGTGAGTTGTATTCAGGAAGAAAACTGCGAAACAATAGTTAATAAGCTTGTTATAGAAGCAGCACCTTATTCAGATACATCACAGTATTAACTCCTCCAGGTCTGTTTCTGTCTCTCTACCTTTTGTACTGTCAAACATACACTTATGAACCCTGTAGTGCACATCAATAGAATTAGCTGTAATGCTAAATGTGTCACACAGGGCGACAGACAGGAGAGTGTGTGCTTTTTTTCCCTATAGGTCAGAACAACCGATTCCTCTAGTCCTGCAGTCCTTGTCTGTACGACCCCCCACTGTTGATCGCGGGTCCTTGGTAGGTACTTACATGCTCCTGTCAGAAAATAGAGCATAATGCACACAGGGGGTTCACACCATCCTCCCAGGTCCCACCCCACACACAGTCCAACCAGAAGGCTGCAGCAACAAGCAACAAGCACACAATCCCGTGAATTAAATTACTCTTTAAACATCTCTCCTGATTAAAATTAAAAACAGCGGCTCTGTAGGTCGGATTAATAAAAGAACTATAAAAATGTCTTAAATGTCAAAAATCTGAAATATTTTTTCTCTGCCTGGTCTGTTACTTCTGCTTGTAATCTGGATCATGGATCATATATTCTACTCACATTTTACTTGTCTATCATCATTTCCAGAAGGCTATAGTTTCATCTGAGATATATTTCCTTTAGCATGTATTCAGAAACTGAGCCTTAAAACCAGCTGTCAGGACTTAGAACTTTGTGATGTCACAACAAAGCAGTCACCACTCTCAGCCACGCCCCAAGCCCCGCCCACTTGGACCCACCATCCAACCTTGCAGTATTTGGTTTCAGTGAGTGTTTACCTGAAATCTGCTTTATTTTTATTGGATCACTCAGAAAAAAGTCAACCAATCAGAAGAGAGGCTCAGAGCCTCTTCTCTTCTGATTGGCTCACTGACCTGTTGTTGCTATAGCATCTTATCCTGGTTTACCCTATATGAAATGTGTGTGAAACAGTTCATGAAGTGTCAATCAAACCAAATCACCATGAGGTGTGGGCAGCTTCAGATCAACACGAGTAGGAACTCTGTCCACTGTCTTTTCCCTTGTGTTCCACTAGGTGGAGACAGGTAGCCGCGCCTTTCTCCTCTGACTCTGGTATTAGATGTATGGTGACTATAGCTCTGTACTAAATGTACTTTCAGTTTACGCCACTGAGTTTGGTTCAAAACATTTCAGACTCGCCTGGGAAACGGAGACACCCCCCGTTCACCATGTTGCTGGCTTTGTGGACCTGTGACTGCTTTTATTTTGAAAAACAGGGTGTACCGTGAGGCGGAGGTGTGAGCTGCTGCTCACTTGAGTGTGCTGGTCCATGGAAGCGGCTGCAGACAGAGCACAGCGCGGAACAGGGCTGGGCTGTGCTGGCTGAGGAGTCCTCTCCCGCCGGACATGCTGGGTTAGCGGGCTTAACCGGGTGAACATCTGGGCTGTGCACAGTCCGGAGACTGGTCATCCCGCACGATCAGGATGTTGTGCGTCGGCAAACTATGAACAAGCTGCAACAGGATCCAAGAAATACAGGCAAGTTTCCAGAAGTGAGCGGCCGCTGGACTTTTGACTGTGAGGCTGGAGGACTGTGGTGGAGAGACTGTGGTTTGTTACAGAGCAGGTAGAAAGCTGCAGCTGCTGTGGACTGTCACAAGTGACGGTGTGTGTGTGTGTGGTGTGTGTGTGGTGTGTTGTCGGTGAGGAATGCAGCAGCACGGTCAGACTCTCCTGTCTGTCTCTAACCTCCATACAGAACACACATTTTTAGGGGAGATAATCCGGCGCGGTTTGGCTCGGCTCGGCTCGGCAGTCAGCGGCTGTCCGTCGTTAAGGTAAAGATAACCACTTTGTTTACTGTCGATTGAAGAAGCCATATGCGGATTTTTCTGCTCAGCTTCATTCACAATAACCGCGGTGTGCTGCTGTTGCCTGTGCATCACAGAGAGCGATGCGCACGGCTCCAGCCCCCCCACACCCTGCTGTGAGGGGATCACACGGCATCATCTCCGAACACTGTGTCTGCTCCCGTCATGAAGCGCAACTTGTGGCTTCTCAGGAGTGACTTGGCTCCGGTCCAGCTTCCTCTGCTGGCTGAAGAGCAGCAGATGAGCGCAATGGTGGCTCTATGACACAGTGGATGCACGCTGCCCGTGTCAGGCATCACCTCAGTGGGGCCGGAATCAAAGTGCGTTCCGGCTGACACTGCTCTCTGTAATGAAACATCGCCGTAGCCTGGGTGTCTGAGCATCCTCTGGATCAGATGTGTGTTTACACTCAGCTGCAGCCTCCACCAACAGAAACTTGTGTCAGAGCTGGTGAATGCAGTGAATCCGTGGTCATGTTTGTGTTACTGCAGTCATAATCCAAAAGGATATGATATACCGGTTACTGGTAAGACTGCGCCTCTCAGCTCAGATTTCAGATTCAAAAACAAAGCAACATGTAATGAAATGAGCCAGACATGTTAGACAAGCATTGTGTAATATCAGCCGTTTACAGCCTTTGTCTAAATAACACACAGTGTGAGATTTAGAGATTGATTAACTAATTAATCAATTGTTTCAGCTCCAATTAACTTAACAAAATTATTGAATAAGGTATTATTAAAGGACAAGTGAATGTGATTCTTACCAAGAAACAGTAGCTTTGCTGGGCACAATTCAGTTTGGGTTCAAATGATACTGACATGCTGTATACACCCCCGCCCAGCAAGTAGAAACTGGACATGCAGGAAGCTCCAAGTGGATGTTAAAAGTCCATATAGTATAAAGGTCTCTGTCCATGTGTAGTTTGATTATAGATCAGGTCTAGGTTCTATATTAATACTCTGAAAGTATCAACGCCTCAGTCCACAGAGAAATGCACACGTCCTGTATTCAGAAACTGAGCCTTAAAACCAGCCGTCAGGACTTCTGGAACTTTGTGATGTCACAACAAAGAAGTAACTGCTCTCAGCCACTCCCCAAGCCCCGCCCACCTGGACCCACCAGCCAAAATTGCAGGATTTGGTTTCTCTCAGTGTTTACCTGAAATCTGCTATATTTTTTATTGGATCACTCAGAAAACAGTCACCCAATCAGAGGAGAGGCTCAGAGCCTCCTCTCTTCTGATTGGCTCACTGACCTGTTGTTACTAGAGCTCCAGAGAGAAGTCTCAGAGAGGAGAATTAAAACTACATTGAGATGGTTTTTTGACTCTTAAAACCACAAATGTAGCTTCTTATGGATCATGTAAAATATGGACCTTCAGGGAATCCTGTTAGATTTTAAACTTATTTAATTCAGATGTGAAAATTAATTCTTTAGCTTGACATGCTAGTTTTTTCAGGAATTTTAACCAAGTCTCATGGTCCTCATCAGCAGATGGTGATTGCTCAGTTCTTGTGGAGACAGCTCAGTTGTCATCACGTAACCAGGGGTAACGATCTAGTCCTGAGATGAAGTTTAAAACTCTTACATTGTCCCAAACGCAGAGCTGAGAAACTAATGCATGTCCTCTTCATCATCCTCAACCACTGCATTTTCTTTGTACCAAGACTTTACCAGTGCAAGCTGAAAATATTCAATATGTGCAGATTAGTTTCTCAAAATGAAAATCTCCCATAGATAGTTATAGCTGCTGTGTCAGACACGTTAAGTCATCGGATGCTCAGGTTCTTAATCTTGTTTAACTTAAAGCTGCATCAGTTGATTTTTTTTTGGCTGCAGCCAGTGCTGACTGACATTTGCCAGACAATCACTGGGCTGGCACATAAAGACACACAAACACTCACACTCCCATTCATTTAGAGTTGCCAGTGAGGCAGGAAAACAGAGCACCCAGACAACAACATGCACCCAGAACCTTCTTGCTGTGAGAGGAAGGTGCTGACCGCTGCACCACTGGGCTGCTGGATGTTAACATTGTGGCTGTAAAACCAAAACAACGAGCTGAAGAGTCTGAAGAGTATTTGTCACTCAAAGAGTAGTGGATTTGTCGATTTACTTTAAAAATACTGATTCATATTGATTAATTGATTGAAGCTCCATATTTTCCTCCTTTTATTTGAAGTGTTGATCCATAAGAAGATATATTTGTGGTTTTAAGAACCAAAAACCATCTCAGTGTAGTTTTACATCTCCTCTCTCAGACTTCTCTCTGGAGCTGTAGTAAATACAGCTCAGTGAGCCAATCAGAAGAGAGGAGGCTCTGAGCCTCTCTTCTGATCTGGGCGGGGCTTGGGGTGTGGCTGAGAGCAGTGACTTCTTTGTTGTGACATCACAAAGTTCCAGAAGTCCTGACGGCTGGTTTTAAGAGTTTCTGAATACAGGCTGTGTGCATTTCTCTGTGGACTGAGGCTTTGATACTTTCACAGTATCAATACAGAACCTAGACCTGCTTTATAATCAAACAGCACGTGGACATCTACCTTTAGACTATATGGACCTTTAAGTATCAAGACATTGATGCACACTTATGTTTTGGGGAGTTTGGCTTATTTTGTTTTTAGGTTGAATAAGAATCTTTCTTTTGTCTTTTTATGGGGAATGATCTGTTATCATATAGATACAGTATATAGATAGATAGATAGATACATAGATAGATAGATAGGTAGATAGACAAATTCATCTAAAATATAGCAGATGTGATAAATAAAAGCCCAGGTGAGCAGTCTGTTCTGTATGGAAGCTGAGAAAGGCCATACTTGCAAATATTTTTTTATCTGGTTATCCCAAGATAACGAGATTTTATGAGGAGAAAATGATTTTTGTTTTCCTGAGATAACAAGAGAATTATACTTTAGTAAAGTTGGAAAGATAGTCCCAGATTCTAACTCCCCGGTTCAACAACTCATAGCGGAAACATTGTAATAACAGAAACAATACCTCTTTCCTACTGTGTTAAGGTAGACAACAAGCTACAACCTAGTTTTCATCAAACGAGCCGTCCTCTGACCTGGAGGAATAACATTGATCTCTATGAGCAGCCAGCTCTGAGTCAAGTCAGGGACCGTCTACAAAGTGCAATACTGAAAACAGATGTATTAGTTAATGAGAGTTGATGAGACTTTCAAGGCTATAGAGTCGTTCTCTATCCAACCCAAAGAACCAAAGCCATCCGTAAACTAAGGGAAGGAGAAATGAGTTAGCTGTGAGGTGCCTGACAGTCAGCCTGGTGAGAACATTTCACACTCACTGTAAAAGGCTCAGGACCATTAGAAGCTGTTTTTCCATTTCACTGTGCTTTGTTTATGACCATGTGAGAGCTCAGGAGGAACAGCACATGTGCAAGAGTTTCTTTGCGTCTGTTTGTACCTCATTGGGTTTACAAGCTGCCCACAGACATGGAGGGTTTGGAACGGCTTGAGGAGGTTCACTCTAATTACTTTCACTGGTGATTCACATTGAAAACGGACTGCGTGGTAAACAACCACTGACTAATGGGTGACCAAAGTACGTTAAGGCTGGGCTAAACATGTCTGGATTCCAGGCATGGGTATGTAATGTCTAATCTGTCATGATGACAGATAAAATGCATTTCAGAAGGAAAGTATGTGATGTATCTGCAAACTCCCTCTGTTAAAAGCCAGATGTAGAAGCTCCGCCAGGGAAACCACCCTGACATGGAGTGACGTGTACTTTCTAAAGAATTTGGTAGCACTCAGGGGCGAGGAGAGCTACTGAGATACAACATGGAGATCACAACACAGTGTAGACTATGGTAGACAATGTTGTTATTGAGGACAAGCAAAGCCATTTCCAGTACAACCCTTCTCCTCATAGCAGTCGCCTCTCTGAAGGAAAGGATTGAGGGTACAGGCTTCACAGACACTGAACAGTAGGTGAAGGAATTTGGTGATGTGATTAGATATCAAAGTATGACAGAAGAAAGAGAAGCATCATCCTGATATCCTGCCTTTTTATTTGTTCCTCAATATCCTTGCAGTACCCTCACACAGCACGCAAACTCTCCCCATCGCTGGAGTCACCATAAAACAAGAGGAAAGGGAAACAGAGACAGAAAGAAAAGGAGAAATACGATAAAAAAGAGGCTTTGGGTCGGTGGTCCAGCTTCATTCCCCAAAGACTTTCTCAGAGATGCCTCTCACATCATACATACGATGAGTATTAGGGCCACATTGAGGAAACCAAAAAATCTAAAATTTCGAAAATAAAGTCATAATATTATGGGAATTACAAAAGTAAAATTAAAGTAAAATATTACATGAACCAGTCCAACAGGTGAAAGGACAGTCAGTGGCAGCTGCTGTTTGTCTGGTGTTGCGTCCAGGAGAATGTGACGGACGTATGTACGGACGGACTGACAACCTTAAAACAATATGCCTCCGGCTCTGACTGTTGCCGGTGCGGAGACGTAAAAATGCACAATTATGTACCTGTATTCGAAACATCTACGTATCACATTTTAGTGATATATAAGCTGAAGTTGAAAAGGATAAGTAATGTGCAGCCATAGATACAAGATGCATTTGACTTAACGGATGCAACATGTTCAGTATATCAATGTTATTGCTGCATTAACTCTTGACATTTCCTCACTCCGTCAGTCCTCTGACAGGGTGTGACCGGGAGCAGTAGCTCTGGACTGACCTGTGCCATGAAGACCCAGAAGGCCCGAGATGTTAAACCAGCGTCACCTTCCTGCCGACGGAAGTCTCGCTTCACCTTACGAGGCAGGAAGAAGAAGGACGGGGTGATCCGAGGCAAGCTTCGCATCCGCTCGCTGCCCGGAGCCTTCCTGGTGCTGGGGGTGATTGTAGTGGTGGTGGGCACTGCTCTGGCTGTGGCGGGTTACTGGCCGTACCGGATATCCAGGTCGTCCATCCTGGGAGCTGCAGAGAGAGAAAGTATCTCTGAGTCACAGAGTTCTGGTTGGAGTCTGGGAGCTAAGGACCTCTTGTCCACAGCCAGCCTCATCCACAGTGAACGAATGAAGCTGCTGGGGCCTGTCATCATGGGGGTGGGACTCTTCATCCTCATATGTGCCAACACAGTCCTGTATGAGAACAGGGACAGAGAGACTCAGATGCTGCTGGCTCAGATGCGCAGTGTTATCTGCTCTGTGTCTGCGGCCGTGCCCTCGGCGGACCTTAAGGAAATAGCAGCAGCCAACTCGATGGCCAAACACTACCAGTGGGTGAGCAGTTTACCAGCTGCCCATCTCAACATCCTCTGTCTGCAGCAGCTGGCCAGCTCTGAGCCGCTACTCCAGACCAGACATCCCAGAGACCACGAGGACAGTGTGGAGGGCATCTACCAACAGGCTGTGCTCCAGACAGAAGCCATCCACCACCAGGAGTCAGAGCCGCCGCCCTCCCTCCACTCCTCCCACTCCAACTCATGCAATTCCAGTCAGACAGACTTTAACACGCAGTCTGGGGCTGAGCACAGGGGCGGCGTCAGCTTCAATCTGCATGCCACCCCGCTCGTCAAGCTCAACAACTGCCTGGTGTCTGCCAGCTCCATGTCCACCCTGGGGGTGGACGAGGTGGATATCCCGGCCGCTCAGCCGAGGCGCTGCTACAGTATGAGCTACAGGACTAAGCCTTATGTAGCCGGAACTGGTGTGTGCCTGGAGGAAGGCCTCCACACACCCGCAGAGGAGGGTCAGAGAAATCGGGAGAGGAGAGAGGCGGGCTCACAGGTTTGTGTCAACATCCGGGGGCAGGTGGTGGATGCTGCGGAGGAGCAGGCTCACCGAAGCTGGCCTCGGCTAGACTTGGGCAGTGGCAGACGCTACCTGAAACTAGAGAACAAAGAGGACTCTGTGGACAAACTGCTGGACCAGTTAGAGCAGCAGTGCTCTCAGTGGGATAAGAGCTTTGGCTCTGGGCCTTTCCAGTGATGGTGGGTTTAGTTTCACAGAAATTATATTTTCCCCTGGATTTAAAAACTGCACTATATTTTGTTTTAAATTGTGTGTGAGGCCGACAGAAACTGAGCCCTACATCATTTGGAGTACAGCTTTTCTCACAAGGATCTTCCAATACTTCAGCCTGTTCTCAATCATCAGTGGAATACTGATGCACGGAGCTTACAGTCTTTGCTTGGCTGGATGCAGAAGATGTTTGTACCGTCGAAGGAGAGGAACAATATGCCGATCCCACACTGTCAGAGACGGGGAAAGCAGTCTGACAGGCTGCTCACTTCGGTTTGGGTTGGCAGCAATGCGAGAAATGAACTTGTTTCTCAGTGCCAAAATGCGTTTGCCTGTTTCCAGGACGCGGCGAGCACAACCCAGAGAAGAAGAGACAGAGGGGAGGAGGGAGGGAGGATTGTTTTCACTGTGCAATCACTTTTGAACCAAACTACCTGGAGCCCTGAGCCCATGAAGTGCTGACAGCTCTACGAAAATGGGACTTTTTCCTCAGCTGATGTCCCATATTCCAAATGCAATGCATGGCAGTGATGTACAGTATGTTACATCTTAATACTTATGCAGAGTTATGTCATTGTTGGTTTTATGTGTATAAGACGTAATGATAGTTAAAGGGTTATTCTGGTTTATTACAATCTGGGTCCTATTTTCTTACATATGGCCGTTACTCCTGCAGAATCCATGGGGACAACGTCGCACTCACTAACTCCATTGCTGAGGCCTGGGAACATGACGACCTGGGGCCAGATGCATAAATGATGCGTACACACAAAAACCATGCGTACGCAACTCCCCACACATAAATTGGTCTTTGTAAACACAGACTGTGTCACCTCACTCATTCCTTTGAACAGTGAAAATACAAAATTAGCCGAGACACGTAATTTAACGTGAAATAAAATAAACAACTTCACGGAGCTTCATTCATTATCATCATTATAAGTTTTACTGTTCACACAGCAATAACAATTTAACAATCGTAAACAGAAATAATGTGTTTTTTTCAGCATCGTTTCATATCCTGATCATTTATTGTGAGTCATTCTGTAATTCTGATCACAGTGTTGGAGCCTGGAGCCTCATTAAGTAAATTGATACCTCCTATCTGTAAGGCCAGGAACACACTGACACCTCGCAGCTGGCGTCTCACCTATTCAATCAATTAATCAATATGAATCAGTATTTTTATATGTTAACATCCAGCAGCTCAGTGGTGCAGCGGTCAGCACCTTCCTCTCACAGCAAGAAGGTTCTGGGTGCATGTTGTTGTCTGGGTGCTCTGTTTTCCTGCCTCACTGGCAACTCTAAATGAATGGGAGTGTGAGTGTTTGTGTGTCTTTATGTGCCAGCCCAGTGATTGTCTGGCAAATGTCAGTCAGCACTGGCTGCAGCCAAAAAAAAATCAACTGATGCAGCTTTAAGTTAAACAAGATTAAGAACCTGAGCATCCGATGACTGTACTTAAGGGCAGGAACACAGTGGTGTGTGGTGTGTGTGTGTGTGGCGGCTGCAGCATGTCTCGGTTTCCATTTCGGTGCACATGTTAACAGGTTAGAGTGACACACTGCCTGTGTGATCTAGAGATTCAGCATCTCACCTGTACCATAGCAGCAACATCACATAAAACTGACTCCTTCCACTATAGTTTCTATGTCTAGGCTGAATCTGAATGTGACACGGACATGAAAAAATATAATTATATTTTTAACCATTTCAGCAGCTGCATGTGGAGACAGAGACGTTTTAGTGACGTTTTCTGTCAAAAATAAATTAGAAATGAATTTATAATGAAAAAAAATCCAACATTCCAGTGACCTGTAAACTCTCTGCAGAAAGACAGAGCTGCAGCAGCAGAGACGCAGCACTTCTGTCTCATCTTTCTTCTCTGTGTCTGATCACTTGTGGCACAGACAGTGTTTTTTTATGCAAACTGATTGATTAAGGGAGGGTCTTCATCCATTTATGGCCCAATTTCTCAATGAGTGAGATTTATAAAGTGGAGCCATGAGAACACATGGCTAACTCTGATGAAAAGAATGTGTATGTATATTTCTGGTTTTGTACATAGTTTTAATCATGAATCTACACAGAATTTTATGCATCTGGCCTCTGATTTTTGTAGTGGACTCTGGGTAATAATTATACGGTTTTCCTTATGGACAGCACACACACACACACACACACACACACACACACACACACACACACACACGTACCATGAGCACCCCAACACAGCACATGGCCAGTCACCTTCACACACAGTTATGCAGTTATGTTTATTACATTAACCACGTTTTAGCTCTGTGTGCTGCTCTGCCTACACCAGCATATTTTACTCATCTTTAAGGGTAAGAACAGAAACCAGATGTGAGTAAAGAAACCATCCTCCTACTGAAGGAACACAGAAATGAGAATCATATGCAGCTCAGAGCCGCAGCCGGGATCAAACAGCTAAACACGGCACAGTATGCCAGATGCAAATCTTCTCCCTAGACCACCACTCTGCCCTCCTGGACAAGATCTGAGTCAGCAACCATAAATCATAGCATGTTCAGGTCTGTGTCATCCATGTAATGAACTTAGTTCAGTGGTTAATGTTCCTCTCAGACATGTTTTAAACTCTGTTAAAGTATTTTGTTTAGCTTGATTTTCTCACATAAAAAGTGAAAAACAAGCTCATCTCCTCTTACTTCCTGATTGAGAAACCTGGATCAGGCCTTGAGCCCCGCCCACCACCTGCTGTCTCCAGGTGGACAGGTGAAAGAGCAGAGAGCATCAAGATGGTTAGAGGAGGAAACATCAGAGAGACTCAGCCACATGTTTGAGCCTCAGTCAGACCCAGACTCAGATGAGGAGTCTGAGACCAGAACCAGAGACTAGCAGACGGATCACAACAGTTAGCGTAGTTAGCATCTTTTATTTGTTTATGTTGTTTGTTAGCTTGTAACTGGCAGTGGCTGATACAGTGTTAGTGGTTGTGCTAATGCTTCAGGTTTCAGTTTTATTTAGCCCCGCCCCCCATTCCCACAAGTTGACAGGATTGGTTCCTTAGGTTTGTGACATATGAAACCCTGGCTGTCTGAATATCTGTGTTTATGAGACTGTCATTGGCTCACTGCAGTTTATCCATGGATGCTTCCACATAAGTTCGGTGGTAACACTGTACTTCAAGTCCCCCTGTTCAGTACATTGACATTTTATAAATGGTTTACAACACACTGCAATGTAGTGAGCGGATATAAAGTGTCAACAACTACAACTCCTTGTTTGAATGATAAAATTTGTCTTCATAGAAGTTACAATTGCTGACAAATACTGTATACAAGTAGTATAAGCACTTAAAATGTCATTATTGCTGTCTATACCTACATTATTATAAACTATTTATTAAATGTTTATATATGGCTTATAAATGCTTAACAGGGGAACTTCAAGTTACAATATGTAACTTTTCCACATGAAAATGTATTTTTTGTTGAGTTCTGTTCTTAAATTTTCCCAAATGTTTCCATCAATTCTCAAACCAGAGAAATCTGTGATTTTAATCATGGTAACGTTTCATTGGCCGCCTGTCAGTGACATCATATCCTCTGAGATCATGTGTCAGTGTGTTTGTCTGACAGAAGCTCAACATTGACTTTTATCTAGTTTTAAGCCACATACACTTTTGACACCTTGGTGGTTTTCAGCTCTATATTTGAAGCAGATGAAGGATTTTAGTCGTCGGACGTCTGGATCTGAAGTTATCAGAGAAACAAGCTGACATAAGTTGCATACTGTGTGTTTAAAGTGTTACCACCAAACAGTGTCACTAAACTGACCCTCTGCTCATGTTTCATGACTCTTTCTAGTGACGTCATTGTTCCCAGACCTCAGCTACAAGTGAACTTGGTGTTATTGTCACCAATTAGAAAGACAAAAATAAGACAAAGCTGCATTATCTTTAATAACGAATGAGAATTTCTCTTTGTTGTCCTGCTCCTGGTCGTCTCAGATATCAGCTCGTAATGAAAGCAGGGGCACAGCCTCCTGCCCGTCCCCTGTTGATCTTCTCCTTTCAGAATGCACCCACTATTTATGAGGAGGCCCTGCCCACTCACATCCAGCCCCGCCCCTCCGCCCTCCCCAACCTTTGATCAAATGGACAGAATTGATTGTGCAGACCAGGCGGGTCCGCAGCTCTGGTTAGATTTAGTGAGGTGATCAGTGTTACTGCATACAGCTGGGTGTGTGTCATAGAGGAGAGGGAATATAAATCAGAGTATCACAGGCCCCTGCCCCCTTACCTCCTTCCCCCCCTTTACACCCTAGTGCAGAGGTGACCCCTCCTTGTTTGAATCGACAGTCTCTCTGGTTTTCTTTCTGTCTGTGCTGCCTGTTCTGTATGCCATGTGACCCTTTGTGTTCTGTATGTATACCAAGCAATATGAGCGGTCTGACAGAACAATCAGCGGCTGTGTCGACCACATGATTAAACAACATTGCCATGCCTTTGTTGCAAATATAAAGCGAAACAAAAGCAGTTCCTGTTTACTGTCATCTCTCTTATTCACACTGTCAAGGTAACGGCACCTGGTTGTATATGTATGCAGCAAATCATCTCGCCGCGCTCGCTCCTGTGATCCCATCCCTCACCCCGAAGGAGACTTTGCATTCCATCCATATTCCTTAGGCTGAAAACATCCAGCTGGGACCAGCGAGCGCTGCGTTCACTTTATCACCTGATGAATGAAAATGGATTTTTTTCCCTCTCCCGCTCTACAGCACCAGCCTGATATTTTGAAGCAGTCCTGAGCAGGGGTGGGGAGGGGTGGCGGTGGGGAATTCCCCAGTTGCAATTATTCTCAGCAGAGCCTCCTGCAGGTTCCAAATTTTTCCCTTCTTATTAGATTTTATGGTTCCTTCCGGGCAGGTATGCAGTCCCCCGCGATCTCTTTTTATTTAATTGGTCATTTACAAGATGGCTTCTGGGTTCGTACCAGCTCGTAAAGCGAGCAGGCAGGACCTCCTGCCCTCTGTGGCAAAAGCACAGGAAGGTAGAGGATTGCGAGGCTGCAGGAGGGCAAGAGGGTGCAGATGTGAAAACTCTGGGCTCATAATTTTCAGACATCTGCTCAGCTGATCTGTCGAGCTTTCACCACACTGCCAACCACAATAGAGCAGAACCAGGAAAGAGAGGTTCCTGTAATGAATGACTCTATTGATTCAAGATGCAGCCAGGACCATTTGCACTAGCATGTGAATGTTGCTCTCCATCAGTTAATATACCGAACACATTAGTATTTGGCAAGCAGGGATTAGTGAAACAGTGGCATCTCTAAAATGAAGCAAGAGCAGGATAATTATTTCCACATTGTCTGAAGCTTGTATTTTCACTCTGTTTATCAATGTTTCAACTCATTTCCTACCGAAGCTGTACACGTTGCCGCTGACGCCATTCTAAAGCACACATGGGAGTTTCACGGTGTGGATTTCATAATGTGTTCTTCCAGTATCCCCTGAGGCATTTGTTCTTGATTCATTTCACCTCAGTGTGGAAATCAAAGTTGGTAATATACAGTCTCTGCTCTCAATTCAAATTTACAGTTGCACCACCATGAGAGCATATGAAGCACTGTTCACCACAAGATACTTCAAACACAACATAACAGAGCTTCTGTACACTGACATTCACACCTCAGTGAAACCAGTGGCTGAAGATCATGTGTCTGTATCAATGATTGGCTGACACGACACTATGGTTACGGACCAAGCATCAACCATGGGAGAAACCAAAACCTGCAGTTCCTCTAATGACCCCTAGAGTCTGGCTCCAACAGTGCGTCAATCCCCCTACACTCCCATGTTTAAATGTCCAAGATGACAGCAGAAATACACATGTTTACAGCCTGGTACAAAAACAGTTTTGGTCTCTAAAGCTAATTTCCTCTTTTATGACACCTGTTTATATAACTCACCTGTGTGCATTTTATTAAGGTTAAAGTTATGTATAATTGAGGGCGTGGCCTCTTTGAGTGAGTTGGTGAGCATATGCCTGCCACAAGCCGGCATGCACCGAAGTCTCGACTCCACGTGCCCCTCCTCTTTGACCATTTTTGGATTAGCTGGGAGTTAGGGGTGGAGTCAGACACTGCCAAGATGTTGACAGTGGAGTAGCTCACTCTGAGCTCCAGAAACCTGTGGGTGACGTCACAGAGGCTACAACCATCTTTATTTACAGTCTGTGGGCTAAACCTGCTGCTGAGCTTTTCTTGTTAATGAACCACTTGCTTATAACCATTAGAGAAAGATGAGTCCTTATTCTTAAACCATGCACAAACTAGCTAGAAATGTAGTATCATGCAAATAAATAAATAAAAAAAATAAAAAATACACAAACACAAATACTGCAACAATCACTTACATAGACTGTATGGTACATAGACTGTACACAAAGGTGTGGAAATGACAACAAACCTAACTTTATTAAGTTTTTACAAAATTATTGGCAAAAAATTCTCCTTCCTATTTGGTGGCCCTCTTGCAATGCCTATGGCCACAATCAGACAGATAAAACAATGCAAGGAGCTGCGTTAGTTGGGGTGTGTTGTGCTATGTTGTGTCAGGAAACTTGATTTATACTCTCTCCGTGCTGCATGTCAGATGGTCAGATAGTGTTGGAAACCCCCTCTCCCCACAGCTCTCCGATGTCTGTGACTTTTTCCAAAACCGACGAGCTGACATTCAAACCCACCTCACAGCGTGATCGACCAGCTGTGTGGACCTGAGGAACGAGCCAGGCATTGTACTACTCTCTCTTACTATTTTTCTATTCCTGATATGACTATTTTGCAACTTTTCATGTGAACAGATGAGTGCAACATTATTCCAAGAGAGGCTGTCTGAAATGCTGTGCCATTATCTCCATATTTAAATGATATAGCATCTCTCTTCTCTCATTTGTAACACAACTGTTTGTGGCACTTTTTGCTGTGAAAACTCAGCAGTGGTTTTGTTCGGTGGCCCAGACAGGTCAACACAATGCAAAAGCCACAACACAAATGCAAATTAAGCCACAGTGGAAGTAAGCAGCGGTCCGTCTGTACTGTTGGTCCAGGTAGCCGGGAGACTTTTTTGACTGGGAAAGTTTTTGAAGAAGTTTGAGAAGTAAGTGAAACATTGTTGCTAGCTGTGATTAATGTCACTATGTGATTGTCACAAATGAGCAATGTTGTTCAATGTGTTTATATTTTCATATTTATGTGCTCTGCCATCCAACATCAGGTTATTGTGAAGCTAGCCATGCAGTAACATTGGCATTACGTCACTTAGGTAACGTTAGTCAATCAGATGAATGTAAAGCTGTACCCGTGTAGGGAGACATATCAGTGATATTAGACTTTACAGTGAAACATAACAGTGAGACATTAAAGTGAAAGTAGATAAATTGTAGAGATCGTTCTTTGAAAATTTATTTTCAAAATGTTCAAGCAATTAAACCTTGTGTAAAAGGAACATTACATTTAGTCTGCCATATATAGAACAACAGTTTTCAAAGTAAACTGATTAATTTCTTTGATAAAATAATACAACCGAAGCCTCAGTTACCTCAATTAGATATAAAATTACAGTTGTAGGTAATGTTAGATGGCACAGTACATAAATATGAAAATATAAACACCTTGAATAACATTGCTTATTTGTGTCATGCAATTGTGTTGTGGCTTTTTTATTTGTATTGCGGCTTTTGTATTTATATTGAGGCTTTTGTACTTGTGTTGTTGCTTTTGTATTTGTGGCTTTTGTATTTGTGTTGTGGCGTTTGGATTTGTTTTGCGGCTTATGCATTGTGTTGTGGCTTTTGAATTTATGTTGTGGCTTTTGAATTTGTGTTTTGGCTTATGCATTGGGTTGTGGCTTTTGTATTTGTGTTATGGCTTTTGAATTTGTGTTGTGGCTTTTGTATTTGTGTTGTGGCTTTTGATTTTATGTTGTGGCATTTGTATTTGTGTTGTGGCTTTTGAATTTATGTTGTGGCATTTGTATTTGTGTTATGGCTTTTGAATTTATGTTGTGGCTTTTGTATTTGTGTTGTGGCCTTGCATTCGTGTTGTGGCTTTTATATGTGTTGACCAGTCTGGGGCACCATAGTTCCAGCATTTGTTTCTTCTGCTCTTTTCACCTCTGTCATTATGAGTGAATACCTGGACGTAAGCCTGGGGGTCAGTACATCTGAGTTCAAGACCCCTGGACTGATCCTTACATCACTCCATGCTGTAATAGAGCCATACTCCATAATCCAACAAATCTACACTTTCTACACAGATAACTGATTTAGCTTGATTACAGAGGATTTGACATGAGCCTGGATTGTTCAGGTTTTTGAAACCTGCTTTACACTTATCTGGAGCTGCTTCCACAGTAACAGTCCTTCAACTCAAACTTTCACAAGGTCAGACTGATTCGGAATTAGTTGGATCACATTGAACCTTTAAAAGTTCACTGCATCTTTAAACTCATTTTCAGATATGACTGACTGCTTCTGCTCTTTTCCTCTGCGGCTTCAATGGAGAATGTTGTTGTAATTATGGATTTCCAAAGAGAACATGTGGGCTGGTGAGAAACCACAGAGGCCTTTTAGTGTCAGACACATAAGCAGCTGAATAGTTAAACAATGAAAGTTCCTGTTATTTGAGCTATAAAACAAAAAAAAAAATGACACAATCTCACAACCAGAGTTCAAGCTCACACACTGGAAGAAGAACTAACTTCCTGGAAAGAGGTTAGTGTTACTTGACCACCTCACAAATCAAATGTGTTTTTCTGAACAGCTACACTTGAAGGCGGGTTGAAAAGCCAGCTGTCATGTCGAGGGAGGAGATGCAATATCATTTAAATATGGTAATAATGGCACACAGTTTCACACAGTCAAAGTGCTCAAAGCAGTAAATGTTAATTCACTTGAGGTCGCCAGAAGTGGGAGTAAGTCACATGTGCAAGTCTAAAGTTACTGTGGTGAGAATCAAGTCAAGTCACATGAAATTCTGATGATCTCCTCCAGTTTCCACATTTAATCAGTTAATATTTCTATGTTAAGCAACACTGAGGATATCTCTTAAAGAGAAAACTGAAATGGGAATACAGAACGGGGAAAATCAGCAGCCCCTCCCACCTCACAGCTCTATGGTGTTTTGTTGTTGTAGGATTTGAAACTCTTCAGGTCTCTCTGCAGCTTCATAATAAAATGTTATTAAATATGACTTAACACTGTACAGATTCCTGGGGGATCTTATCAGCAGAGCTTTTTTCCACCCACCAGGAGCCCAGCCAGCAGATGACTGAGCTCTTACAGAGTCACACAGATAACAGCACGAACACTCCCCCTGTTTCCACGCTGCTTTTCTCTTCCTGTAGGTCTCCGCTGTTGTCAAGTTTTCCAGATCAATAATGTGGAGAGCTTGCTGAGGCGCAGTTTGTTTCTGACTGAGAAGACATTATGCATTTGAACAACCTCTCTCAGAGGAAGGTGACTGAGAGATGATCAGACAGCAGTGTGTGTGTGTGTGTGCATGCGTGTGTGCGTTGTGAGAGAAGTGAGCTGGGTGTTCTTCCATTCAGATTCCAAACAGGAAACTGTCAGCAGTTGTCAAGTTTAATGCTGGATTTACTCAAGTGCTTGAGCTGTCTGCTCCACCTCTTCCATCTCCACCAAGCAAATCTGTAAAATCACAGGAGTCATAGTTGGCAGCTTCAGGTTTGAATATTAACTCAGGCCCTGATCAACACTATGTGGTGCCCTAGGGTGGCGACACGTGAAGACCTCCTCCCACTATATGCATAAAAAGTGGGATTTGCTACGGTTATAAAGTCCATAGATTTACATTAACCTACAGCTAACGTACAGGCTAAATACAGATACTACAGAAAACTGTACCTGGCAACATAGATACCACACTAGCCCTCACACTTGAGCTAAAATCTGAATGCAACACGTCATACTGAATATCATTATTTCCATAATAAATGGCAAAAAGTGAAAAAAGTCATTTTGCTATTTTCTTTCTTTCTTCCCAGAAAAAAAAAATCACTTGCCTCTCCGGGCTTTTGTAGGCCTGTATGAAGACTACATGAGTATGTCTATATAAAATAATTGCACACAACAAATAAGGCAAGTTCAATAATGGCCGCTGCAAGCAACCATTTCACCATGGAGACGGAAACATACAGAGACTTCACAAAAAATCTTCCTGGAGTTGAGGGGGACTGCAGAGTTGATATTAATTCATCACTCACATCATGTAAACTACAACCCCTACAAATTTTCACAGTAATTTTAAGATGAAAAAGTGATGAGTCTGTTTACACACAATCTTGGTCCATTTATTTCTGTGGATAGGGACACATTTTAAGTCGGCTACAGACTTAAAGGTTTTGGAAACTAAACTAGATTTTAAACATTAATAAAGCAGCAAACATGTATTTTTTATGTAAAGATTTAGTGGAGTTATGGCGTCCTTAGCGGTTGTAATCTGAGCCTCTCTATTCTGAGTTTTGGTAGCTGGTCCTGTAGCATGTTAGTGCATATGAGTCCCTCCTGTTAAACTGTTGGTCCTCTCCACTATAAACACACAGGCTCCACCCACAGGTGAGATGTCACAGGGCAGTACGCAGCATTCAGGTGAAAGTGACCTTCCAGAATTACCTCCACTGAGGAAGAAACCATACTTTTGTCTAGGAAAGAGATGAGACCAGATCACAGGTGGACTGGACAAATCAGGACTACCAGCGCAAATCCTGGACAGCTGGTCAAAACATCCATAAAGTTTTAAAAGTTTTACTGGCTCTGTCAGTGTCATTGGTGGCCGGTCCCAGTGGATCAGTCCATGACTGAATTCCTTTCCCAGTCCGACCATGGAGCCGATACTGATCTGGTTTTCTGAGAGGAGAATCCTACAAGCTGTTATACGTTTTCATTATTGATAGCTAGAGTAGACATGATAACACTAGCTAACTTAATGTTGCTATTGCTAGCTGGCTAACTAACTATTAGACCACGCTAGCATTGCTGTGACATGCTCCATGGCAATGCTAGTGTGGTCTAATAGTTGTTAGCTAACTGTCAGCAACAATGCTAGCGTTGGCTAATGGTTGTGCTTAGATTGTTTCTTTTTTGTCTCGTGTTCACAGTAACTTTATTCAGTTGAGCTTCTTGTTGTGTGTTTAGTACACTTTCACTGAGCCTTATAACACCTTGCTGACTGGGAACGTGAAGGGAGGGGAGGGGGAGGTGTGGCTGATAAAGCGTTTGTTTTGTTTTGGTCTGAGATGCTGGTGGAGTGACATCTAGTGGCAGTGACGATCGTTTACAGAACCTTTAACTGTGAACAGACTGCATAGGAACAGCGTGCAGTGAGTTGTGTGGATGATCCAGAGTAATGGGGGACACTGTTTCTGCTGCAAACATTTCTAATTACATTCCATTCACTTGCTTTGTACTGTGGTGGAGGCAGAAATCTAAAAACCTGGACAAAGAAAACCAGAACTATCTTCTGTGCTGAAGCAGCTCTGTGTAGGAGCATTAATTGGCACCATTCCTGCATGTGTGTGACTTGGCTGTAAACACTGAGCCAGCTTGTTGTGTCAGACTTCCTCCCGTGCAGGTCTTTCATTCATATATTCATACTCCAGCCTCTATATGCCAGCTTCTTGCAGACCAGTCCACTGTGACTGAGGTCCTCTCTGACCGAGCTCTCATAAACACGCTGCAGTTGTATTAATGGGAAGATTATGTGTTCATCTGTGTTTACATGTTGAGCCGGGGTTGATGTTTACAGCTGAGCATATCTGTCCATTTATAGGTTTTAGTCTGTGTTGTGTGTGTGGTCAGTGTGAAAAGATTTCTTGACTTGTTTACCACTGATCTCAAGGCTGCAGCCATGAATCTGCTCCAGGGCTGCAGGAGCAGGACGGAGGGGGGCTGAGGGGAGACAAGAGGCAGACAATCTGCTATTCACACAGGATGAAGCTGGATCTCTGTCCAGTTTACCTTTCCCCTCTCACTCAGCCACCTTTATATTATCGCGCTGAGTGAACCTAAGACCAAGATCTGACAGTTATTTATGAAGCACAGCCTGACTCCTGGAAAACAGTAAGACATTGTCCAGCTCTCTGGCTAGTATGGAAAATAGCACCACTTTATTTTATTATTATGTGTAGGTCTTATAAGTATAGATATGTGAGGTCATATGTAAAAATATAATGCCAAAATTAATTACAAGATGGTATTAAACAAAGATGCCATTTGTAGTAGACTATAAACAAAACTGCTCATGTGGCTTCAAAACATGAATAAATGCAGCCTATTCACTACATTAAGCTGGGGGAGAATTTGACCAAACTGTGGGGAATCAGCTCGATCCAACCACATTGTTCCTATAATAGTGCTGCATCTTGCATATATTGCACAGGCACACTGAAACCTCTGTGGACTGTGACTCACCACTCCACAAACAACATGGTGTCCTCCGTCCCTCTGTCCACTTCACCTTTCAGCTACACCCCTAGTTAACTTAAATGCACCTTAAACCAACAAGTCCTCCAACCAAAATAGCCATATAGGTTGTTTATCCCTTCTCTCTCATAAGACTGAGCATCAACCTCTGAGGCTGGAAAATGAAGTCTGGCTCAGTGAGTGAGTCAATCCCCATAGACTCCCATGTTAAAATATCCAAGTTTACAGCAGAAATAAACATGTTTACAGTCTGGTACAAAAACAGTTTTGGTCTCTGTAGCTAATTTCCTCCTTCATGACAGCTGTTTATATAACTCACCTGTGTACATTTTATCAAAGTTCTGCATAATTGAGGGCGTGGCTTCTTTGAGTGACAGGTGGGTGAGCGTATGCTTGCCACAAACCAGCATGCACCGAAATCTCAGCTCCACTCATGCCCCTCTTCTTTGATCCCCCATTTTTGAATAAGCAGGGTAGGGTCTAATAAAACATGACTATGGGTCCTAATAAACTGATGCGCAGAAGTCCTATGCTGTGGCTTTTTATGGGAGGCCAGTCTCTGCCTTAAATGTGGGGAAAATTTGTTTTCTAAGTTTGTTTTCTATTATTGGAAATATCTTCTCAGATATTAAAACGATCTTTCAATAAGCTCATTGTCATCAAGCATTTCAAAAACATGTCCTCTGCTGTAGAATCTCTCTTCCATCTCCTGGCAGCTCCTCACAGATAGGGGTGATTTCCTGAAGTAAGAAAGTTGATTAAACATCCAGTCATGAAATCAGGACCAAAAATGCATCACTGAGATGTTTTGGCTGGTTAGTGATTGCCTTCAAGCTTTACCACTCAAAAGAAAAACAAGTAGTCACTTCCAACATCTTTATCAACATAATAAGCACACATTGCTGGAGCCAAATCTGGAGCTGACTACAAACAAATACTTGAGGAAAAGAGAAGGCAGACAGGCGTATGTAAGTTACCATTATTACACCACAGTATGTAGAAAAAAGATTGTTGACCGTGTGGAATCAACCTTGGCCTAACCTCAAAGGTCAATTAATACAAATTATAATGTGATGTATATCGAGGGTGGTTTGATTTTATGTGACAAGGTTTTGAAATATCCTTCTCTGAGATTTTGGCCTAAATTCAATAGAGGTGAATGAAATTTAGTTTGTGACACCCAAAAGATTAAAAAACTCCACTTGGGACATGTCCAGATCACCCTGGAAAATCCAGTCCTTCCAGTTTCATTGGAACTACTTTTAACAAAAAATGGCTCCTGAGGTTTGTGAATAAGTTTCATTCATTGTGTTTGGATTTGTAAATATATAGATGTATATGGGACAAATGTAGCAGATAGACTAGATAGATAGATATATACTTTATTCATCCCCTAGGGGAAATTCATGTGTCCAGTAGCTCAATGGTAATAATAAAAATAATAAAAGTTGATAATAAATAATAATAATTAAATTAGTCCACTTATTTGCCTGAGGGCAGAGGGAACAAAGGATCTCTTGAACCTTTCTATTAGCTGCTGTGTTGTGGAGAGGTTAGTTGGTATTGTCCAAGATGGCCTCCATCTTACATTGCATGCGTCTCTCCACAACAGTCCTGAGTGAGTCCAGACTCCTGCCAAGCACAGACCCAGCCTTTTTGACCAGCTTGTCCAGTCTCCTTGTGTTCCTGTCGGACATGCTGCTGCCCCAGCAGACTGCAGCATAAAAGAGTCCACTGGCCACCACTGACTGATAAAACATGTGCAGCATTTCACTGCAGACGTCAAAGCACCTGAGTATGTACTGTATATTTATCTGTGTGTTTCCATTTATTGTGCAAGCAGTGAAATAAAGGCCAAGATAATTTAATAATTTATTTAAATTTTTGCTCTTATCTAATTTGTCGAGGTCTGTTGATGTCATATGACTCACCTGGTAAAGTGCGTACCATTAAGGCTGAGGACTAACTGCAGCGGCCCAGATTTGAATCCAGCCCGTGACCCTTTGCTGTGTGTCACCCCCTCTCTCTCCTGGCTATCTCTCTCTCACTGCTACTATAATAATGGCATAAGAAGCCAGAAAAAATGAGTAAAAATCTTGCTAAACAAACGTAACTAGAAAAATTGCAGTAGAGGGTTTGATATTCTGACTTTTAGCCCCTAAGATGGTGTGAAGCTCCAAAAGTAACTCAATAGCATCTTACATATGTCTGTGAATGTTCTCATTCGTCCAGGTCATAGTTATCTCTCTCTCAAATTAAATCGAAGGCAACTGGACTTGACTGTATTTGTCTGTGGAAGACGTTTCGCCTCTTATCCAAGCGGCTTCATCAGTTCATCATGTATTGGTCATGCACTAGTCTGACCGCACTAGTCTGACCAGATGGTCAGACTAGTGCGTACCACTAGTGTATTGGTCTCTCTAGTCCGCACTAGTCTGACCAGATGGTCAGACTAGTGCGGACTAGAGAGACCAATACATGATGAACTGATGAAGCCGCTTGGATAAGAGGCGAAACGTCTTCCACAGACAAATACAGTCAAGTCCAGTTGCCTTCGATTTAATTTGAGAGAGAGACATCTTACATATGACTTCTGCTTCCTTGTAGCCTACATGAAGATATTATACATCTGTTTTTACAGTAGTGCTCCCCTGGCTGAGTATATTAACTTTCATGTATAAAATTTGTGAAGCGCCCCCTTTACATTAATGTTCTTTTTCATGCCCCAACTTAAATCACACTGCACAATTAGAAAGTGCTGAAAGGCACAACTGTGGTGATGTTGGCTGTTCCAGTAATTGAGCAATTTTGTTATGAGGGTGGTGTTTGAGTAGCCTTTAGGCTAATGTTAGTGAAATTCTGTTTGGAGGGGGGTTATTTCATTTTATTTTGACCAAATCAAACAGTAGTGTCATGACCGGCTCAAAGCCATGACAAAGAAAACGGGAGGCAACACAAGGAGTTACAGCAAAGAGCCAATTATTTATTTTTAACCAAAGTCAACTCAAAGAATCAAAAATACTGTGAGGTGTGGGAGTCAGTCAATCAGTTGTGGTAGCATGGGTGCATGAGTGGAGAATGGTGTATGAAGTGTTGGACGGTCAAAAAACAAAAGGATAAGAAGAAGACGGGGAGCGTGGAGTGTCTCGAGCAAAGTCTCTCTCTGTGTCTCACTCATCAGGAGAGAATTGTGGGGGGTTCATATAGCCCTGGGAACACCAGGCCTAGGTGTGCCCAGTGAGCAATTACCCAACCACACCCACTGGAATCTAGAAGAGAAGAAGTAGACACAAGCAAGCCTCCTGCCCAACAGCCAAAATATCTGCCTAACCAAATACTAAAATAACTCACCCCTAGTCTTCATGAGGTTACTTGCGGAGGGTACTTATGCACTAGTGACCGCTGGTGCAGAGAAGCGACCAGTCACTGGCAACCCCCCCCCCCACAACCACGATCAAGCCCCCAAGACAAATACTCTAACCGTGTTCTCCCCGACTCTACAAAAAGAACAAAACAGCGGAGCGCAAAGGAGCCATGCTACTATGCCTAACAGGGACGATATGCTTTAGCTCCTACACAATTACACACCAGCATGATAACACTTACCTTCCTTTGGTCAACCAAAAGCAGGACTCCAAGCCCGATCTCTTTAACACAAAAACTCCACTCAACCTGGTGGTGACAGATGACATACATACCAACCCCACCACTGATTGGACACTCCACTCAGACTGCCTGGGAAGAAAACTCTGCAATCAGAAGCAAGCAAGCCTCCTGCCCATCAGCCAAAGTGGGCGGGGGCGTCACAGTAGTGAGAGATAAAACACCTATGTGTGGATCTTGTCTAGGGAGTATTGCCAGTCTAACTCTATGTTGTGTGAGAAGTAGCCTGGCTGTTCACAACAGAAGCGCATTTCTCTCTGCTGGTCAACAAGTGATTGAATGAATATCCACGTTTTGATAAATGGATCCTCCTCAGATGTCTTCATTCTTACTGAGACATTTTCTCCTCACATTATCATATTCGCAGATGTGATCAAAGGACTGAGGGCAATGGTGTTTTGATTTATTTAAAAACTTGCTTAACGTTGTTGAAACAGTCTAAAACAGCAGTTGGCTTTCTGTGTCATCAAGGCATAATGGAAGGAATATCTGTGTGTCATCCATGTAGCAATGGAAAAAGACATTGTGCCGTTGGATAACTTGGCCGGGGGGAAGCATGTAAATGGAGAATAAAATTGGACCTAAAATTGAACCTTGCTATACACCACAGGTAATGCAAGTTGTGGACGATGCATGGTGTTATGGTGTGCATGTGCATGCTATGGTGACCGAGTAGGTTCTGTATAAAAGGTAGGAATAAAGTGTCCTTGATGCCAACTGTGTGGCGCGAGTACAGTAATGAGGAAAATGAAAGGGGGCCAACGCCCCACCTGGGGATCGCACTCCAGGAGATATTATGATACTACTTGATATGGTTGATGATAAGGTTTTAACCTTAGATGTTTGTAAAACAGATGCAAGGACACAAGATTGTTACTGACAAGGCCGAGATGCGTTTTTGAAAAAAATATATTTTAAAAATAATTAATAGCAGGGACTGGAACTGCTGAAAAGTTAAATGTAAAAGGCAAAAGAAAATAAAAAAATAATAGTACATTTATAGATTTTAAAGAGGGGTTATACAAAATCTTAAAGTAGTTTATAGATTCTAAAATACCTAAAATGACAGTCCAACACAAACTAAGCAAAATAAAAGTGAGCTTAGGCAACATGGAGAGGCAGACTAAGTGAAGAGTGCCCAGGGTTGCTACCTCTTACCCACCTCAGTTGCAGCACAACAAACCTACAAACATGATCCAAATGACTCATGTCCCAGTGCTCTTACTTACATGTATAAAGTGTGGGGACCTCACCAGATGTGCCTCGCCTCCCAAGATCACAGCACTCAGCTTCACTTAGTGAAAAGCTAATGCAAGCAAATAATCAGAAACAACCAAAGAACTAAACAACCAAAGAACTAAACCAAAGAACTAAACAACCAAAAACAAACAACCAAAGAACCAAACAACCAAAAATTAAAACAACCAAAGAACTAAACGACCAAAAAACCAAACAACCAAAGAACCAAAAAACTAAAGAACCAAAGAACTAAACCAAAGAACTAAACAACCACAAACAAACAACCAAAGAACCAAAAAACTAAACATCCAAACAACCAAACAACCAAAGAACCAAAAAACTAAAGAACCAAAGAACCAAAAAACTAAACAACCAAAGAATCAAAAAAACTAAACAACCAAAGAACCAAAAAAGTGAACAACCAAAGAACCAAAGAACCAAAAAACTAAACAACCAAAAAACTAAACAACCAAAGAACCAAAGAACCAAAGACCCAGAAAACCAAAGAACCAACGAACCAAAAAACTAAACAACCAAAGAACCAAAAGAACTGAACAACCAAAGAACCAAAGAACCAAAAAAGTGAACAACCAAAGAACCAAAGAACCAAAGAACTAAACAACCAAAGAAACAAACAACCAAAGAACCAAAGAAACAAAAAAAGAAACAACTAAAGAAACAAACAACCAAATATAGCTGGGTGGGAAAACATGACTATACTTTCTAACACCACCAGATAGGTATATCCTTGTGAACGCAAGGGATTTTGGGGAACAGTCTGGATAGACACCTGCAAGCAAGATCTTGGATAGCAATCGTGCTCTATCCACGATGCGCACCTGCATTGTTTTCCAGACATTAAGGACTGTTTTGAAGGTAAATATGCAATAAAAAGCATCTGCTGGCACAAGATATCGAGCGATGGACATGTAAAAGTAATGATTGCCTGTATTTTGTGAACTATTATACACCGATGTATCTGTATTTGTTGGATGTTAATAGATATCATATGCAAAGAAAGCGTGTTGAAAGCAGAGTCCCTGCTGGATGTAATGGTGTAGTACCCTGCCACCACAGTTTGTGCTACAGGACAATTTCACAAGTTGGTATATTTAAGTTCTATACATTCATTGTAATATTTCAAGACCTGTGAATGCAAAGTTGTTCAATGTGAATTTGTGGGCTCTTTGTGTACGGAGATGAGCCATTATAGTTATTTTAGCACGCCTCAGTACTAGCACACATATTCAGAATTATTTGTGCACTCTTTTGTAACAACAGACCGACTTCTACTTGGAATGGATGTTTTAGCACCAGAAGTTCATGGTTATTGATAGTAGTGAATATTTCTGAAACTAAGATAAGAGACACGCAGAGAAGAGGCCTCAGCTAGTATTCATTCATTCATTTCATTTTATTAAGAACTGCATATACACCAAGTGTTGTGAAGCACTTTTTAAAAAAGCATTCCTTATCTACTGAACTCTATTGTTTTCTGTTCAGAATAAAGACACCAAAAGATATTTCTGTGTCCTGTGCCTGTTCAATTTTGCCAGGCTACACAAAGAACTAAACAACCAAAGAAACAAATAACCAGTGTTCTAGTTCGATGAACTTCCCTACAGACAAAGGAAATAATCATCTCATGATATTCATTTATAATGCTCTACTATTAAAGCTTCCAAACTACTTCTCATCTCTTTAAACAATGAAGTCTTGTAAATACAGCAGAGGATCCATTCCTTGGTTGTTGAGGTTGGAGGACTGGTTACGCTGGTCCATGGTCAGTCCATCCAAAAATTGAAATGTTTTTAATAACCAGCCATCAATGCTCAAAAAGCTAAAAGAAAGCAAAATGTCTCCTCTCAGTGTTCCGTGATAAATCAACACACTGTTGTGAGAGGTTTCTGTATTCTGACCTTTAGCTCATTCAGTCTGGGTCATTTTTCTTTAACTGAAGCTGTTAACACACAAATCCCACCACCAATAGTAATCTTTCCAATCATAATCATCTCATTACACATTTGTTTCCATCATTAATTGTGTTCCTGCTAAAAAAAAAAAAACCTCTCCCAGCAAAGCTCACAGAGCAGCCCCATGTTGACACTATCAGTAATTCCCACAGCCTCTCTCCTCAGCTCTGGATTAAATAGCTGTCAGCTTGCTAGGGATAATTATCATGTGTTATCTGCTTTTTGCTCTTCTCTCGGCTTCTTGATTTCACTGGCTTGTCAGCCCCGAGTATCAGTTTGTGACTAAAGGCTCTGTACGGCTTCTCTCAGCAGCCATAAATCTAATCCCAAGCAAGGCTGCATTGTTGTACTCAGATAGCTTACTACCACTGCAGGCGCTTAAAGAATTAAATAACATGCATTCATCTTCAAAGGTTCTTCTTCTGTTTCCAATGCTCTCCACAGCCTTCTATGGACATTCTATGGTTCCTGGGAATACTCATACTAACTCCAGGTACTCTCAGGGGGCGCCAGCTTTGCTGTTGATTGTACTCAAGCAGATTTGATGTCACAAACACAAGAGTAACCATTTTACTTCTGCAGCAGTATGGAGCAGGAGACACAGTACCCTGAAAAACACATACAGTGTTTAGCTGTCATTAGTATTTGTGGAGAGGAGGCCATCCAGAGAGGGCTGGAGTCAGCGCTTAAAAAGCAAAAGATTTCTCAGTGTCTAGGGCGACAACACATTCAAAGGCTGCAGGGAAAAAAGTTAATTCTCTCTATCTATCTATCTATCTATCTATCTATCTATCTATCTATCTATCTATCTATCTATCTATCTATCTATCTATCTATCTATCTATCTATCTATCCATCCATCCATCCATCCATCCATCCATCCATCCATCATTTTTGCGATTTTGAGAAGTGAAAAAAACCCAGAATTGGACCATTTTTTGAATTGGATTTTCTTGCTTTTTGTTTGGACACAAAAAACAAATAGGCCACATGATTTTGGTTTCAAACTAAACAATGATAAAAGGAATCTCCAAAAACCGGACTATTTTTGATCGGTTTTAAATTTTTTTGATTCTGACACCAAAAACATTTTTTCCATTTTGGTTTTGAATCAAAACACAGATTTACGTTTTTCTTGTTTTTAAATTACAAATAAATGATAGATTATCCGATGATATCCAGACCATTTTGGAACTTCAGTGTTGGTAATTTTTCAGCCGCTTGATAATTAGTGCAGCGGTGAGTCCAGACCAACATTTAACTGGGTCCAGCAGTGTGACACACTGTGCTGATGTTTGTGTCACTCACACTTAAAGTCAAATCTCTCTCTGACAGACACTTCAGTTGACTTCAGAGTTGTGACTCTCACAATAACAGACTAAGTTCTGAAGCATCTTTAATAGCCTCTGCACGCTGAGCACACTGCAGAAAGAGCTCATATACAATACATAAATAAAACTGCTGAACAGGAGGAAATATCCACTCAAAGCCCTCCACTTACACGGGTAAACTGAGGAACAAAGATATTCAGCTCCAAGTCAAAGATGATATAGTGTGACTTTAATAGTCATTTGAGTTTTTTGCTCGTACATCAGCAGAAGTATAATCTCTCCTTTTAGAACACAGTCGCAGCAGCGACGTTGCAATTCCTCACAACGTCCCTCGCTGTGAGTGATACTCAGAGACAAGCATTACAACACATCCACCGTGTGATGTGATACATGAGTGCATACAGTACACACTCGGTTCACCCCCAGCCGGGACAGTCATCCCTATATGCCCAATTGTGTTTGACTGTGCGTAACTAGGCAACGTCCACTGGATTGCACTGACAGATCAGCCTGCAGTCAGCGATGATGATTAAGCAACATCACATGGGAGGGAGTAATGTTGTACTGAATATCAGCACGACTTTGATTCGGTTGTAGGTACAAGGCTGCAGGTCGAGTACTGAAGACAGTCACAGCTGATATTCAGAACAGCATCACTCCCTATCATGTGATATTGCTTCTATACAACAGTTCTACAAGCGCCATATTAGTTAAATAAGCAACAACAGATTATGATTTGATACACTACACAAGTAGTACTGGACTGTTGCTAAGCACAACAAAATATTTTTCCTGACTTGCACACTAGCTTGTTACTTTGTCTACATGTTGCCTCAGGTGTGCACTGAAGTATCCAGGCTCCTTCCCTTCATCCTCTTCTGACGACCAGACATCATTTGATCCAAATGTTATTTCTGGAAATATTTTCATCTTTGCAAAGTTTGTTACAACCTAAGATAGATAATGACCGGTGCTGTTGTACTCTATGTTAGCACTCACGGAATGACTCTCGTCCAATCAAATGACTTGGTCGCAGCTAAGTGTTGTATAATGCGCAGTGGAGGGGTGTACACATCCTGACTCTGTGGATAGTCAGGAGTGACCTCTCCATGCCTAAACAACCAGCAGTTAGAATAAAGGACAACACTTAGTTCTTCTAGCGCCAAGTAACAACTGCAACAACACTTGAGCCATTTTCCTTTCAATGTTCTCTTGGTGTAAACCACCTATGTCGAGTCCTTTGAGAGGAAAGCAGATGGCTGTGTGTGCCTGCCTTCACTTTTCATGTCACTGTTAGAAAAGGCCCGTGGATCAAAGAGGGGAGCTAAATCCTCCAAACCCAGCAGCGGGAGAGGGAGACTTGCAGACAGTGAATGCTGATTGGACTGTTATATAAGTGACAAGCAAAGCAAATGTTCCAAAAGATGTCTCATAGTTAAAGAGCGGGAATTTTTTGATGTGTCAGCTCTGTGCACTTAATGGTCTCTTTGATCTTACAACGGGACATATTGGGATTAACGTTACACATCTGAGTGAATTCTTTTTTAACAAGGCTAGTCTGAAATATTCTTCATACCCCACATTATTCAAGTGTTTGACTACGTGACCAACACAGTGTTTGCCAGTGCACACTGACATATTTTGCAGGTGAGACTTACTCTTGTCATGGTCTGGCCTGACAGGATGATTTCTGTTGGCTTTTGGACTCTTTATGTTTGGACTTTTGGTTGATTTCCTGTTTTTATTTTGAAATGACTGCCCTTGTATGTCCTGTGGTTATTTTACTTCCTGTCTTTGTCCTGATGCTCTCCTTGTTGATTGTCTGCTGTGTCCTAATGTGTTTCACCTGTGTTCAATCACCCTTGCCTCCCTTGTGTGTATTTAGTCCCTGTGCTCTCTGTTGTCTTCATCACTTTGTCTGCTGTACTCCTGTTTGCCTTAGTTTTTTTTCTTGCAGTTCCCTGTGTCTCTTGCTCCTGTGTTTTGGATTTTCTGGTTTTTGTTCCTCCTTGGTTTTGGGTTGATTTGCAAGTTTTTTGTTATTAAAACATCTTTTTTCCATCAACCACCTTTTTCATTGTCTGTATTTGGGTCCTATTAAACTTTGCAACCTGACAACTCTGACAGAAACAGCGGATTATCAAGTCAAGTTTTATTTAAACCGAACAAAAATATAAATGAAACACTTCATGAGTTGAAATAAAAGATCTAAGACTTCTTCTATAAACACAGACACACACACACACACACACACACACACACACACACACACACAGATACACTGTGATGAAATCGTTCCATTCATCTGCCGCCATGTTGCAGCATCATGCACACAATTCCTGAAAGTGTAAAACATCCCTGTTCTTGTATGATCTGTGTCATCACCAGACATGTCACCAGACACGTCACGCACTGAGCACGTCTGGGATTCTCTGGATCTGCGACTTCACACAGCCGCTGAAGAGGAGCGCTCCAACAATCAACAACCTGATCAACTCTGTTCAAAGATGTGTCACTGCAGGAGGCAGATGTTGCTCACACCAGATACTGACTCGTTTTCTGATCCATGACCCCTCCCTCTCAAAAAAAAAGAAAAAAGCACATCTGTAGCCCAGGTCACACAGTTCAGTTCCTAATAAATATCTATTTTTCAAAATAAAACTGCACATTTTAAAGTGGCCTTTTATTGTGACAAGCCCAGGTCACACCTGTGCAGTTATCAACATCTGGATATGACACACCTGTCAGGTGGAGGGATGATCCTGCTCACTGACACTCATTTAAACATATTTGTGTTGTTAGAAATAAATCTGAGATCTTTAATTTCAACTTATGAAAAATGGAGCAAAAACAAAAGTGTGGTGTCTATATTTTTAGCCCACTATCACAGATCAGACATTTGCCTCAAGGAGTTTAACAATCTGTACAGCATCATGACACCCTCTGTCCTCAGAGCCTCAAATCACATGAGGAAAAACTCCGCCCAATAAAAATATGAAACAAACCTCAGGATGAGAAACCAAGGAGGAATCCCTCTTCCAGAAGGGACACACATGTTATAGAATAGAACAGAATAGAAGAACACAAATGATTTACAGTCAGGATGACAACTTTACAGACTGTAAACATAAATGTAGAATATGATCTGGGAGGAGGTTGAGCAGCTTCCAGGACCTGAGCCGCTCGACCTCCTCTCCACTATGAAGCCCTGGACAGAGGACAGACCACGCAAACACACGAGAGGCAAAACCAAACACATCATTCACACGTCTGGGCGAGGGAGACGAAGGGACTCCTGGAGGACAAAGACACAGATCCAAAACATCTGGATGTTTGCAGATGGTCCAGCACAGAGAGCCTGAGTGAATAGAGTGAGACAGAGAGAAGCACACAGCCCGAACAGTGGGTGAGAGAGATGCAGTGGTTACAGAGTCTGAGTCTGAGTCTCAGCTCTGTTACGTAGGTGAAAACAGCAGTCTTGATGTCTTTAATGTGCTAATTCAAAGAGAGGGAGGGATCAAATGTAAAACCAAGATTCTTGGCTGTCATCACACAGCTGTTACTGTCACTTGATCAAAGTGGTGTCTATGTCGGGCCGGGCTGATGACCAGCAACTCAGTTTTATCAGGTTTTAGGACCAAGAAATTTTTTGACATCCAGCTTTTCACAGCAGACAAGCCGGCCTCTAATTTGATCATTAGAGAAGAGTATTCGTCTTTCACAGGCACATACAGCTCCATATCATCAGCGTACAGTGGAAATTAACTCCATGACTGTGTGTAATTTGGCCAAGCCGTGATATATAAATAGAGGGGCCAAGAGAAAAGCCCTGGAGTACTCACAAAGTTCACATCAGAAAATATTGATCTTGTATTCTTAGAAACACACTGTGTTTATTCAGATGAGTAATACTTGAATCAGGTGAGGGCTGTGGTCCAGGAGTAAACAATCATCTGTGGTGGCCCTGCAATAAATCAGACCTTCAGGAATTTGTGTTGATTTAGCTGTAAGGCCATTTTGGAGGGTGTGATGTTGCATAATGTTTTGTTCTGGTAAGTGTTACAGCACCTCCCATAGGTCACTAGTAGGAATGCAGCCTTTCACAGTATTTTAGATGTTTGCATTCTCATTGGTTGTTCAGGTCACATGATTAGTAGCTGTTTTCCTGTAAAAAAAAAAAGAAAAGTCCGCATGGGTTGCGATTTCTCTTTTTTATCTGGTTTCGTCTGCCTGTGTGATCCCTGGAGCAGCTTTGTGTGTGAGTAGATTAATCAATCTGTGTTTATAAAAATTATTTCTGCTTATATTTCATTGTATTTCATAACATTTATTTACATTATTTCATAGCTATTTTGTGTTGGTTTATTTACAGTTCCACATGATTACAAACAACTTGGAATGAAACGCTGTATCTTCAATAAATGGAGTTCACCTCGACAACGCACGTCCTGCCTACTCATCATTGAAGCTATAGCCGCTTCAGTCAAGTTACAGTAAATGTTTAACTGTCTGGTGATGTGTGCTTCGCTACGCACTCAGGTGCCAGACCAGAGGGAAATGACAAACTACCTACTTTGTCTCTACTTTGACTCTCTGGCTGTGGACAGATGTATGAACCACCCTCAGGCAAATATCACCTGATCCCAGTAACTTCACACATCAATTAGAATTACATGTATCATGACAGTGACACACACCTGCTTAGTCTTTGGTCTATAGCCAGTGCCCCACTTCTTCCACTGATCCATCCACTAGCTATCCTGTACTTGGGCCAAGGTAGAGCAAATCTGTCTGTGGAGGAAGTGTGAGGGGCTGAGCTGGCAGGTGTTAGGACTCACAGGTGGATTTTCAAAAGAGAAAAGAAAAGGGCCACTGAAGGTAGAAAAAAATACAGTGCCTGGGGGAGGGGTGGTGGGGGGGTGTAATATTCTGAGAAACTGACAAACAGATACAGAAACTCTATAAACACTTGGATATTCTAGCCCCACATTTTCAACAGAGCTTTAACTCAGATATGAACACTGTCACAATTTCTCTTTCACTAAAACCAGATAAAAGGATGCAAACATACAACACAACATAGCAGAGACAAGGTTTCCAAATTCAACAATTATGCTCATTTAATACGATTAAAAGTAAACAAAAGTTGTAGGAGCAACTAAGTTGAAGACCATAAAAACTGTGTACGACAATGTTAAGAGGAGCTACAGCTGGAAGACACACACAAACAGGGATAACTACTAAGTGGAGGGTCACTGTCTACCAGGCCGGGGGGGGGGGTAAATACAAGGGGTTGGTGAATGGCGCACGCACACACACACACACACACACACACTCACTAAAGATAAAGTGTAAGGTGCAAACACAGCAAACTTCACTCCACCATGCAATGGAAGGGGTGGGACTGGGCGTACTAGGCCGCAGCTTGAGCCGGCCCACAACATCCTTCCTGGACCAGGTTCTGGCCCAGAACACAGAGGAGTATTAAAGTGGGCAGAAGAGAAAGACAAACACCTTTGCTGCTACCTACGCAGAGTATTTAACCCAATCTACATCTCACACAAACTCACCAACGGCCACAGTCTCAATCATAGATGCAGAAAGGTAAATTAAGAATTTTTATTTTATTCACTAAAAATGTGGTTTCGGTGAATCAGTGAATCATATCCATCCCTTCTAAAACAAGACCAAGTAAACCTAGTATATGTCTGGACCTATGGTCAAATCCTGATTTGATAACTGTGATGTCGTCTGACAAAATCACCTGTCAACACATAAATGAAAGACAAAGACTGAGCTGTGATTTCAGCTGGATTTACTGTAACATGATCACTCAGAGAAAGTTAGAAGAGACACAATATCTTTCTTATTTAGTCTCTCACACAGAGCAAAGCCTCTGTCTGGATCCACAATAGTTAAGTCTTTAGTTGCTTCAACTCCAGAACATAACAGACTTTTATTAGAGGCAGGTCTTTATGTCTAACTCCCTCTGTTTCACATGTAGAGCTGGTCAGAGCTATATTTTAGTCTGAGCCTTGTTTTCAGTCGCTCCCGTCTGTAGTGCTAACGTTACTGCATTACGTGTGGATACAAACTCAACACTTCCTGTAACCTTTTCAAATTGAAAGCCCCCTAGTGTTTCAGTGGAATGGAAACCTTTATTTCTTAACAGGGCTTTTATTTCTGTGCTGTAGTAAGAGTACTGTCTAATTTCTAGTTGCTGGTGTTTCTGTTGTTTACATGTTATTCAGATTTGCTAGTTTCTTCAGCAGTTAGGGATGACTTCTCTCTCTCTCTCCCTCTCTCCTGCTCTCTCTGTTCTATGTGTCTTATGTTTAGTTATTCCTCTGCTTCCTTTAGTAATGATACATATAATGAAAGATGTTTATTTGCTGTAATGGAGGCGAGGCTCAGTGTATTGGAAGTGCTCCTCCTCTTCCCTGCAGTTCCTGAGCAGCCGGGAAACCGGAGCGGCTCAGAGGACTCCCGTAACAAGAGGTGTAGCCCCGATCCCCCTGGTCAGCATCCATACACGGCCCAGTCACATGGCATTTGGCTTTGTGGAAATATGATCAGTCAGTCAGTCAGGGACACTCACCACTATAGGGCTGGCCTCGCTGTTGCGGTCCAGCCAAAGCCTTTTTTGTAAATGGTCAAACACCTTGGTGAAGAGATATAACACTAACTTCTCTGCTAAAATAGTAAGCAAAGCAAAGCAAACTCCACATAGAAAAGACCTTCTTGCTGTGAGACAGCAGAGCTGACTATAGCAGTGCTGTGCTGCCTCCCTGGACCTAAACATGGAGCTCAGTGTTTTGAGTGACAAGCTCTAAGTAAAACAATGGTTTCACAGTGGGAGAGATGTGTATGTAAAGAAGACTGGAGACTTTTATTGCACAAGACCAGATTCAAATGACACTGAAATGAATCACAGTAGAATCAGTCAAAACTAGCATTATATCACAATGGATGCTGCAGTGCTGCTGTTGGGCTATGGCTGTAGGCGCAGGACCTGATGAAAGTAATTGAATGTCTTTGTAATGTGAGTGGAGCAGCTTCCCTGCGGGAGATAGATCAGAGAGAGCTCAGCTGAGCCTCTTGTTCAAAAAGCCCACTGCTGCATAAAGCCAGCCCCTCTCACATCAGCACCGCTGCTGTAGACGACTGCAAAGTGGATAATATGTAAAAGCAGCATAGCTTCTGCAGTTGCAAGGTTGTACTGTTACTCTTATTCTAAAACAAACTGAACATCCAAACCGCAGCCAGGATTTTGTCTGCACAGGTTGTGAAAACCTTCAGTAACGCATAATACAGCAGCAGCTCTGGGCTCTCTGACTGTAAACGTGCTGCAGTGAACTCTGACTGCAACACTCGCAGATTTGGCTTCATGACACATGTTGATACCACTGATCTCCAAAAAATCCAACACCAGTGTAATCCCAGTGTCAGAGCAGAGTTGAGCTAATGGACTTTATGAAGAGAGACGAGTGGCGAGCGTGCCGAGCAGCCCGTCACGCGGCCGCTAACATGGCTGAGGAGGAGGGGAGCTGAGCAGAAGAGGAGATGAGTCAGAGGAGATGGCAGACTCTGTCAACTCACACTAACCCCTTCTCATCAACATTGAATCCTGACTCCTGACCTCAGGCTCAACAGCACCAAGCTATTCTCACAGAACACAATCACTTCATTCATGCTTTCATATTTCAAGGCTGCTGTTAGTATTTTGTGAACTATTTTTTATATTCAGTTTTAGTCATACAATAATATAAGGTCTGTGTTACTTTATTGTAATTTTTAGTTAGGGTTAGAGTTATTATTTTCAGTCAAGTCTTGCAAAGAAGAATATCTCACACACTGCTCTTGCTCAGTATCACAATTCATTGATCAGCCTAACGTTTCAGTCTCTCTCGACCTTCGTCAGAAGCATTTTAAACAGTTCTTACAACATCAACAATAATTATAATTGCTTTATTTATACAGCAAAGTTACAAAGTGCTTTACAGTAATAACAGAAATGCAAATAATAAAATCAAATCAAAATATACAATAAAAACAACAGTCAATAAAAGGACATGCGATAAAAGTGAGTCTTAATAAATGGTTTAAAAGAAGATACAGCGTTAGCCTGAGATCTAGAGGCAGGGACTTCCAAAGCTGAGGAGCCCGAACAGCAAAGGCCCGGTCACCTTTGGTAACAAGTCGTGATTTTGGAAGAGTGAGCGATGATCTCAGGCAGTGGTCAAGCTCATGGGGAGTAAGCAGATCAAATATAGAGAGGAGCCAGACTGTTCAAGTCTTTAAAAAACAGCAGTAAAATCAATTTAAAAACTCACAGGTAACCCAGCCAGGATTGGTGTGATGTGGTCACTTCTCTCAGTACGAGTTAAAAGCCTGGCAGCAGTGTTCTGAACCAACTGCAGTCTTTGGGTGTTTTGTCTGCTGATACCCAGATAAAGTGTGTTAGAATAGTCCAATCTTGATGAGATAAAAGCATGTATGACCTTTTTGAAATCAGCAGATGAAATGAATGGTCTGATTTTAGCTAGCTGCCTCAGCTGAGCAAAGCAGGATTGCACTACCTTGGCCACTGGTGCATCATAGACAAATCGAAATCAAAAACTACACTGAGGCTGTGAGCCTCTTGCTGAAATTTGTTAGACAAGGTGCCCAGAATAGCGAGGAGATTTTTGATGCTGCTAATACTGAGGCCTGAAGGCGTAATGAGCATCACCTCTGACCTGGACTGATTCAGTTGCAGGAAATTATTGGACATCCATATTTTAATTTCTGCGAGGCAGGACATGATGCAGGGTGCCTCCCTGGAACCAGGCTTTATCGAGACATACAACTTCGTGTTATCTACATAGCAGTGATAATTATGTGTCTACGCATGATTTGCCCTAGTGGTAAACAAGAGGGGGCCCAAAATAGACCCCTGGGGGACCCCACAAAACAGAGAAGCTCAAGAAGAGGCGGCATCTCCAAGCATAACAGAGAAGGACCTGTTCAACAGATAAGACCAATCCAGCACCACATCACTGATACAACCATGATCTTCAATAGATAATCCTCCACCCATCTTGTGTGCCCAGGTATGTGACAGATAATCTCTTGTGGTAGTGTCTTCCAATCATTGACAGTGATTTCTGTATACTCATGTTACATCCCACACATAACAACATATGATCAAATCTACTTACAAAGTTATTTACAGAAATTACAACTTATTGAATGAGAACATTGGCTTTGCAGCTTTAATTAGTCATTCAAAGTATGTAATCATATATTGGTATCTTGAGTGTGCCATATATAGAGCTATAAAGTCCGAGTGTGACAGGCCATGGGCTCTCATCATTCAGTCCTTTGGGGGATAACGTTTTACTCATTGAATATCCAGTAAACTTCTTTTCTATTAGAAATGTCATCAATGTTGCCACCACCTCTCTCGGGTGGAGTCACCTTTTCAATGCCCTGGAGCCTAAATGATGCTGTTCTCCATCATAGTATAACCCACAAGGACATTTGGTCATGTAGATTACATATGAAGTGGAACATGTGACATCTTTGATAAAGTACTTTTTTCCAGTATGAGGATGAGTAAAATAGTTACATTATAATGATATTATTGCATTGTGTACCTCCTCTGCATTTGTAACATCCATTTGGCAGAGTTGCCTGTGTGCACCAGGAAGTCTGATTTGGTGACCTCTTCCATAGACTATTAATGGTGGTTCTTTCAGATCCATGGATATTGCTGGATCTGATGATTATATGTGCCAATGGGTTTTGATGAGGAGGTCCTAAATTAATGAAAAACTGGCAGGGGCAGAGAACAGTCCAAACTGGAGAAAGAAGAACAACATCTGAAAAAGAGCTGATGAATATTTTGGCTCTAAATTCTTGTACAATTTTTACTTTAACCTTTTTCATCCCTCCATCTTTGCTGGGGACGATCTTCACAATGAGCCCCACTGTCAATTATTTGTCCTGGCTTGCCTCTCTTTGAGGAAGGCAACATCACCCTCTTATAGGTCAGGTCTTTCATTACGCCATTACTGACAGCTTTACAAAAAATAGAGATACACCTGCAGAATTCCTCAGCCGGGTTTGGAGTAAATTTGTGTTGTTTGAACATCTCTCCTTTGCCAAAGTCAGGAGGAAGAGGACGTAGAGATGCTCCAGACTTTTGTGTCAAGAGCATGGATGGTGTTAGGACATGAGAACATTCTGGATCAAATGACAGAGGGACTAGATCCTGTGCACTGATGATGGCTGAGGATTCTGTCATAAACAAGGTGAAGACCTCATGTGAGACCTGTGCATCTGGTTTAAAGCAGCATGAAATTTGAGATATACTGTGCTATTCCAATCATGTGCTCCCAAGCACCACCCATATGAGGGGGGTTGAACTGATTTGATCTTTTTAAAGCACTCCTGCAGATTTGTTTGTTCATCAACATCCATTTTTTACTCCTCTGTTTGTTGTAGTTTGCACCGCAGTCAGAGTCAGTTGTTTGGCTCCTGACAGCATAACCTTCAAAGGGCATTTATAAAACTTGCACTCATTTGCTCTAGGACCTCAGTGTGCACTGCTCTTGTATACACTTGTCACACGGCAGAATATTCTTGTTTGGATATATTTGTTTTTGTATGTTAGTTGCTTTGCTTAATTATGCGTTTTACATGCTTATTGGTTTCTTTCGGGATTGTTTTCAACCATGTTGTATTGTATAGTTTTGTTATGTTGTGTAGTTTTGCTTCCTGTGTACACCCAACTGAAAGTGATGTAAAGTGTGGACAATTAACCTGATTGAGCACAAGGACTGACAGCCTGAACAGCCAATCCTCAGTCAGGAGTGGGAGACTGAGGGGCCAATCAGCAACCAGGAAGTGGAGTGAGGGATGTAGTTTCAAAGAGAATCCAGGCTGAATGAGACACGACTGCTGGTGGACCGCTCACTGCAAACTGTTGCTGAGAGAATCCACTGGACACCTGACACCTAACCAGCCACCCAGAGTCAGAGACAACGGACCACCTTGGCTGCACACATCATAGAACTGGACTATATGGACTGTACTTCCCCAGACCTTGGACTGTGGTACCCCTTTAAATGAGCTTTTCATTTTTGTACAGATTTTTTTTAATGTCACGACCCATGATTTTTATCATCAGCTTATTGTCATGGTTTGTCCTGTTGGATTCTTTTGGTTTGGACTTTTGGTTCATTTCCTGTTTTATTTTGTAGCAAAGTTCCTTGCGTGTCGACTGTCTTTTTACTTCCTGTCTTTGTTTTGCGTTTCCCTCCTCGTTGAGTGTCTGTCCTATCCCCCCCTTTGTGTGTATTTAGTGTCTGTGCTCCCACTTGTGTTTGTCAGTGCGTCTGTTGTACTACTGTTGTCAACCTGTTGAGATCCAGTTTTGCCCCTTGGAGTTTCTAGTCTGTCATGTTCCACTGTTCCCTGTGTTTTTGGATTTTCTGTTGTTTTGATATTGTTTTATAAGTCATCTTTTGTTATTAAATCACTTTTTCCCCTTTTGTTTTCTGCATTTGGGTCCAACTATCCTAAGGCAAACACTCAGAGAATCCAACTAACTAAAATGAAAGTTTTCCACTATTCTGCTCCAGTCTTTGTCCTTGGGTTACGACACACTTCCCTCCCTTGCAGACCCCAAATTAAATCCCAAATATTGAGTTAAAGAGTTCCTAGGCCCTTACAAGCCTAGGTGGTGTTGCAGACCTTTTAGTAATCTGTGCCGCACATACACGTGACCAACACCGCCCATGCTTTGCTGTTTGCCAGGCCTTTCTGGTGCTGTCATTTCTCAGGAGCCAAACACCTCTCGACCAGTGTATGAGAAAGGAGGCCCCATCTGCTGCTGCTTGCTGGCAGCTCCATTTGTTACTTTCCCCTCCAACTGTCCTGGAAACTCCCTCAGTAAAGTGCCATCCTTGATAGGGACCTTGTCATAGTGATGTCTGACCAGGAGAGGTGTGACATGGTGAGTACACAAGATCATCATCTGTGCTTCTTCCAGGGCATTTCCTCTGATTTGTTAATAGAAAACATTTCCATTCTTTCAACGTGAAGATATGTCATGCACAAATGCGGCTGACTAATATTGGCAATAGTGGCAAGGTGACCTAAATCGACCCATGATTCACTGATCTAACCAACAGCATGGCTGGGAACAGGCTACAAGCTGGCAGGGTGAGTGACGGCTGGCTTCTTGGTAAGTCAACTCCTCTGAAGCCCACAGGAGTGCATATGCCCCCGAATATCATGTTGTCTTCAGGGCGTTCCTAGAGAATCTGCTTTGACAAGTGTGAGTCATTTATTTCAGTCAGTAAACTAATGCGTGAAGTTGGAAAAGATTTAGAATGTCTCACCTTTGTCTAGCTTGGCGTAACCAAACAATACTGTAAACTATTTTAAATCAAGAGAATGTGCTTAAGGTACAAGAAGACCCCATTCTGGTGCAGGACATGTCAGGACCCCACCGCATTACCAGTCTCCACCACACCCTCCCACTCTATTTGTTTTCTGTTAATATTAATGACAGAGTGCAGAATAAAAACTTTTTTCTGGACTTTTTTTCGCACCTCCACCCTGCACTCGCTGAAGTTTGTCTTTTTGGACGACTTGACGTTTGATTTTTGCCATTTTTCCTGATTCTGAAGAGAAGGGGAGCGCAGGCACATTTATACTCATTAGTGTATTAAATTTGGTTGCAGAGAAAAGGTGGAGTGTGGTGCTCATGATTGGGACGTAGAAAAAAAATGTGTGTGGAATCCTGCATGTGCATAGTTTCTGAATTTTTTTGGTGCGTATGCAGCTTTCCAACTTCATGTGTACGCAACATTTCAGTATGAATTCTAACATGAGGGCCCAGGTCACATTACATCACACTTTATCCTCAGTGGACCAACCACTAACAAATACAAGGGATTCCCCCCGTACAAACACTGTGGGCCCTAATTTCATGGAGGTGGTACGACCAGAGCAGGCTGCTCTGACCTAGAAAGTCACTTTGCAGGGTATGTACCACCTTCAACTAAACCTGTCTAAGACTGAACTGCTAGTCATCCCAGCTAATCAGTCTCTCCATCATCATATCAACATCAAAATCACCTCTTCATCTCTCACCAAGGTCCAGAGAAACCTGGTATCATGTTTGAACCAGCTCTCCTTCTCATGTTGCATCCGTCTCTTGGCCGTGTCTCTTTGCTCTATACATCAGTAAAATCGGACCTGACTCAGTACTCCACCCAGCTCTTGGTCCAGACCATGGCTGTCTCTCACCTCGACAACTGTAATGTTCTTCTGGTGGACCAGAAACCCTTACAGATGGTCCAGAATGCAGCAGCTCGTCTGGTCTTTGATCACACGTCACTGCACTGCTTCTCTGCACTTCTTCACCTGATCTCCTTCACTCATTGAATAGATGTAGTACTGTACTTAGTTCTTACACCAAGGTCTCCTACTGCTCTGAAGCTTTAGTGATGTCCCTCATTCTAAGTCGCTTTGGATAAAAGTGTCTGTCAGGAGACTAAATGTAACTGTAACATAAACTACAGGGTAAACTAATTCACTGGTGTTCCAGCATGAAAAGTCATTTCTGCAGATTTAAAAGCAGATTAATTGAAGTAGTTTATTCTGTCATTGCAGGACATTGTGTATTTGTACTCTTGTTGATAAACTCATCAGACTGGCAGCAGATTGTGACAGAGACAGATGTGGTTCTGAGACTCCAAGACTCCACCAACATACCAACACTTCTCTTTGCGATGCCTCATTTGAATGAACCTCCCACCTGTTTGAGCATCTCTCCCATCTGCGCCCCAGGTGTTCTGCATTGAACTCCAGAAAACCACACAGATGGGCAAAGTCAATTTAGAGGTCAAGGAAAATACCAAACTGCCAGCGTGGGTTGATGCGCCGCAGTGAGCAAGGTTAAAGCAGGAACGCAGTCGTTTATCAATAAATGACTGAGTGATTCTCAGAGTCGCTGTTGATCACAGCTGCTTTGGAAAGTTTCTCCTTCACTTCATTAAATCCCTGTCGCTGTCTGAAGGGAGCAGTTTGATGAAATTACATGCAAACGACACCAGCTGCTGTAGAATAACCACACACACGCTCGGCTCAGTAATCAGTGCATCACAGCCTCTGACTTTATTTCCAAAAGGAAGATGAGGAGATGAAGATGAAGTCAAACACACAGCACTGTGCAACGCAACTCTTACTTTGTCTTCCTCTACTGCCATTATATCAAAAGGGACATGAAAAGCGTATTAAGGAGAAATAAAAAATGTCTGGAAAGGCACAAGTAATATGTTTGAAAACAATTAAATAAAATAAAATGAATATGTACACTGAGTTGGGAGAAAGAAAATGAATGGGACAAAAATAGCTCTGAAATATATTTAACTTCCTTGAATGCATTTGAAGATTATTTTCTGCAGATCCCTTGAACTAAACTTTTGACAGTCACATTTTATAACTGATATCATTACTGACACTTATTGCAAAAGAATAAACTTCTGTGCAGTTTTTGAGAGAAGCTGCTGCCTGATGAGCAGGGAGGAACACACAGGCCCGATACACTCATGTTTCTGTGGGTGGTGGAAAAATGGCCTCTATTTGGTTCATTTACTACACTAAAAAAGACCAGTGGAAAGTAAAGCAAATGAGGTTAGTGTGTGTGTGTGTGTGTGTGTGTGTGTGTGTGTGTGTGTGTGTGTGTGTGTGGGCTGTTCACTGTGTACATGTGAATGTATGAGTGGGTGCCTGCAGATATTCTTCTGACAGCTTCCTCTAATGAAGCTGATGTTGTGTCTTTCCCTCTCTGTGTTTGCAGTGTTTTGACTTAGGTTGAGGTTGTATGTTGTATGTAACAGTAACTCCTGTAAATAATGACTTTTTCAAATTAAAGCTCCATATCTTCTTCAGAAGAGAGGAGCCTCTGAGCCTCTCTTCTGATTGGCTAACTGTTTTCTAATTGATCCAATAAAAATATATCAGATTTAAGGTAAACACTCAGAGAAACCAAATCCTGCATGATGGTGGATCCAAGTGGGCGGGGCAAATGCAGCCGTCACCAGACAGCCGTGCACTGCAAAGTGTCTTTATGGTAGGATTAAGGGGTTTATAATTGTTTATAAAATGTGCCAATATGAGGGGCCATTGGGGGGCCCTTTTTCCCTTGAGGGCCCTAAACATTTGCTTGGTTTGTCTCTCCTGATGGTCCGCCTGTGAGTCTAACATTTGATCATGTGGTCAGTTATAGTTGACTAATTGTGCCACCGTACGAATAGTGGTTATAAAACCTTTGAAACAAGCTTCAGTTTAACCATGTGCATCATCACATTACACCTCTGATTTTAAACCCAAGACTTTCTCTCCACAGTCTGTAACACAGGCAGAACCAGAGCTAAACAGGCTGACTGTCAGGTGTGTTGTTGAAGTCGTGCAAACTATGTCAACACAACAATAAATGAGCCTTTCAAAACACGTCAACTGTGCTTTGTTGTTCCACCCCTTACTTCATCATGATGAGAACAATAGAGGATCAGATCTGACAGATGTCTTGTCCCACACTGTACCACAGGCTGAGCAGCACTAAAATAATACAGCTACATAATACAGTGTGCATTAATAAGGACTGAAGTGAAAAGTTATTTTCCCTAATAATCACTTTTTTTATGCAGCAGTTGATAAAGTTACTTTTGAAAGTAGTTTTCAGTAACTTTCCCAACACTGTACCTAACCAGCCTGCTTAACACACTTACAATGTGCTAGCCAAACTTTACCATTTTAGTTTTGGTCCAAAGCGGATACAAACACACACACACACACACACACACACACACACACACACACACACACACACACACACAAACACACACTGGTCTGATTTGTTGGGGGATTTGACAATTAGCATACCACAGATCCCAATTAAAGCAGTTAATCTATTGATATAATAAGCACCATGCACGTCTCCACAGTAACCCAGACAGCAAAATGAAATTTACGGCCCAACATGTGCCTGGTCCTTGGCCCAGGTCTGGGCCATATACCTCCACATCTGGGCAGATTCCAGCTGTTACCCTCCTCCTAAGATTTCCTGTGTGTGCACCAGAATTGGTCCAGATGTGGAAGTAGCATCCGACAATCCTGCTGTATATGGGCCAGATTTGGGCCAGGAGAAAAAAGCATGTTTTTTCGCTACCAGGGAAATATCAAAAAATCATCTCAATGGTAAAATAAGAGGGGTGGCATTAGTGCTAATCCTATGCATTAGTGTGGTACGGAACACTTCCTCCTCACTGCTCTTGAATGTAGCCCTTGTCGGTTCACCAGCCAGGTATATTAGACCGCTGTAAGCTTTATGGCTTCCTCTTAATGCCATTGTGAGTGTGACTGAAGTAACTGGTGATCAATTACTGGGTCAAACCTAAGGGGGCATGGAGATGGTCTAACAAAAAGCAGACATGTTGGGAGACGGAGAGGACAAAAAGAAAGTTTCATATACTGTATATGATTAAGAGTTTGATACAACAGTGGTGTGGCCTGTCAGACCTGTCTGGGTATTAGAAAAATCATGTGTAGATCTGGATTTAGGTACAGCTGACTTAAAGGTCCATACAGTCTAAAGGTCTCTGGTTCTATATTAATACTGTGAAAGTATCAAAGCCTCAGTCCACAGAGAAATGCACACAGCCTGTATTCAGAAACTGAGCCTTAAAACCAGCCGTCAGGACTTCTGGAACTTTGTGATGTCACAACAAAGCTGTCACCGCTTTGAGCCATGCCCCAAGCCCCGCCCACCTGGACCAGAGAGCTCAGAGAATCTCTTCTGATTGGCTCACCGATCTGTTGTTGCTAGAGCTCCAGAGAGAAGCCTGAGAGAGGAGATGTAAAACTACACTGAGATGGTTTTTGGTTCTTAAAGCTACAAATATATCTTCTTATGGATCAACACTTCAAAATAAAACACAGGAGAAGAGGAAAATATGGAGCTATAACTAATGAATAATAATGTTATCAGTGCCATAAATATAAGGACAGTACTCATATTTTTACAGTTGGATCAAACTGTTGCAAACAGATGCAACAGGGTCTGCAGCTGCTGTGCCGAGTGGGATTTAATAAGGAAACGTCTGATTGTTTGAATGTGTACACTGTTCAGTTGATTGCATTACAATGATGGATTGAAGTTAGCTGCAGTAATGTAGTAACATCTAATGATTCTGTGTCGACATTAACACAGGTACAGGATCTTATTTTCTAGCTCAGGAAGAGTTAGGCAAGAGAAGAACGTCACATCCACGTGGGTCCCAACACATGCAGGTATCCTGGGAAATGAGAGCAGATAAACCGGCAAAAGAAACAGTCAGAAAAGAAGCTGTTCAAATCAGTATTGATTTCTCCAAATCAGAGGGGAAGGGGAGACATTTACACTCACTTCAAAACACACAGTACGTAGGTTAAGAAGCAGGAGAATGGGGCGTCCAACTGCCGAGTGGTTTAGGCACATGCCGTGTGGGTGTAAATGCCCCGAGCAATGAGTCCCTGGTTTACCTCCTGCTCTATTCTCTTTCCCGACATTTCCTGTCTGTCTTTACTGTCACTACTGAATAAAAGCACAAAAATGCCCCCCAAAAACCCAATCATAATAAAAGAGAAGAAGCAGGGGAGCGAAACGGAAAGAGCAACTAATAATAAGCAGGCTGGAAATTGGGCAAAGCAACCTTACAGTTCACTTTACATCATAAGAAAACATCCAGCGGGTCTCTGTGATCATTTCCTTCTATCATACAGGACATTTACACAGGAAAGACAAGAGATGATGACACAGTTACTGAGAATAAAGTAGAGGATGATGTTCAAAGTACATTAGGATGTGGGGACAGTGTGAAAGGGAAGAAACAGTTGTTTAGCAACAACTATATAATAATTATAATCCTATTGCTCCTGCCATGTTTGATGGTTATAGGCCTCCTCATAGGCTCTGTTCACACCTGGTAGTAACATCTGTCTCAGGTGATCTGATCAAAAGTAGACAGGTCTAACTTCAATGCATTGAGGACACATTTGAGATGTGGTCACTCAGACCACATACCACAGTGTTTCTATAGGACCTGGACAACTGTTCGATTGTCTTGTTGTAAATGCAGACTGAGGACATTTCTAATTATGTTGTGTTTCTTTGCAGGTCCCCACCTGCTGTAGGTGCATGGTAGGCCTGACATGGTATCAGTGTTCCATGATGTTCAGGCACAAACTGATTACATAACCTGCACACAGGCCCCACCGTCTCTTTTCATGTTTTTAATAGACATGAAACCCATGTGGTTGTCACATATCATTGTGTACTGCCCACGATCATCAAATAAAAAACTCTAAATTGTAAAATACTAGTTATCAATATTTAGTCAGAGCTACAGTTCTAACCCGAAAGTGTCTCCAGCAGCAGAATCACATCACTCTGTCACGTGACGGAAAGAGAGTTGACCAACAAGACAATGATGAGGATTTTGTTTCAAAACGAAAAGTAAAAGAACATTTCAGCTTTAAACTCAACTCCAAAAGGGAACCTGAAAACAGTATTCTGAAATGTGGTGGTATGAAGTCCACATGGGTTTCATGTCTATTAAAAACATGAAAAGAGACGGTGGGGCCTGTGTGCAGGTTATGTAATACAGTTTGTGCCTGAACATCATGGAACACTGATACCGTCAGGCCTACCATGCACCTACAGCAGGTGGGGACCTGCAAAGAAACACAACATAATTAGAAATGTCCCTCAGTCTGCATTTACAACAAGACAATCGAACAGTTGTCCAGGTCCTATAGACACACTGTGGTATGTGGTCTAAGTGACCACATCTCACTTGGGGGGTGTTCACACCTGAAGTTAGACCTGTCTACTTTTGATCAGATCACCTGAGACAGATGTTACTACCAGGTGTGAACAGAGCCTATGAGGAGGCCTATAACCATCAAACATGGCAGGAGCAATAGGATTATAATTATTATATAGTTGTTGCTAAACAACTGTTTCTTCCCTTTCACACTGTCCCCACATCCTAATGTACTTTGAACATCATCCTCTACTTTATTCTCAGTAACTGTGTCATCATCTCTTGTCTTTCCTGTGTAAATGTCCTGTATGATAGAAGGAAATGTTCACAGAGACCCGCTGATGTTTTCTTATGATGTAAAGTGAACTGTAAGGTTGCTTTGCCAAATTTCCAGCCTGCTTATTATTAGTTGCTCTTTCCGTTTCGCTCCCCTGCTTCTTCTCTTTTATTATGATTGGGTTTTTGGGGGCAATTTTTTGTGCTTTTATTCAGTAGTGACAGTAAAGACAGACAGGAAATGTCGGGAAAGAGAATAGAGCAGGAGGTAAACCAGGGACTCATTGCTCGGGGCATTTACACCAACACGGCATGTGCCTAAACCACTCGGCAGTTGGACGCCCATTCTCCTGCTTCTTAACCTACGTACTGTGTGTTTTGAAGTGAGTGTAAATGTCTCCCCTTCCCCTCTTGATTTGGAGAAATCAATACTGATTTGAACAGCTTCTTTTCTGACTGTTTCTTTTGCCGGTTTATCTGCTCTCATTTCCCAGGATACCTGCATGTGTTTGGACCCACGTGGATGTGACGTTCTTCTCTTGCCTATCTTCCTGAGCTAGAAAATAAGATCCTGTACTGTGTTAATGTCGACACAGAATCATTAGATGTTACTACATTACTGCAGCTAACTTCAATCCATCATTGTAATGCAATCAACTGACAGTGTACTATTCAAACAATCAGACGTTTCCTTATTAAATCAACTCGGCACAGCAGCTGCAGACCCTGTTGCATCTGTTTGCAACAGTTTGATCCAACTGTAAAAATATGAGTACTGTCCTTATATTTATGGCACTGATAACATTATTATTCATTAGTTATAGCTCCATATTTTTCTCTTCTCCTGTGTTTTATTTTGAAGTGTTGATCCATAGAAAGATATATTTGTAGCTTTAAGAACCAAAAACCATCTCAGTGTAGTTTTACATCTCCTCTCTCAGGCTTCTCTCTGGAGCTCTAGCAACAACAGATCGGTGAGCCAATCAGAAGAGATTCTCTGAGCTCTCTGGTCCAGGTGGGCGGGGCTTGGGCATGGCTCAAAGCGGTGACAGCTTTGTTGTGACATCACAAAGTTGCAGAAGTCCTGACGGCTGGTTTTAAGGCTCAGTTTCTGAATACAGGCTGTGTGCATTTTCTCTGTGGACTGAGGCTTTGATACTTTCACAGTATTAATATAGAACCAGAGACCTTTAGACTGTTATGGACCTTTAAGTCAGCTGTACCTAAATCCAGAGATCTACACATGATTTTTCTAATACCCAGACAGGTCTGACAGGCCACACCACTGTTGTATCAAACTCTTATCATATACAGTATATGAAACTTTCTTTTTGTCCTCTCCGTCTCCCAACATGTCTGCTTTTTGTTAGACCATCTCCATGCCCCCTTAGGTTTGACCCAGTAATTGATCACCAGTTACTTCAGTCACACTCACAATGGCATTAAGAGGAAGCCATAAAGCTTACAGCGGTCTAATATACCTGGCTGGTGAACGACAAGGCTACATTCAAGAGCAGTGAGGAGGAAGTGTTCCGTACCACACTAATGCATAGGATTAGCACTAATGCCACCCCTCTATTTTTACCATTGAGATGATTTTTTGATATTTCCCTGGTAGCGAAAAAACATGCTTTTTTCTCCTGGCCAAATTGGATTAGCGTTGTCGCTAGTGGTGAAGGTTAGCCTGTTGAATGTATCATGGAAGTCACTGTGGCTATAGTGTCTGGTTACTGTAGCGTGCATGGTGCTTATTATATCAATAGATTAACTGCTTTAATTTGGGATCTGTGGTATGCTAATTGTCAAATCCCCCAACAATCAGACCAGTGGTGTGTTTGTGTGTGTGTGTGTGTGTGTGTGTGTGTGTGTGTGTGTTGTGTGTGTGTGTGTGTGTGTGTGTGTGTGTGTGTGTGTGTGTGTGTGTGTGGTTTGTATCCGCTTTGGACCAAAACTAAAATGGTAAAGTTTGGCTAGCACATTGTAAGTGTGTTAAGCAGGCCTGGTTAGGTACAGTGTTTTGGGAAAGTTACTGAAAACTACTTTCAAAGTAACTTTATCAACTGCTGCATAAAAAAAGTGATTATTAGGGAAAATAACTTTTCACTTCAGTCCTTATTAATGCACACTGTAATTATGTAGCTGTATTATTTTAGTGCTGCTCAGCCTGTGGTACAGTGTGGGACAAGACATCTGTCAGATCTGATCCTCTATTGTTCTCATCATGATGAAGTAAGGGGTGGAACAACAAAGCACAGTTGACGTGTTTTGAAAGGCTCATTTATTGTTGTGTTGACATAGTTTGCACGACTTCAAACAACACACCTGACAGTCAGCCTGTTTAGCTCTCTGGTTCTGCCTGTGTTACAGACTGTGGAGAGAAAAGTCTTGGGTTTAAAATCAGAGGTGTAATGTGATGATGCACATGGTTAAACTGAAGCTTGTTTCAAAGGTTTTATAACCACTATTCGTACGGTGGCACAATTAGTCAACTATAACTGACCACATGATCAAATGTTAGACTCACAGGCGGACCATCAGGAGAGACAAACCAAGCAAATGTTTAGGGCCCTCAAGGGAAAAAGGGCCCCAGCCCCTCATATTGGCACATTTTATAAACAATTATAACCCCTTAATCCTACCATAAAGACACTTTTGAAGTGCACGGCTGTCTGGTGACGGCTGCTTTGCCCCGCCCACTTGGATCCACCACTCATGCAGGATTTGGTTTCTCGGAGTGTTTACCTTAAATCTGATATATTTTTATTGGATCAATTAGAAAACAGTTAGCCAATCAGAAGAGAGGCTCAGAGGCTCTCCTTTTCTGAAGAAGATATGGAGCTTAATTTGAAAAAGTCATTATTTACAGGAGTTACTGTTACATACAAACATACAACCTCACCCTAAGTCAACACACTGCAACACAGAGAGGAAAGACACAACATCAGCTTCATTAGAGGAAGCTGTCAGAAGAAATATCTGCAGGCACCCACTCATACATTCACATGTACACAGTGAACAGCCCACACACACACACACACACACACACACACACACACCCACACACTAACCTCATTTGCTTTACTTTCCACTGGTCTTTTTTAGTGTAGTAAATGAACCAAATA
>NW_019174333.1:2567486-2575521 GCF_002260705.1 Seriola dumerili
TAGCTGCGTCAGCAACAGGAAGAGTTTTAAAAGGGAGTCAGAGACAGAGGATGAAATTGACAAGTGATCTCTCCCGTCATTCAAAAGAAAAATTGTATCTTCTATTTGCTATCATCAAAAGATTAAACAGTGCTCTAAGAAACATACTTGGCCTTTGATATTGTTACGCAGTTGAACTCATTTTTGAGATTTTTCAAGTGGGACATGAGTGGGGAAGTGGGAAACCAACTGCAACAGAAACTGTTTATAGCAGTTCAGTTTTGAAAGACGTATTCGGCCAAAGGAAGACTCTTAACACTTGGCCAACCTACCAATGAATGTAACTTGATTCACTCGCTCACTTTCAGTCAGTCAGACATTAATGTGTGAGTTATTTTGGAAATTAAAATTATGTTTGGCCACCAGCTACAAAAACATGGGAGTCCTCATGTGAATGCACGGTGTTCAACTATTGTTTCTGTACCAAAGAGGCTTTGCAGTTCCAGACAGTAAGACATGGGTGGCAGTTCCAGACGGAGGCATGAATGCATTGAGGAGTCCAGGACACAGTGGTAGTGGTGATGCACTGACCGTGCATAGCGTGAGAGGAACGGAGAGTGGCGTTCCCTGTGTTTGTAAGTGAAGTTTTGGAAATCGTATGTTATACCATCAGGAAGCCGCCCAGCTGGGTGGTGTATGATAACTACATCTGTGTTTACCACACAGTTGTGCACTGTGGGTCAGGCTCTGGATGCTGAGATCATTTTTTTTTTTTTAAAAAAAAGGTCACAGTCCTTGTTGAAACTGAGACATACATCAAACAAAAGCTACAAACGAAAAGACATGCTTGTCGTTAGCATGTGAAATCATTGTTTTGTTTCCCAAGCCACAAAAAACTTTGGCAGCCACTGAGAAGGGACATGAACCTGTTCTCAAACCCTCTCTCTGTGGATGTGGAAGATAAGACAGCACAGGAACTTGTGCCAGCTGGAGCCTCATTGAAATGCGATTGATGTGATAAGTCTCCAAAGTCACCGCCAGCAGCTCCCACTGTGTCAGAGTTTGGAAAAGCCCAGATTGGGCGGATGAGCCACCGTGCCAAAAGGATGCTCTGTTTCATTAGCTTCTGCATATAAGATTGTGAGTAGTAAGCACTTTTCTGTTTATGAAAACACATGACCTGACAGCCAATCTTTCATTCAAAGCCCAGCATCACTGTTCCCACTGGCTGGCGCTATTTACTGCTGAGGTAAATTTAATAGTGATAAAATCAATTTTACTTAATCTCACTAGTTAACACAGTCTTTTAAAAATCAATCAATCAACATCTATCTTTATTAGTAGGGAGATGGTACAGAGGGTATAAAAGCGGTGTTTTGAATCTGTTTTGTCTTGGCTGAGGAGGGGAACTCAGAAACTGAAACTGATGAAGTAAAGGTGGGAACAATTCAGATTTGTTGTAGAGATCCTGCAGATTTTTTTCCAGTTTATTTTACTGACGGTGAGTAAGACTGAATTGGTGGCAGGGCTGAGGTCTTGACCTGAGGCACATGCAGATTCAACAAAAGTAAGTACGAGGCAAAAAAAACACAAAGAGCCAAAATAATCACAAAGAAAACTCTGGAGAGTTGGGCTCCGATGTCTGCACCAACTGAGTGTGAACGGAACCATCTAAGCAATAATGAGTGGAGATCATGAACCGGCTTCTGTGTACTGCAGCAACTTGATTTGTTGACCAGGAACAGGTGTGAGCAGATTGGTGAGGCAGGAATGGAGACGCCTGAAGCCCGCCTCTTGCAGCAGACACAGACAACACAAGGAGAGAGAGAGAGAGAGAAGAGAGAGAGAGAGAGAGAGAGACAGGGAACCACACAACAGCAGATGAGGGGAGGCTGCCACCCAGACCTATATATTGGACATTTGAAGACACTGACATCAGACGCAAGCTGGATTTTTTTTAATTTCCCAATTTTGACACTTTTCTTCCTGTGTTTTATGTATTTATTTCATTATTAATTGATTTATTTCCCTCTCTGTGATTTGCAGTGTTTTGACTTTGGTTGTCGCGTTGTTTATTACAGAAAACTGCTGTTACTTCTATTCTTGATTTATTTGAAGTGTTGTAGTTTTACATCCTCTCTCAGCTTCTCTCCTGGAGCGATCTAGCAACAACCAGTATCAGTGAGCCAATCCAGAAGAGAGGAGGCTCCTGCAGTCCGCTCTCTGAAACATGTGTGGACTCATTCCTCAGCGCGGAATCATAAACCCTCCAATACGCTAAAAATCGCACACCCGGAAACAACACTAGCACAACTACCAAACGAAAAACTCATAAGCACATACCATCAACTCGGACGGTCACATCAACTATTCGACAACCGACATAGAATCGCGCAATATATATATCGGCGCATGCTCGCCTCCTATGTACAATCATCTGCCATTGTATACACTCGATGACACTCTGACTCCACGACCAAGATATCATACCGATATACAAAGCTTCTAGTCACACACTGAGAGAGAGGTACCAGAGTAATCCGAGGTGCGAGAAACAGATGTACCACTCAGCCACTCGGTGGGCTAGTGTTTACCAGCGCTGTCAGATTCGCATCGCTATCAATGCACCGAACAGAGCGCACATCAGAACACGGGCTGTACGGGGACACGCGGTGCTCTCCAGAGATATCATCACACAAGCATCTGCACAAACTGCACGCAGCCATTATAGCGTTCGCGACTATTAAAAAGGGATAGTTGGGATGTGGGGTTTGCTGATGTGCCGTCAAGTGGCATCAGACACGTCAGTCCACCCTATATGACCATGTACCTGCCCTCGCTAGCACTCTGTGATATCACACACACTGTCGAGCTAGCTCTCTCAAGCTTCAGGGCGGATAGATGCGCCAGTCTCACCTGACCCGCATTTAACCCTATAGAGAGTACACGACCAACAACAATAATAGTCCGTGAAAAGCACCGCATATCCCGAATCAGTGCCCTGCAACACGCCTGCAAGTCCAGCGCGAGCGCGACCACTCAATAGATTCGTTATATCTATACCTACCTCGTAGCTCTCTACTAACATTCATCACACTCCGAGCCAGCATCTTACTATTACGTAGACACTGGATATCAGTCTCCGAGCCCTCCCTCGATGACACTATGGACCTTTAACTTAAGGCTTATGACCCCAGACTATGGCCATGAGCCAGCTATTTCTATTTTTGTGTGGACATCAGTATCGACTATATGTCAGATGCTGAGTGTGTTGCCACGATTCAGGTCCAGGGAGAATGTGTTTCTTCCTGTGTGCTTATTGTTGTCCTGTGTGTAATTCACATTAAAACCCAAGTCAAATGTCTCTTGTGTGTGTTAACATGCAGAAAACTTGATTCTGATTTTTGTCTCACATGTTTTTCATGTAAGAATTTCACAGACTCATCTATGATAACAACATGTGCTCTGACTAGTATACGGTGAGATGTGGTGTCTGCGTTCTCAGCTTAGGCAGTCATCAGATCATTCACATGTGCAGGCCGAAGCTTCTAGGTTGCTGACCTAGTGTCTTCTTATCCTTCGGCTGTTTGCACTGTCAGATTTTTCATGCTGTCTCACAGCATCAGTCTGGGCTCAGACAGAATTTCTTGCTAGAGAGCAGCAATGCCACAGAGACAATTAATAAAGATGCAATGTACAGTTGAGATAAGGGAAAAGCAGAAGCTAACGTCCCACTGAGGGGGAAGGATTTTCTGTAGTCCTGTTTTCTAACATTACACAGTCCCTCAAGGATTAGATAAATTCTACTACTAATCACTTCTGGCAGAACAATTCCAGCAGTGACCAATTTCATCCTATGAAGAATTTTCCATGATGTGTATAGGCAGCACATTAGCAGTACAAAAGGCCTTTTTATTAACCAGATATGATCTTAATTAAGCTTTTATGGGAGATACCATGTTAAAGAGAGGGAAGTGAATCCAGTGCAGTTTTTTTTTCCAAAAACACACCAAGCCATTTCTGTCTTTGAACATGAAGGCTGTATTCAAACAGCTTGAAATGATACTGTAGAGATTCTGAGGCCGGTACACCCTGAGTTTCTTCTTAAGTATGACATTTAAGGTTTTTAGTTCTCCTTTGCTGAGGGAGTTACTTATGGGTGTAGCACAAAGTCTCTCAAAAGATTTCCTTAATAAAGGAAAAAAGTTGAGGCATTGCAGCAGTGAATTTACAGACAGACATGAAAGACCTCGTCTAAACCTGACCATCAGGATCATGTGGCAGAAAACTGAAGAGCGATTCATTAGGCTGCGGAAAGTCGAGGGAACTCAAATCATAAACCCACTGCAGGTCAAATCTGTGATGTAAAATCAGTTCCTCATAGTTAATGGTGTCCATTGGGTTCTCTCATTCTTCTTCATTTATCACCATAAACTCAGCCATGTTGCATTTAAGATAGTAAAGATAGTATACTACATGTATAATCTTCAATCTTCTTACTCTGTCAAAAGAAAGGTAACACTATGTGAGATTCATGAAGAGATGTAAGCATCAGCCCAGATGTTTCTGGCTCTGAGTAAATGAAGATGGCACACAGCATAAATGAACATTTTTTTTTTCGCCAACAAAAAATGACACTTTCAGAGTGAATATCCCTTGTAATTATGCAGGGCCAGCCCAAAGCCTCTACTATACCATGCTACAACATCTGAACATTACATGTCTCAAAATTGATATTGATATAGTGAAGCAGAGCAAAACTACAGAGATTTTAGTAGAGGCATTTCTAGATGAAAATCTCCAAATTTTCCATCCCAACCTTAAATAAAAAGTTCTAAACACACACATAATAATAAAATTCAAACATATCTGATATATAAATTACATATAGACACACTGTGAATACAGCTGTTTCACTGAGTTTACTAAATCTGCGTCAGTACTAGATTCACCTACCAAATGGAGACAAAGACCATGCCAATCACCTGATCGCTCGGGTAGGGACACTGTGCAGACATGAACACAGACGGCTGGATGGAGTCAATGTGACAGCGAGACACTAGCAGATTGTCAGCACCAGACAAAACTTGCTGTAGAAACACATTATGCAGCTACATTATGCATATTGCATTTGAAGTTAATATTTTTGTTAAGTGCAATCATTTTTAATGTCTTCACTGGTTTCTTTAATATCTTATATTGTGCAATGCCTTATTTATATTGTATTTATAATTTCATTTATGTCCTGATACGGTTTTTATGTTGTGGGTTATTTTCTATTTAAAAGAAAACAAAATCTCAAAGACAAAGCTGTGCAGTTTCTGTGTGAGTGTATGAACATCGGTAGTGAAATTTGACTGTGATGCGGGAGGGGGGGGGGGGGGGGGGTTGTCACATATCATTGTGTACTGCCCACGATCATCAAATAAAAAACTCTAAATTGTAAAATACTAGTTATCAATATTTAGTCAGAGCTACAGTTCTAACCCGAAAGTGTCTCCAGCAGCAGAATCACATCACTCTGTCACGTGACGGAAAGAGAGTTGACCAACCAAATTTCACTACCGATGTTCATACACTCACAAAGAAACTGCACAGCTTTGTCTTTGAGATTTTGTTTTCTTTTAAATAGAAAATAAACCACAACATAAAAACCATATCAGGACATAAATGAAATTATAAATACAATATAAATAAGGCATTGCACAATATAAGATATTAAAGAAACCAGTGAAGACATTAAAAATGATTGCACTTAACAAAAATATTAACTTCAAATGCAATATGCATAATGTAGCTGCATAATGTGTTCTACAGCAAGTTTTGTCTGGTGCTGACAATCTGCTAGTGTCTCGCTGTCACATTGACTCCATCCAGCCGTCTGTGTTCATGTCTGCACAGTGTCCCTACCCGAGCGATCAGGTGATTGCATGGTCTTTGTCTCCATTTGGTAGGTGAATCTAGTACTGACGCAGATTTAGTAAACTCAGTGAAACAGCTGTATTCACAGTGTGTCTATATGTAATTTATATATCAGATATGTCTGAATTTTATTATTATGTGTGTGTTTAGAACTTTTTATTTAAGGTTGGGATGGAAAATTTGGAGATTTCATCTAGAAATGCCTCTACTAAAATCTCTGTAGTTTTGCTCTGCTTCACTATATCAATATCAATTTTGAGACATGTAATGTTCAGATGTTGTAGCATGGTATAGTAGAGGCTTTGGGCTGGCCCTGCATAATTACAAAGGGATATTCACTCTGAAAGTGTCATTTTTGTTAGGCGAAAAAAAAATGTTCATTTATGCTGTGTGCCATCTTCATTTACTCAGAGTCAGAAACATCTGGGCTGATGCTTACACCTCTTCATGAATCTCACTAGTGTTACCTTTCTTTTGACATAGTAAGAAGATTGAAGATTATACATGTAGTATACTATCTTTACTATCTTAAATGCAACATGGCTGAGTTTATGGTGATAAATGAAGAAGAATGAGAGAACCCAATGGACACCATTAACTATGAGGAACTGATTTTACATCACAGATTTGACCTGCAGTGGGTTTATGATTTGAGTTCCCTCGACTTTCCGCAGCCTAATGATCGCTCTTCAGTTTTCTGCCACATGATCCTGATGGTCAGGTTTAGACGAGGTCTTTCATGTCTGTCTGTAAATTCACTGCTGCAATGCCTCAACTTTTTTCCTTTATTAAGGAAATCTTTTGAGAGACTCTGTGCTACACCCATAAGTAACTCCCTCAGCAAAGGAGAACTAAAACCTTAAATGTCATACTTAAGAAGAAAACTCAGGGTGTACCGGCCTCAGAATCTCTACAGTATCATTTCAAGCTGTTTGAATACAGCCTTCATGTTCAAAGACAGAAATGGCTTGGTGGTGTTTTGGAAAAAAAAACTGCACTGGATTCACTTCCCTCTCTTTAACATGGTATCTCCCATAAAAGCTTAATTAAGATCATATCTGGTTAATAAAAAGGCCTTTTGTACTGCTAATGTCGCTGCCTATACACATCATGGAAAATTCTTCATAGGATGAAATTGGTCACTGCTGGAATTGTTCTGCCAGAAGTGATTAGTAGTAGAATTTATCTAATCCTCTGAGGGACTGTGTAATGTTAGAAAACAGGACTACAGAAATCCTTCCCCCTCAGTGGGACGTTAGCTTCTGCTTTCCCTTATCTCAACTGTACATTGCATCTTTATAATTGTCTCTGTGGCATTGCTGCTCTCTAGCCAAGAAATTCTGTCTGAGCCCAGACTGATGCTGTGAGACAGCATGAAAAATCTGACAGTGCAAACAGCCTGAAGGCAAGAGAACGCAGCACAGTGTCAGGGCTGCACAGATGATCTGCTCCCAGAACCACACACTCACACCACGTATATGCAGAGCACATGTGCTGTTATCATAGATGAGTCTGTGAAAATTCTTACATGAAAAACATGTGAGACAAAAATCAGAATCAAGTTTTCTGCATGTTAACACACACAAGAGACATTTGACTTGGGTTTTAATGTGAACTTACACACAGGACCAACAATAAGCACACAGGAAGAAACTCATTCTCCCTGGACCTGAACGTGGACAACACACTCAGCATCTGACATATAGTGATATGTCCACACAAAAATAGAAAATAGGCTCATGGCCCATAGTCTGGGGTCATAAGCCTTAAGTTAAAGGTCCATATAGTATAGAGGCAGATGTCATTGTGTTGTTTGATTATAAAGCAGGTCATAACTCTGCCACTCCGCCGGTCCCCGGTCAGCTTCCCTAACTAGGAGCACGCTGAACAGAATCTACAGCAGGTAATGTAACGACTATTCATGAGTAGCTCACACAACCCCACAAGCCAAACTATCCCTTTAAATCGAGTCGTTAGGACTTGTGGAACTTTGTGATGTCATCGCCCTCAGCCCTGCACACCTGGACCCACCATCCAACCTTTCAGGATTTGGTTTCTCTGAGTGTTTAACTGAAATCTGTTATATTTTTGTTAGATCACCAAGAAAACAGTCAGCCAATCAGAAGAGAGGCTC
>NW_019174333.1:2575546-2591257 GCF_002260705.1 Seriola dumerili
GAGAGAGAGAGACAGGGAACCACACAACAGCAGATGAGGAGGCCTGCCAGACACATGACATAAGACACTGACATCAGACGCAGCTGGATTTTAAATTTCCATATTTGACACTCTTCCTGTGTTTTATGTATTTATTCATTATTATTGATTTTATTTCCCTCTCTGTGTTTGCAGTGTTTTGACTTTGGTTGAGGTTGTTTATTACAGAAACTGCTGTTACTAATTCTATTTCAAATTAAAAGTTTATTTGAAGTGTTGTAGTTTTACATCTCCTCTCTCAGGCTTCTCTCTTGAGCTCTAGTAACAACAGGTCAGTGAGCCAATCAGAAGAGAAGGAGGTTTTAAAAAAAAAAATGATCTCAGCTGACCTGTTGTTACTAGAGCTCAAGAGAGAAGCCTGAGAGAGGAGATGTAAAACTACAACACTTCAAATAAACTTTTAATTTGAAATAGTAATTAGTAACAGCAGTTTCTGTAATAAACAACCTCAACCAAAGTCAAAACACTGCAAACACAGAGAGGGAAATAAATCAATAATAATGAATAAATACATAAAACACAGGAAGAGTGTCAAATATGGGAAATTTAAAATCCAGCTGCGTCTGATGTCAGTGTCTTATGTCATGGTCTGGCAGGCCTCCTCATCTGCTGTTGTGTGGTTCCCTGTCTCTCTCTCTCGCTCTCTCGCTCTCTCGCTCTCTCTCCTGTGTGTCTGTGTCTGCTGCAGAGGCGTGGCTTCAGGCTCTCCATTCCTCTCACCAATCTGCTCACCTGTTCCTGGTCAACAAATCAAGTTGCTGCAGTACAAGAAGCCGGTTCAGATCTCCACTCTTCGCTTAGATGGTTCCGTTCACCTCAGTGGTGCAGACATCGGCCAACTCTCCAGAGTTTTCTTGTGACTATTTTGCTCTTTATGTTTTTTTGCCTCGTACTTACTTTGTTGATCTGCATGTGCCTCAGGTCAAGACCTCAGCCTGCCACCATTCAGTCTTACTCACCGTCAGTAAAATAACTGGAAAATCTGCAGGATCTCTACAACAAATCTGAATTGTTCCCACCTTTACTTCAACAGTTTCAGTTTCTGGTTCCCTCCTCAGCCAAGACAAACAGATTCAAACACCCTTTTATACCCTCTGACATCTCCCTACTAAATAAAGATAGATGTTGATTGATTGATTTTTAAAGACTGTGTTAACTAGTGAGATTTAAGTAAAATTATTTTATCACTATTAAATTTACCTCAGCAGTAAATAGCGCCACCAGTGGGAACAGTGATGCTGGGCTTTGAATGAAGAGTTGCTGTCAGGTCATGTGTTTTCATAACAGAAAGTGCTTACTCACATCTTATATGCAGAGCTAAATGAACAGAGCATCCTTTTGGCACGGTGCCTCATCCGCCCAAATCTGGGCTTTTCCAAACTCTGACAGTGGGAGCTGCTGGCGGTGACTTTGGAGATTATCATCACATCGCATTTCAATGAGCTCCAGCTGCACAAGTTCCTGTGCTGTCCTTCCACATCCACAGAGAGAGGGTTTGAGAACAGGTTCATGTCCTTCTCAGTGGCAGCCAAGTTGTGCTTGGGAAACAACAAATGATTTCACATGCACACACAAGCATGTCTTTTCGTTGTATGCTTTTGTTTGATGTGATGCTCAGTTCAACAGGACTGTGACCTTTTTTAAAAAAAAATGATCTCAGCTCCAGAAGTGACCCACAGTGCACAACTGTGTGGTAGACACAGATGTACTTATCATACCACCCAGCTGGGCGGCTTCCTGATGTATAACATACGATTTCAAACTTCACGACACACCAGGGACGCCACTCTGTTCCTCTCACCTATCACGGTCAGTGCATCACCACTACCACTGTGTCTGGACTCTCATGCATTCAATGCCCCCCTCTTTGGAACTGCCACCATGTCTACTGTCTGACTGGCAAAGCCTCTTTGGTACAGAAACAATAGTGACACCGTCCATTCACATGAGGAACTCCATGTTTTTGTAGCTGGTGGGCCAAACATAATTTTAATTTCAAAATAACTCACACATTAATGTCTGACTGACTGAGTGAGCGAGTGATCAAGTTACATCATTGGTAGGTTGGCCAAGTGTTAGAGTCTTCCCTTTGGCCGATGCTCTTTCAAAATGAACTGCTATAAACAGTTTCTGTTGCAGTGGTTCCCCACTTTTCCCAACTCATGTCCCACTTGAAAATCTCAAAAATGATTCAACTGCGTAACAATACAAAGGCCAAGTATGTTCTTAGAGCACTGTTTATTTTGATGATAGCAATCTGAACTGAAAGGAGGAGAAGATCAATTTTTCTTTTGAATGACGGGAGAGATCACTTGTCGATTCATCCTCTGTCTCTGACTCCTTTTAACTCTTCCTGTTGCTGACCAGCTATCTGTTTAGATTCTCCAGTATTTACTATGGATGTAATCCCTAGCCACACAATCAGCGTGAGATAGTAAACAGGGACCACCTTGGCTGGCGACATCATAAAAGCTCCCATCATTGTATTATTACAGTGATAGGCATTGGAGTAAAAAAAGAACAATTAAAGTTTTTTTTAATAATTATTATTATTATGTATTATTACTATTATTATTATTAATTATTATCATTGTATTTATTTATATATCACCTTTAAAACCAAGGGTTTACAAAGTGCTTTGACATAAAAGCACAACATACAAGAGAACAATGGCAGAAGAACCCAAACAAGAACGACATATAAACCCTTAAGAACCCAAGCAAGCAACCCAAGCAACACAAGAACCCAACGACATAATTTGAGACCAGGAGGACCAAAGTAAGATATAAGATGATGTAAACAATTATAGGGGATAGAAATAATTAAAAGGGAGTATAGGCACTAAAACAACATTAAGCAACAGAATGAGATAAAAAATAATTAAAACAAATAGAGGCATAAAGAGCTAAAAGGAAGTAAGAAACAGATAGGAGCAGTTGAAAAAAATAAGGTGGAAAAGCAATAAAAGCAAATAAAAACAATAAGAACAGATAAAAACATTTGTAAAAAGATAGGACAACAAGGAATACAATAAAGATAATAAGGATAAATGAAAGCCATGAAAACAATAAAAGGAAATAAAAGCAATACAAGAAATTGAACATGTTAGTGAACTAAAGCAATTATAATAGTATTAAAAAATATGATAGGATAAAGAATAAAAGACGATAGAAAGACAATAAGAAGACAACATCACATAAAAGCAAGCCTGTAAAAGTAAGTTTTAAGAAGTGACTTGTCACCGATTCTGCACACCTTATTTCCTCGGACAGGTTGTTCTAAAGCCGAGGGGCCCTGATGACAAAAGCACGGTCACCTTTAGATTTGAGCCTTGACTTTGGAACGACCAGGAGAGCCCCGCCAGAGGATCTAAGGCTGCGAGGTGGCTCATAAGATGTCAGCAGCTCTGATATGTAGCTTGCAGCCAGACCAGTGCAAGCATTAAAAGTGATCAGTAAAATCTTAAAATCTATCCTAACAAGAAGCCAGCGGAGTGATGTGATGTCATCTGTTAAAACCAGTAAGAAGCCTAGCCTAGCCTTTTGAACTAGTAGGAGGCAAGACAGTGCTTTATGGGTAATTCCAGAAAGGAGAGAGTTGCAGTAGTCAAGCCTGGAGGAGATGAGGGTGTGGATGACTTTTTCTAGGTCCGATTTGCAGAGAATTTGTTTGATTTTGGACATGGTGCATAATTAATAAAAACATGACTGTACAACTTGTTTTATGTGTGAGGTTGCAATCAAATATCACTCCTAAGTTCCTGGAAGTAGGTTTGACACTAGCGGATAGAGCACTAAAGCTGTTCTCGATGAGATGGGTGGGGTTAAGTAGATTGAACAGTATTATTATGATTTTGAGTGATTCAGCTGAAGAAAGTTTTCAGCCACCTGACAGTTGATATCTCTGAGACAGTCTTTGACAGCAGCTAGGCTTCTAGGCTCGTCAGGTCTCAAGGGGAGGTATATCTGTTTGTCATCTGTGTAGCAATGAAAGGAGACATTGTGGCACTGAATTATTTGGCCAAGAGGAAGCATATAAATAGAGAATAAAATTGGACCTAAAACTGAACCCTGCAGTACACCACGGGCAATGCTGAGGTAGAAGATGAGTAATTACCTATGGTGACTGCAAAGGTTCATTCTGAGAGATAAGAATAAAACCAACTAAGTGCAGTGTCCTTGATACCAACCCAATTTCTAAGATGATCAATTAAAACCGTGTGATCCACTGTGTCAAAGGCTGCACTCAAATCTAAAAGAAACAAAATGACACTCTCCCCTCTATCTGCTGCTAAATGTAGGTCATTTGTTACCTTAAGGAGGGCCATTTCCGTGCTATGGCAAGCTCTAAAACCAGATTGAAATTTTTCAAAGGTTATTTTGAGACATGAAAGATAAAAGTTTTGTAGAAACCAGTTTTTCTAAAATTTTGGATAAAAATTGAAGCTTTGAAATTGGCCTAAAATTGTTGAAATCAGATGGGTCAAGGTTAGGTTTCTTTAAAAGAAGTTTAAAAGAAAAATGCCTTCTTCTAGGGAGCTATTGATAGTTGATAAAAAAGCTGGGTCCAACTGTGTTGAAAACCTCTTTGAGAAACTTGGTGGGAATAAAATCAAGACTGCATGTAGTTGATTTCATGTGGGATATGGTGTCAGATAAAAGTGACAAGGACACAGGCTCAAAACTGTGAAAATAACTGTTGATTTCCCTACTAGTGTGTAAAATGCAGTCTGGGGGAGATGATTTGTTGTCTTATGTCCTTGACTTTATTTGTAAATGAGATTAAAAACTTATTGCAAAGCTCTTGAGAAGCATCAGTAAGATCACAGGGGGAGGGGGTGGTGACGGATTCTAAAACCTTAAATGAAATTCTGGGGTTTGAAAGATTTACTGAAATCAGATTAGAATAAAATGCAGCTCTTATGTCTTTAACCACCTTTTGAAAGTGTATCAATGCATTTTTCCAGATTTTGTAAAATACCTGCAAACCAGTTTTCCTCCATTTCTGTTCCTTTCTTCTACAGTCCCTCTTTAAGTCCAATATTGATTCTGTTAGCCAAGGCTGGGGTGCTCTGCTTGACTTTCTAACCTTGTAAGGAGCAACAGAATCCAGGACAGACTGACAATTATGATTAAAATGTGAGACCAGCTCCTCTGTATTAAAATTTGGATGAAAGGCAGTTGAAGAGGCAGAAATAAAACGTTCTGAAAACTTGCTAGCAGACATTGAGTTAAAAACCCTGCGGCAGACAGGTGCGTTGTTCATAAAGCCGGCAGGGATAAAACCATACTGAATAAAACTGCTTTGTGATCTGACACACAGATATCCTTGGTCTCAAAGTTGTCAGAGCTGAGACCACTGCACAAATCTAAATCAAGAGTGTGGCCCTTTGTGTGTGGGTTCTTATATTGCCTGGCTTAAGTTAAAAGATTCCACAATGATTTTATCATATTTGGACATGATTTGGGATAAAACCTCTTGGATAAAAACACTGTTGGGTCTGGGTGGTCTATAGATGACAGAAATTAACACAGGGTCCATTAAATTAACAATAAAACCAAGATGTTCAAATGATGTAAAGGAATTAAGTGCATTTAAAATCTTTCCTGTGGATAACAGCAACCCCCCCTCCCCTGCCTGACATCCAGGGTTGATGGAGGTAAGCAAAGTCGGGGGGGGGGGTTGCTTCAATGAGAGGACTGTCATCTCCTGTGGTCAGCCAAGTCTCTGTGATTATAAAAAAGTCCAAACTATTAGATGTTATAAAATCATGACATATAACAGGATATACAACAGGATTTGGGAAGGCAGTCGGCTAAAGTGTCTGCACACTGTCTGCACGCTCCTCTGTCTGCACGCTCTGTCTGTACGCTCCTCTGTCTGCACGCTCTGTCTGCATGCTCCTCTTTCTGCACCCTCCTCTGTCTGCAGACTCCTCTGTCTCCTCAATTCTCTGTTGGCTCACTCCTCTATCGGCACGCTCCTCTGTCTGCTTGCTCCTCTGTCTGCATGCTCCTCTGTCTGCACGCTCCTCTGTCTGCTCGTTTCTCTGTCTGTACGCTCTGTCTGTTCGCTCCTATGTCTGCACACTCCTCCGTCTTCTCAATTCTCTGTTGGCTTGCTCCTCTATCAGCATGCTCCTCTGTCTGCTCGCTCCTCTGTCTGTACGCTCCTCTGTCTGCATGCTCTGTCTGTACGCTCCTCTGTCTGCACGCTCTGTCTGTACGCTCCTCTGTCTGCATGCTCCTCTATCTGCTCGCTCCTCTGTCTGCTCGCTCTGTCTGTACGCTCCTCTGTCGGCACGCTCCTCTGTCTGCACGTTCCTCTGTCTGCTCACTCCTCTGTCAGCACGCTCCTCTGTCTGCACGCTCCTCTGTCTGCACGCTCTGCCTGCACGCTCCTCTGTCTGCTCGCTCTGTCTGCACGCTCCTCTGTCGGCACGCTCCTCTGTCTGCACGCTCTGCCTGCACGCTCCTCTGTCTGCTCGCTCTGTCTGCACGCTCCTCTGTCGGCACGCTCCTCTGTCTGCACGCTCTGCCTGCACGCTCCTCTGTCTGCTCGCTCTGTCTGCACGCTCCTCTGTCGGCACGCTCCTCTGTCTGCACGCTCTGCCTGCACGCTCCTCTGTCTGCTCGCTCTGTCTGCACGCTCCTCTGTCGGCACGCTCCTCTGTCTGCACGCTCTGCCTGCACGCTCCTCTGTCTGCTCGCTCTGTCTGCACGCTCCTCTGTCGGCACGCTCCTCTGTCTGCACGCTCTGTCTGCACGCTCCTCTGTCGGCACGCTCCTCTGTCTGCACGTTCCTCTGTCAGCATGCTCCTCTGTGTGCTTGCTCCTCTGTCTGCACGCTCCTCTGTCTGCACGCTCTGTCTGCACGCTCCTCTGTCTGCACGCTCCTCTGTCTGCATGCTCTGTCTTCACGCTCTTCTGTCTGCACGCTCTGTCTGCACGCTCCTCTGTCTGCATGCTCCTCTGTCTGCTCGCTCCTCTGTCTTCATGCTCTGTCTGCTCGCTCCTCTCTGGGGCAGTTGCTTCCCCCCTATTTATTACATGCCCATGGAGGAAGATAATAATAGTGATAAACAGTCCATTTCCACACCTGTGTTGACCTAACAGGCCAGCTTTGTTATCTTGAGATAACAAGATAAAAAAAATATTTGTGAGTATGGTCTTTCTCAGCTTCCGTACAGCTGTGTCCTCTTCCCCCTTTTAGAAAAGACAGGTTTTAATGTTAACTCAGAGAACATTTTAACTGATGTACTTTGTACAAAGTACAATTTTCCAGTTCTCTTTGCACCCCTGCCCCTAACCACCTCCTCGGGGATCAGTCTTCATTTATGTGGTCAAGGAAACAAGCATTTGTTGTGTCTGGCATTTCAACACACAGCTGATGTTTTTTTGTGTCTTTTCTTTTCTCGTGGTTTGTTTGGAGCACAGCTTGCACATACGTGCACTTCCAGTCAGACATTTTCTGAGAGAAGAGAGAAGTTATCAGCAGTCAGTCCATGTGGTGAACAGGGACCCAGCTGAGACCTGGATCTCACTCCAGAGCTGCACTCAGAGGAAACACACTCACTAAGCTGCTTAGAAAACAGTTGGATGTCACACACATCCTCTCTTCTGGACTCCACCTTTCTTACAGGAGGAATAAAGAAGGAACAGAGGAATCACAGAGAACATTTGTTCCAACGTCTCCTTTGAGATGCCCTCAGTTTAACTTATTCCTCTGTGCACCTGTTTCCCAACAATAAGAAGATTAGTCTCTTACACAGAAAATAGAGCAGAATTTTAGAGGTTATGAACTCTCATTGGCCAGAGGGGATATTAATGCTGTGCTCACTTCCCCGTCTCAAAGATTGTTGTGTGCCATGAAGTCATTTCGCTTTGCCGGGTCTGAGCAGATGTACTGTAATCTGACAGAGTGCTACATCAACACATTCAGCTGTCAGTGTGTGTGTGAGCTGCGGTCTGAGCTGACAGGCAGTAACTCACCAACAGCCACAGGAAACCTCTGCTTCTTTTGTGGATGTTCACCTGCATTCAACTGCAGGTCTACTGAGACTCTCAGGTCTTTTAAATCACAGCTAAAGACTTTTCTGTTTGCCACTGCCTTTTATTTAACCAAATTTGAGAGTTAATATTTTACACTGCACTGTAACTTTTATTCTCCTGTTTTATCTGTCTTATTCCTTTTTATCTTCTTTTATTTTCCAAATTCAACAGTTTTTAAATTGTGTTTAAATGTCTTTTTACTTGTCTTGCTTTATGCCTTTTATGCTCTATGTAAAGCACTTTGAAATAATTTATAAATGGTTGATAATTATGTTATTAATTCAGTTGTTAGCACTTTATAAATCATAAATAAACAACTATAAACAAGTTATAACACAGTTTTCATACACTGATGCAGGCTCACTATTTGTCAAGACCAAGTTAATGCTTACTACTCATTAATCTCACTAATGAGTTACCACCATTTCTAACTGGTAAAAGGAGCCTTATAGTAACTCATTAATAAATGGTGATGTGTTTTAACCTTTTACCAGTTGTACATGTTTGTAAATGATAATAAATGGTTGTAAGAATGAGAAGAAGAAACATGAAGATGATGGAGGGAGAATCACAGAGATGTGAACAGTGGGACAAAGGATGGGTGAGCTGTTCACCAAGTAAAGGAAGGTTCCCACCTGTGTTCTACCTGGATGATAAAGTCCTAAAGAAGAGAACAACCAGCAGAAAGCATCTCCATGTTAATCTCCACTGAGCAGAACGATCTGATCAACAGCTGTGATTAGAATGAATACAGCTGCTGAGAGCATGTCAAGGTCAACAACACTGCCACGACTTCAGAGGATGAATCTGCTTTGATATGATCATGATCATATCATCACTTTCTCACCATTAAGATGCTGATGCTGGTTCATTGATAGTAACTGAACAAACGTGATGAAGCAGCAGCTACCGATGCTGATGATGGAGAAAACAAAGAAAGCTCAGTAACTAATGAGATCTGAGGCTGAACAGTACAGAGACATGTGGGCTCACTATTTGGCAAGCAACAGGTCACTCTTTTTATCTAATGTGTTATAACAGCTTATAAATGATTTATGTGTTAAGTGTTAACAAGCTAATTAATAAACTAATTATAAGCCATTCATCAATCCTTTGTAATGGTCATCTCATTGTAAAGTGGAACTGTAAATAGGATCTCTGAAGGTCTGAAGGAGTCATCTGGCCAAGAGGACAGGTGACAACACGATCTGCCCCGAACTCCTACAGAGAAATCAACAGCATTGTCAACAGAGAAAAGCCTGTTGGAAGAACAGCTGAGAGAACCGGTGGAGTCAGCCACCCGGCAGCTAGAATCTGTCTCCAGGGAAATCTGTCGTGAAGAAGTTCCTGGCTTCCAACTCCAACTACTGCAGGACCCGACCAGGAACACCTCAGCCACAGTCTGTATCTTTTGCCTCTAGGGGTCTCTCAATCAAAACGACAACAGAAGACAGCGTTCGGTGACATCGTGAAGTAGCGTGGGATCATGGGAGTTGTCATCAGCTTTTCCTTTGTTAAAATGGAGGGGTGGGGGTTAGTCATCCTCACAAAGGATGCAGGCTTATTATGCAACAGCAGTACTGAAACACTGAATAAACCAAGCATAAACTTAAAAAACCCCAAGCTACAGCAACAAACTCTTAAGGCAGTAACAATTGTGCATTGTGCAGAAGTGATAAATAACAGAAAATATAAAATATTATATAAAATATAATTCCTTCAAAATAAGACTCAAAACAGACCAACCCAAACACTAACAGCAGCGACAGCTAAATCCTCCCTACAGCCATACTGTGACTCTGAGCTTTAATTGTAGGTTTTCTGCGCAGATCAACACAAACAGAGGGAATAAATCAGACAGAGGTGGGTTTCCTGCTGACAGCAGGTGTCAGGGGGGCTCAGTGGTTCAGTGTGTGTCAGAATGTGTTAGCAGCCTCGCTGGACTGAAGCTCAACAACAGACGACTGCAGACTGGCTCAGAGAACAAGGCCAGCGCTGTCATGGATCCCAGACTGACGGGGGCAGGACACGGTCAGTCACCACACCGCCTCAGGAAAAATATCCAAAAACCAAAACTTCCACTGTCAGCATCGCTAATCAGCTGCTCATCCCACCACTGGAGGAACAGCAAGCAGCCTGAGACAGCTGTCGCAGGATTAAAACACTCACTGTATTCTTATACCAATAGTATTCTTTATTCTTATATCAAAGGAAAATAGTCACAGGCCCAACGCAGTGTGGATATGTTCTCACTCTGGAGTTAGAAATGATGTTTAATTCTCCTCCAGTTATCATCCTGCTCCATGTGAGGGGCTGAGCTGCTGATAGGAGCCTCAGTTGAATTTGGAGGATTTGTTGTGTGGTGCGTTCTGTCTTTATACGTGTATTTAGGCAACAGCCCTGCCACCTACACACCGAGAGGACTATCATGATACCTGACAACATGCACACACTCTGACGTGGGTGAGACCCACTGCTCTGGGGTGATAATAACAATGTTTCAACCTAATCTGCCTAGTGTTTGTCACAGTTGTCACAGTAGTGATTTCTGACTCATTTCTCTCTGTTTGTAATATGTGGAGTGTGTACTACGCTCACACGCCACATATTACAAACAGAAGAGTCAGTGGATGTTGAGCAGCAGCGCAAGGCTTTATAAACTCACATTCATCTGTTGTTTCTTCTACCATTAAAATGTTAACAGAAAGGGTAGAACATGTGAACCACAGCTGTATGTCATCCCCACTCTCTCTCCCTGACTTTCCTGCCCCTCTCTCACTGCAACTTTCAGAATGTCAAAATAAATTAATAAATTAAAATCAAAATTGTCAACAAAAAGTCTGGTTTACTGATTATTAAAGTTTGTTTTTGATATTAATTAATAGCACAATAATTGAATGATATAATATTATCAAGAGTCTGTCTGACAGTAGAATTACATCATCCAAAACATGTATTTCATAGCTTACAAAATAAAGGTTCACTACTACCTCTCAGTCTAAATCAGTGGTTCCCAGGGTGGCAGGATGATTTTCAAAATAAATAAATATTGAATAAATTCATACTTATTGTTGAAAATGATTTTTCCATTAAATCTGCCACACCAGTGTTATAATGTAGTCATTATAAAACAGATTTGAGCGAGTGAGTGAAATGAATCTGTGTGAATCTGGCAGTGAGAAGCCATCTCCTAAGTATCCAGATGACATGGCCCTGGTGGCCCCCATGACATGAATTTGTCAGCATATTGGAAGCATGTGAACTCTCTGCTCCCCTCACTGATGAGAGCTGTGCTGTGGGATGAGACTAAGTTCTGGTGATGTTGTCCAGCCACTTTGCCCTGGAATTAAAGGTCCATACAGTCTAAAGGTAGATGTCCATGTGTTGTTTGATTATAAAGCAGGTCTAGGTTCTATATTAATACTGTGAAAGTAACAAAACCTCAGTCCACAGAGAAATGCACACAGCCTGTATTCAGAAACTGAGCCTTAAAACCAGCCGTCAGGACTTCTGGAACTTTGTGATGTCACAACAAAGCAGTCAATCGCTCTCAGTCACTCCCCAAGCCCCTCCCACCTAGACCCACCATCCAACTATCATGCAGGATTTGGTTTCTATAAGTGTTTACCTGAAATCTGCTATATTTTTATTGGATCACCCAGAAAAACAATCAGTCAATCAGACGAGAGGAGGCTCTGAGCCTCTCTTCTGATTGGCTCACTGATCTGTTGTTACTAGAGCTCCAGAGAGAAGCCTGAGAGAGGAGAAGTGAATCTACACTGGGGTGGTTTTTGGTTCTTAAAACCACAAATATATCTTCTTATGGATCAACACTTCACATACAACACAGAAGAGGAGGAAAATATGGAGCTTTAAAAGGACAAGTGCTGGAGCAGCTGGGGTCCTTTTCTGAGCACAGTGACCATGTCAGGCCGAGAAGCACCTCTTTCTGCTGAGGAGACGCAACAGTTTTAATTTTAGGAAAGGTATTTTAAAGTCACTCATTGAATCAGTTCTCATTTTCAATATTACATCTTGGTACAACTTTCTCTCAGTTAAAAAAAAAAAAAACTGTCTTGGATCATTAACCATGCAAGTAAAACAACAGACACAACCCAGTCCTCACTAGTTGTAAAGCATCTCCTCACCACACATTCACACCCCCACTATAATGCATTCCACCTCCTCCCATTAGGCTGCTGTTATAAACACCTTCTGGCCTGGACAAATGTATTGAAAAAATTACATATACCCATGAATAGACTGAGGCAACAAACTGGCCTGGGAATTAGTCCCTTGTCAGCCCACTCTCCACATAATGCATCTGTCGGAGGTTCTGGGTCTTCAGAGATCTTTATTCCTGCATATTTGAGAATTGTATGCAGGTATTTTAATGGCTCATGAAATAAATTCAACTAAAGAAATAATCTCACCTGAACGCTTGATACAACAAATAAATGATGTGTACATACAACAGCATGGTTTTAAGAGCAGTAGTTTTACTGTGTAGTCGTTTTAGTAAAGAGAAAAGGTTTGAAACATTCCCATTTAGAGACGGTGAAAATAAATGTGACTGGGGCCCTTTAAACACCAAATCCACCCCTGGGGCTAGTGGTAGCACTGTAGTAGTTTTTGTTTCATTAAGCTTTGAAAAAAAATTTCTGACTTGACTCAAACAAAAAACAGACAGCCATCACATTAATGTCTCATTGACACCTGTGTAACTGTAGCTACCTCATTTGTGACTGAAATGGATAAAAAGCAAGCTAGCTAAATAAGCCTTAATATAATCAACCTTACCGGTCACGGTTAAGGTAAGCTGGATCCAAATGCATGCCAAACACAATGAACTGACTTTACTTACAAACAAATAAGGAACATGAACAGGAACCAGAAGCACGAGGAAACACTGGGATTTAAACAGGAACTAGAAACACAAAATAACACAAAGAACTAGAACAGCAAGCTGAAGCATGAAGTAACACTGGGGAGTGAAACAGAAAGCCAAAGCAGGAGGAAACACAGGGACTTCACACAGGAACCAGAAGCATGAGGAAGACAAGTACTTAACCGGTAACATAGGGGACAGTAACAGGTACAGAAGCAGGGGTAACTCGAACAGGTAACACAGGGGACAGTAACAGATGAACTGACCCAGACAAAGGGGAGGACAGATACTAAATAGACACGAGGGAGGCAAGGGTGATTGAGCACAGGTGAAACACATAAGGGCAGGGCAGACAATCAACAAGCAGGGAAACGGGACAAAGACAGGAAGTACAAACATCAAGAGACACACAAGGAAACTAACTACAGAATAAAACAGGAAATGACAAATGACAAAAGTCCAAACAAAATCTCAAACATAAAATGTCTGCCATGGCAACCCATGACATTATGTTGTCACTGGTGCTTTGTCTGGACTGGGGGCTGTGTTGGATCTGACTCTGCTTAGTTTAACTTAGTTTAGTTTCTTTATTTATTTGATAGGGACGTTGCAATTTAACATTTCAAAGCAAAGCATGAAACTAATGTGCTGCACAGAGAGTTTATAGCTGTTGCTAATTTGCGCCTCCTGGCCCTCGTTGGGCTTTCACATGTATAATCTCATTACAACAGTCAATGGCAAAAACAACACAACTGATAATATCCTACAATTAGCTAAAAATAGATGGATGTTCAGTCTAAAAAGAGACAACAACAGCACAATAAGGTATAAAGAGTCAAACAAAAGACAAATAACGGTTTTGCTATTGTCCTCACCTCTACTGTCGGTCTCATTGGGCTCATGTCACCACTAGCACACGGGAACTAGCAGCAACACCACCAAACTGAAAGTCAGTATTTCTGAGGCACTTTGCTGCACCAGCATGTAGTAACTTCTTTCTCTCTCTCTCTCTCTCTCTCTCTCGTTCCACCCTTGCGCATGTTTTTTATTCATGATTTTTACGCATACACAGGTTAGAGGTTAGGTCTGCATTTCATCACGTTCTGATATGGAGTGTCTGATCGATTGACAACAACCATGGGAAAGGGGACGGAACAAACCCACATGGACCAAATTCAATTGGCCGCGAGTTAGGGATATGAGAAACTATTTGGTAGGCCATAGCCAATCATATTGAAACAGCCCTGCCCAGCCCAGTCTGGCCCAGAAACCACACAACACTGTGGGCCAGTCAATTTTCAGGTCCAATTGTCCAGTGACCCACCAGGAAAACTTTCCTGTCAGGAAAACCAGACAGAATTAGTGCCCTAAAATCTGCACATATTTGCACTTTACAACAAAACTATTTAACTATATGTGTAAAAGCTGTAGAGACTGTACGTGTTGCAGCCACATGTTTTTTGTTGTTCAGGCTTTGTGCTTCAGCATATTCAATTTGAATTAAGAAAAATCAATTCTACATTAAAGTGGCAAGTCTCAGGTTTGATTTCAGTAGGTTTACAACAGTATAGGAGGAACTGTGTGGGACATATAGCTCTTTAAACACATAGAGCCCAAACTGCAAGGGTTCAAGTAACTGGACACTAAATGTTTCTTGTGCAGCTTCTAGTTCATGCACATAAAAGCTCACATGTGGCTCATTGATTGAGAGTTGAGAGGTTAGATTGAGGTGCAAGTGAAGAAAATAATGAGGCACAAAAAGCAGAAAGATATTAAAAGTAGCTGAGTCGCCAAGACAGTTGGATACATTTTGGAAAAGCTGGTGTGCATCTTTAATTTGATTTATTGTCATCGATCAAGTGAAGACTTCATGATCAGAACCTCAGAGGATTCACCACAAGATACAAACCGCCGTTCACAACACATACAAAAACAAACTGGCAGAGTCCAGGAACAAAGGGTTCTACGGACTGATGAGAGAAAAATCTACCTCCACTAAAATGATGGGAAGAGGAAAGTGTGGAGAAAAACAGGAGCAGCTCATGGCCTGAAGCCAAACATGGTGGTGGTTGTGTGGGGCATGTATTGATGATCTCACCGCTGGTGAACAAGTTAAGGCAGGGGGGCAATATCAGGGACAATATAGAGTCTGCTGGAGACTTCAGGCAGTCATTGATTTTGTTCGACCTTGTGTTTCCACCCAATTACTTTTGAACCTCTTAACTTTGGGTGCTGTGTGATAAAAGGGCTTTATCTCCACCACAGTTCTTTCTACACTGATGTAAACCTACACAAATTAAAGCTGAGACTTTAATCCGGAATTCATTATTTTATTTCAAATTAAATGAAGTGAAGCTCAAAGCCTGAAGAACAAAAAATGTGTAGCTATTCAAGTCCTTATGATCTGGACTTTATAATAATAATAATAATAATAATAATAAGTATAATAAGTATAATTATAATAATGATAATAATAATAATCATCATGGTTAGTAGTAGTAGTATTATAACTTTATTTGTATAGCACCTCCCATTCATGAAATGCAGTACAAAGTGCATCACATGAAAAGATATAAAATGAACATAGAAACACTGATGTAAAATGAGATGGAATAATAATAAAATAACATTGAAATAATAAATGAAATAAATAAATAATTAAAATAAGTTAAAACTGGATTACATAGTAAGCATAAAATCAGTAACACATCAATACTCATAACAGCTTTAAA
>NW_019174333.1:2591282-2614418 GCF_002260705.1 Seriola dumerili
CGTCAATCTGAGCAGAGTGAAGAATTTCAGAGGTGGTTAAAGGCTACGTGAAGAGATAAGTGTTAATCTTTGCTTCTTCTTCTCTGATATTGATATTTGGGTGCTGTGTGATAAAAGGGCTTTATCTCCACCACAGTTCTTTCTACACTGATGTAAACCTATACAAATTAAAGCTGAGACTTTAATCCGGAATTCATTATTTTATTTCAAATTAAATGGAGTGAAGCTCAAAGCCTGAAGAACAAAAAATGTGTAGCTATCCAAGTCCTTATGATCTGGACTTTATGATAATAATAATAATAATAATAATAATAATAAGTATAATTATAATAATGATAATAATAATCATCATCATGGTTAGTAGTAGTAGTATTATAACTTTATTTGTATAGCACCTCCCATTCATGAAATGCAGTACAAAGTGCATCACATGAAAAGATATAAAATGAACATAGAAACACTGATGTAAAATGAGATGGAATAATAATAAAATAACATTGAAATAATAAATGAAATAAATAATTAATTAAAATAAGTTAAAACTGGATTACATAGTAAGCATAAAATCAGTAACACATCAATACTCATAACAGCTTTAAACGTCAATCTGAGCAGAGTGAAGAATTTCAGAGGTGGTTAAAGGCTGACGTGAAGAGATAAGTGTTAATCTTTGCTTCTTCTTCTCTGATATTGATAGATAGATAGATAGATAGATAGATAGATAGATAGATAGATAGATTATCCCCTAGGGGAAATTCATGTGTCTATTAGCTTATTGTTGATAATAATAATAATAAAAAATAAAAATAATAATACTAATAATAAGAATAAAACAGTTAATATTCCTTCCCTTCCTTTGGCTGAGGTGTTGTATAGCCTGATGGCAGTGGGAACAAAGGATCTCCTGAACCTCTCTGTTCTGCAGCGCAGTGAGATGAGACGTTTGCTGCAGCTGTAGCTGCTTCTCTGTCCTGCCAGAATGTTGTGGAGAGAATGGTTGGTATTGTCCAAGATGGCCTCCATCTTACATTGCATGTGTCTCTCCACAACAGTCCTGAGTGAGTCCAGACTCCTGCCAAGCACAGACCCAGCCTTTTGACCAGCTTGTCCAGTCTCTTTGTGTTCATGTCTGACATGCTGCTGCCCCAGCAGACTGCAGCATTAAAGAGTCCACTGGCCACCACTGACTGATAAAACATGTGCAGCATTTCACTGCAGAGTAAAGGACCTGAGCTTCCTGAGGAAAAAGAGCCGGCTCTGCCCCTTCAGGTAGATGGCATCTGTGTTCAGGGACCAGTCCAGTTTACTGTCCAGGTGAACACCTAGGTATTTATAAGTGAGCACCACCTCATTATCCTTCCCTTGAATGTTGGCTGGCTGAAGGGTGGGCCTAGACCTCCGACAGTCCATGACCATCTCCTTGGTCTTGGAGGATGCAGTTCTTGTCGCTCTATTCACTGAAGGCAATCATCAGATCCCTGTACTCCTCTTCCTGCCCATTCCTGATACACGCCACAATAGCTGTGGCAGGACTCAGAGTTGTATTTAAAGTCGGCCATATACAGTGTGAATAGGAATGGAGCCAGAACAGTCCCCTGTGGAGCCCCAGTGCTGCTCATTACTGTCCCTGAGACACAGTTACCCAGCCTGACGTACTGTGGTCATCTTGTCATGTAATCCACAATCCAGGACGTGAAGCAGGGATCCACCCCCATCCCTTCCAGCTTCCAGCCGAGCAGAAGAGTTTTGAATGAGCTGAAGTCTCTCAGTAAAAAGTGCATCACAGCAATCAAGTCAGCTTGAAATGAAGGCATGAATCAATCTTTCAGCATCTTTTTAATTATAAATGGCTGTACTTAGCCTACCTACCTAGCTGCTCTATGGTGGAAAAACTACATTTTCTTCACCTTGTTGATGTGGGATTTGAAGCTCAGAGCTAAGTCTAAGCTAACACCAAGACTTGTGACCTCAGATTTAATCCAAGGAGTTCATTTCTAGTAGGATTTTAGTTTTGTCCTCATTTAACTTATTGTTGGTCCATTTATTCATTGCTAGAAGACATATGCTACGTACATATTTTTGCATTAATTACTAGGTGCATGATAGCTTCTTCTTTGTTAAATGGAGACACGCTGTCTATCCCAAAATGAAAAACAGTCAACTGTCCAATCACATCTCGTCATCGCTCATCATCGCTAACACTGGATGATGTCAGCTGACAGACAGCCTTTCACATTAAAACAGTTTCCTGTGGCCTTGCTGGTTGGAGGGACCCTACTTATCATACAGTTACATTTGTGTTGGTCACAGATGGTTTAAGGGATGGGTTGTGCTGCAGGGAAGAGACACCTGTGACAGCAATGTTAAGCGCCACCCATGGTACTGTCCCTCAGCTGTGATTGGACAGTTGAGAACTTTCCATTTTGGCGTAGATAATGAGTCTTCATTTTAACCCTCCTATTGCGTTAGGGTTATTTTTGACCCATTTTCAGATTTAGTTGTGGGAAACGGCTTAAATTTTTTCTGATGAATACAAGATTTCATTACATCCTAAACGATAACCAACTAAATACAGTGCAGTACATTTTGATCATTTTTCTTTTCTGTAAATCTCTTTAAAAAAGTTAATTGCTCATTATAACATACAAAAACACAAACAAGGTATTTGGGAAATTATTTTGTTTATCATAAGCCTCTAATGGTCTGATGGTGTAATCAATAAAACAGATCAATTCTGACTATTTTCAACTAAAAATGATTTGTACACTGTGAGTTAAATGAGGTTTAAGGCATGTAAAATATCAAAAGAAGTATATATATTATTGTTATAGATGAATAATGAATTACTTAAGCAGATAATGTATTTTACTGGATGATTATTAATTTTTTTTCAGTGCTTGTTATAAAATGCAAACACAGGTCAACACTGAAGCTATAAACCCTTTTCTAACACATTAGGAGGGTAAAAAAAAGAAAATGCTGCCCTGCACCTCCTCATGAAAACAAAAAAACACTGCTCTCTCAGGATGACACTGACATGTAACATACCTCCTCACCTAATAATAGTATTTTTCTCTTGGCATGGATAACTCGTTAATTATTAAAAACAAGCTAAATAATTGCACTTTTCATTAAATTATGACACATATGTGAAGATATGAGTTTATAACAAATATGAAATACCCACAGAAAAATCTGGACATGTACAAATGTATTAAAAATATCTATGATTAATTTTTATATGGTTTTATATGGTATAACATATTGCAACCATGTTTATCAACAATATATTATATATTATACTATATTGGATTTACATATGCAAGTTAATTAAAACAACTTACGTATAACATTTCTAAATGCTTATATAGGATTTTCTTATTAATTTTAAACATGTCTCTTCACATTCTGGGAAAGTGATAAGACTTCTGGACCCTATTATAGATAATATCAACATATATTGAAAAGCTTTGGGATGAACATATATTTAAATAACATGTCTACAATATAAGCATACATACATAAACATATTTGTATGGGCTCTACATATATTTCAATATATTAAAATGGTCCAATTTCTAATAGGTTTCATTAATTCATTATTTTTTTTACATATGTGCTTTTATTTCATATATATGTCATATCTGGAAATTCAATATATGTACATATATGTATGTATGTATATGTACATACATATATAACATTGTTATGCATATGGGCATACATAAATGGAAATACCTATAATAATGCGTATTGTATTTAACTTGATTTATTTGTTTGATTTGTTTTAATTTAAGCATTTCAGATCTTACATAGAATGGAGGATGATGAACAGAAAGTTAAAAAAAAATAGCAGCAAAATGGAGAAACACCAAAAAGGAACGACAAACACAGAGCAACAGACAACAGAACGGCTCGTGACAACCAAGGGGAGCTGGCTGGAAGAAGGTAAGGAGAAACTGGAAGTAAATAAAGCTAGCTGGCATGAGTGATGAAAGAACCATTTGAAGCTTTCTGACAATAATTCTGATAGAAGAGTGTTCCACATAAATGCTTGGAGCCAACAGGAGCCCCTGTCCTCCCACTCAGTCTCCAAATAAAACCTGAGGGCCATACCACACATCAAATCCCAGGGACAGACCATAGATCCACCTTCAGGACCACAATTACTGCTGTATTGTCATGGAGGCAAATCATTCTAGGTTTTGGTGACACAATAAGGTCATTTGATTATAAATGAAAAAAAAAGAATGAATGAATACCTCAAACCTCCAGGATGAGCTGAGGGTGGAACATAAAGAGCCAGATGTGGAGGTTTGGGTATCAGGCACAGAGCAATGCTGGCCTTCCAATGGGGATTACTCCCTTGCATCTATGGTACATCTAATTGGCTAAATTGCCCTTTTCATACCCTATCAGTGCACACTCTGAAAAGGCAGTGAAGACAGTCAGCCTCTCATTATAGCATGTTTCGGTTCTGTCACTGTCTGGCTCCCACAATACAATTAAAAGCCTCTCTACCTTGTGAAAAAATAAGCAAGAGAAAATAGTTAGGGAGACATTATTGTGCTGATGCTAATATGTCCACAGTGATGGAACCTGTCACTAGGTCACAAATGAGTCGAATAACTAAAAAAGTAAATCAAAACCATCAATCTGACAGTCATGGCCCGAATCGAGGCGTGGTCACGGGAGGACAATGCAACAACAAATGGTGTCGCTTCATCCCAAAATTCAAAACATAACTGCAAAGTATTTTATTTTGTCCTTGTCTATTCGACCAATCATAAACATGCCACATTCAGATATTCAAAGTTTATTTGTATATTTGATTGGTTGGTCTAACCCAAGCATCAACCTGTTGAAACATGAAGCCAACACTGAAGAACCAAACACTTCAGTTCCTTTAATGACCACTAGAGTCTGGCTCCAACAGTGAGTCAATGTTAAAATGTCCAACTTTACACACTGTCTGAGAGTAAATGAGGGAGAGAGGTCGAGCAAAATGGGACACACTTACTTTTTTGGTCTTTTCTTTTGGGTGATTCTTTTGGTGGTTTCAAAAATTCAAACTTGCATTGAGAAACATGCAAGAAAATATTCCACTTTAAAAGTGTCCAGTAGCTGGACCCCAGTGTCTCCACCCCAAAATCTCACTGGTTTTAGAATTAGTGAATTCATTGATGAGACTCATGTGTTCTTGCCTTCACCATGGCTCACCTTGATAAACCATCTTCATTGCAAACAACATGGTTTGAAATGACCTCAGTATCTGTTTGTGGCCATGCAGAAACAGTGACTGGACAGGACAGCTGTGCTACATTTGCTGCTGACTGTGTTCATCCTTCATGGCCACAGTTAATCATCTTCTAATGGCTCCTTCCAGCAGGAAAATGCTCCATGTCTCAAACTGGTTTCATCAACATGACAGTGAGAACAGTGAACTTCAGTGCCCCCCCCCCAGGGTTTCTTGAAGTTACATGACTCGGGCGCATGGGCACGTGCACACTTCCAACAGCACCTAACCTCTGCTATTGACTTCTGTTGTATGTTGCAACAGCGGCTGATGTAGTGCTCCTTTCTATCACAGAAGAGGCAATGTATCTTGAATTGTTTCTTATTATTGGATGGTGTGGGAATACTGGAGACGCTAGGTTGTGTAGGCTTCACACCGTGATATACAGCTACAGTTTGACCTTTACCCTTAGACAGAGTCTTCTCCCTCAATACTTGACAGTTTCTCCTGTTGGTAGCACTGCATCAATCTGTTGGACAGGCGTTGCTGCTGAGCTTGAACTTGAAGCCATCCATTAAGATCCTGCAGGTTGTAGGGGTTAAGGCTTGTACTGTTGAGCTTGCCCTGCAGCTGCAGATATTCAATAAACCCATCTCTGTGGTACTTGGGTAGCTTACTTAGTAAGCGATCAACATGGGAGCAGCAGTTGACCCCTGGGATCCCTCCAAGGAAAGCAGCATACTCACCAGGAGGTGGACCCGCAGAGCAAACCTCTGAAGGGTATGAGCATCACCAGACTTCACGTCGAGTGTGGTCAGGATGGCTGCTATTTCACTCTGTGCCAACTGGTGTAAGCTGACCATACTGGAGCTGCAGAGCTTGCATGGCTATTGAGTATAGGTATGGGTTGGGGTTGCATGACTGACCAATCATCTGGGCCTCAGGCAGCTTGAGATGTTCGAGTAGCACATGATAGTTGTACTTCTCAGTCAGCTCTGGGTGAGGCTTGAGCAGGTTATCTAAGGCCAGCTTTAAGTTAGTAAACTCCATTTCACTTTCTGTGGTGAAGTCTGGGAGTTCATGCTGCAGCACACCATACATTGAGCGATGTGGTGGGACAAAGCTGAATGGAGGCACAGTCTAACTTGATGGCAGCTGTGGCTGATGAGCTGGGAGTGAATCACCCACTACTGGAACAGATAATGAATGCTGAGGCTGTGTCAGTGATGAAGGCGCAGGAGCATAATGAGGGGGGGGGGCATAGCTGGATGCCTGAGGTGCCATTTGTGGTAGATGTTGGTGTAGCACAGCAGGATAGCTGTAAAATGCAGCCATGGGCTTATAGGCAGGGGCTGAAGCAGCTAGCTGCCGTTGTATTTGGGGCTGGACGCCTTGTGCGGAATCATCATAGGAGTGAGGTGGCTCACTGGCCTGCAGTTGCAGAGGGTTTGGCTTGGTGGAGTGTTGCCAGCTTAGTGTTGGTGTCACCATGCCAGATGAGATGGAAGAATAGGGGGAGCCTGGGCCCTTTAAAGAGGCTGGGTGTATTGGTGCGAATGCAGACTTTTCTCTCTCACTTCTTGATATAAGCATGCAGTCTCTCACCCTAGCCTCACTCACACTCTCTGGTCCCAAAGACACACGTGCTGTTATGTATCCGCCAGCCTGGGGCTCTCTGGTGTGTGCCTGCTTTGCTGGTGGAGGAGGAGAAGGGTTTGGAGAGATGAGAGTTGTATGAGGGCGAGGCATTGAAAGTGATAGTGTTGGTGGGAGTGAAGCTTCCTTCCCACTGTTATGATCCTCCTCTACCTCTTCTTCTATTAGGAATGATGTAGTGTGTTCCAACAGCTCTTGCTGAAACTGTCGGTTTTCAAACTGACAGAGTTTATCTGTGAGCTGGGCTGCTTCAGCATTCTCCTCCCTTTCACCCCTGGAGATGGATTCAATGAGTTTCCTGAGTTAAGCAGTGCTTAGTAGGTCACCTGAGTTGGGGCTGTGCGAGGCTACACATCTGTTCAGATGAGAGGCTTCATCCTCTTGACTACTGTCCACAGCGCCCACTGCTCCTCTGTGCTCCTCTGGCACTCTTTCAGTAGGGTGGGGGGAAAGGGCAGGTCTCTGAGGATTATAAGCAAGGATGTGGTCTTCAAGATGTCTGGGGATGTGATGATGCCTCGTCTGATGCTCCTGAGCATCCAGATGGGACACTGGGGGTGCCTTATCTTGTGATGACATTGCTGCAGTAGTCAATTACATCCAAATCGAAGTACCTTTATTAGGGATTAAACCCCTGATGCTGATTTGTGTGTTTGACCACTACAGGTCTCCGGTCAGAGAGCACAGAGTGATCTGTATTAGCTGTTGGGACTCATCATTCAAGAGACCAGATGTTTCTTTGCTCCACTGGACAAAGGAACTCACACTCCACAGTTCCTCACTGTTCACACCTGGGGATGACCCTTCCCCCCACGGACCTCACTGGCCAGCCAGTGTGGGTCAGCGTGTGACATGTGACCCCCAAGGGTGTCACCAAACAAAACCAGATGTCTTGTCCCTCTTCTCTCTCTCTTCTCTTATTGGCTTGCTCAGGAGAGCAGCTCCTGCTCTCTCCTCTCGGCTCTTCAAAGGGCAACAAGGCCCCAGCCCAGGTCAGCTCTGCTACCTGAGAAACCAGCTCTCTCGCCCGGCCTGCTCACAGCAGCCTGCAAACACTCTTCTCCTCAACAGCAGCACCCTGCTTTGGATTAACTCAGAGTGAACCAAGTTCTCTTCAGATCAGCAGCTACGACACAAGGCCAGCTGATTTTCCAAGCAACAGGAGTCATAGCAGAGTTAGCGTGGAACAGCTAACTCTGTGAGGAGAACAAAGGAGATAACAGCAAAGCAGCACAGCCAGACAACTCCACCAGGAAGCCTCCCAACTCACTGGACTTTACAACAACACTGGAAAGGACCTCTTTGTTTGTTCCAAGGACTGGGTAACGTTAACTGACTGGGCCTAACCTTTCCCAGCACAGCATAGCACAGCACAGCATAGCTAAGCAGCAGAAGTCTTAACTTTGTTAATGTACTTGTTGATTGATGTCTTGTTGTTGTAATGTTTGCTTAGGTTGTGGTCAGTCATACAGTTAATCAGGTACTCGTATGTTCACACACATAGTAGTACGTCTCAGTTCTAGAACCTGCATGAAGCTAACCTCCTCCCTCTAACCTGGTACCTTTAGATTACATGAGCTAGGCTAACAAAGAAACTCACACCTTCCCTCCCACACACACCAGGTGGTCTCAGCGGCCATTTTGAGTAGTTTCTTTGTTTACCGCCATCTTGTGTAGTCTTCTTTGTTCAGGTCATGTGGTCACAGTGACCACTTTGAATCGGCCATCTTGCCTTTGTTTGTGTCCCCATAGACACACACACATACCCCTACACACACACACACATACACACACCTGTATATACTAGATTAGACATTGTGTTTTACTCTGCTCCATTGTAAATAAATGCCTTTAAGTATAACTACTGGTGTATTTAATGTTGCACAAGCGTGAATATTGCCGACCTCTACTTGGTAGAATTCCAATCCTTCAATTTTAACTTACTGTTGATATGGTAATTTGGTTATAGTTAGTAAACTGTAATTGTTACTCAGAGTTCCAGATTAATGGTAATAAATTTAGACTGAAACCATATTGGCTATTTTGCCCTTTAGTTTAGGCTGGTGCCCAGAGGACTTAATTTTAAAGTTATTATTTAACATTAATATTTTTAATATTAATATTTTCTTAATTCATGATAGCCAATAAATTGATAGACAACTGAAATCCAACATATTTGGTGTCCAGCTCATGAGGTAGAGCTCAGACCCAACATAGCTAAACATTAAGACAGTAAAATAAGGTCTGTCTATTCACTGAATGAATACTGAGCCTAAACTGTTGTATTAATAACTTTTATGAATATACACACTTTAAACCCACATTAACTGTATCCACAGGGATAAAAAAGGCTAGAACATAATCAAAGGCTAATGTAAGAAATTGATTGGTTGAAATGCAAGTTTTTGCTGTTCACGTGTGTAGGGCTGTGGCACATAGTCACATATAGAGGTGAGCGATCTGGCAAAAATATCATATGACAATCTTTTTGGGAAGAAGCGCAATTCATGATCTTACTGTCTCTTACTGTGGTTCTTGGTCTGTAAGCGAGCTACCTTTTAACATGGTCTGGTTAGCAGTGATTGAACTTTTGAAATGAAATGTCCAAATATAGAAACTTTTCAATGATCTGTATGATTCATCTGAGAAGGAGATCGTATATTAAAGTAAGATCATCCACCCACAGTCACATATTATACGTTTGACTGATTCACTGAACTGGTGTTATTTTCACTCAGTATGTCTGCTATTTCAGAAGTGTATCAAGCAATTAACAGAATATTTGGAACCTCCTGTCAGAACTTTTCAGCATAAAAGCTCCCAGTGGCTTGAAATAAAGCATTGCTGCAAAAAACCAACAACTTTCTTGTGCTTTTTTTTTTTGTAGGTAAACTCGGACGGGGGGGGGGGGGGCATGACAGATCTATTTTAGCACTAGGTGCTGTCTGACTGGTGAGGCTTCAGACAGAAAGTGATTTGTGCTGTGCTCGCCGCTCGAGTCGTGGAGGACAGACAAACATAGGTGGAGTTTTCAAAACTTCTAGTGGGACATGTCACTATGAAGCTGGAAGCTCCCGCTGTGTTTAGTGTCTATCATTGACAGCAACAAAGATGCATATTTCCAGTGCTAAAAAAACAAGCGTCAACAAAAGCCCTGCTAATGAGAAGAAGAAGGGGAGCAGCAAGGAAGAAGCTGTGGGTTTCCTCAGGTACAGAGAGCAGTCTGGGGAAGAAGCTCTGTTTCCACAGTGACCGGTTTCAGGTCTACTTTCCATTTACTTTCCGTACCTGGCCGGGTGCCTCGTTTGTAATGAAGGTGTTTGTTGCAGTTTTCCCAGCGCTGCCACAAACCATTGTGGCGCAGCGCAAACCATTAGAAATAATGGGTTTCAGAGCGCAGTGTGCCATTGCTGCGTTCTATCTAAAAGCCCCATGACAGTGCAGCCCATGGCCTGATGTGACTGTTTGTCTCTGTCCTTCACTCTCAAATGGATTAAAGTATAACAAGCATCCTCCTGTGAGGGTAGATTATCTGTTTGGATACTATAACTAAATGTATACTGTCAGTTCAATGTTGTAAGATTTCAAAAAAATCTGGTATTATTGCTGACAGGCCAGTTTTGCCAACCACTGCTCTAGATCTTTAAGATAACTGCCCTGTGCAGGGTGGGCTGGGGCATATTGACCACTGACCACAACATGGTATGAGGTTCCACTGCCTCTCCCACTAGGCCCAGAGGGTTCAACCTGTGTTCACAGAGCTCCGGTACAGTGCATACTTTTTAAACCACTGAACCGATGGGATTATTCCTGCCCCCAAAAAGCCTCCGTGCAAGGTGTGGGCATGTGTGTGTTTTGACTGTAGAATAAGAGTTCACACCCTGCACTCATTGTTGAGGACTGACAGCTTGATGCTTTCATGTGTCAGTACACCGGGAAATAAATTACCATGCGTCTTCGCTAAAGCTCTCAGCAGAGCCAGAAGACTGAGTCATTTAAGCTTTAAAAACTTCAAAGGCTGTTTTTGAGAGTGGCTGTCTGGGTGTTTAGGTTTTAAATGGAGCCGGTTCTCAAAGGAACAGATGGATGTCAGGAGTGACCTGACACTCTGTAATGAAATAAGACAGATGGATGATTTGTCTTCACAGAGAACAGAGCTGCACTTGAACTGAATTAATGTGAACAAACACAGGGGACAATCCAGATGTTTATTTCAACAGCCATGGGGGGTTTCTTCCAGGCCCACTGCAGGAAACATCTGTCTGAGCCTTCACTGAAATACACCTGTAAGACGCTTGAGCTAATCACAAAGCTCAGACAATATGATGTTATGATTCAGCACAAAGGCCATCAGGGTTGATAAAAGGCTTTGCAGAGCCAATTAAGTGCAAGCAGGGAAAGCAGGAGATGTTTGAATCAGCATATTGCAAGAGAAAGACTTATATAACTCACGCCGACAAGAGGGAAGATGCAAATTGTTGTAACTAGTAAGCTCACTGTGTCCCACAGCCAGGAGGCCCGAGTGCACATTACAGATTGCACTTAAATACAGACATATTTCAGTCTACTGAAATATGCCTTAACTGCAAAAGTGCCTGAACTACACAGTTCCTCTCAGTGCAACTGACAACAATGGGCAATGAGGCTTAATATACAGTGTCTCCAGCCCAGCCCGTTGAACCATTATCCATCTGTTTGTTACTCTCTGTGAGAGTTTGGTGCATTCATGTTCTATATGATTTGTAGTATTAATTCACATGGCAGTGAGGTGATGAACTAAAAATTTGAAATAAAAAGCCATATGGCTGGCAGTGGTACATGACATTATTTCAGGCATATAACACAGTTGTTTTCCTTTGCCTGCACATAACTGTGCGGCTGAGAACGTGGAGGGTAAACATGAGACCAGACCAGCGGATTTAAAGGGAATGTATTTTGCAAATTTCCAGCTCTATAGTTTTAATTTTTAGTTCAATAAAAGTCCTTATTTATCATAAACTGTCTGTAATGCAGCCCCTCAGTTGAGTTTAGCTCAGGCCTCCTTAAAAGGCGTCTTTAAAATCCCAATTTCTTATGATAGGCTCAACATTGGGAAGCCTGCCGGGCCAGTGCACCCAAAGATACTCCATAACAAAAGATGACAAGCAGCACCATTGGAATGAAATGGTCTGCGCTTCCTGTCTAACTGGACGTTGCTAGTCCATTCAGGCCTATGCAACAGATATGAAATGTGACAGTAGCTAATATTGATATGTAACCTGATCCAGACTCACTTGTCTGCATCCTGTGGGAAAGAAAAGACAGTTACGTTTTTCCAGTTGTTACAGCTTGTCGCTGCACAAAGCTTGGGCATTTTTTAACACTGATGAATTTCTGGTCTGTGTCAAAACAATACAACACAATACACAACAATACAGCACTAGACACAGTACAAACTTGTGTCTTATTTTGCTGCTCATTTATCTGATAGTCTAATATCTGATCAACCCAGAACAAGATCATATCAGTCTAATTATACTCTCTGTTTTCCCTCCAAAAAAGTTTAATAATAATAACAATAATAGTATTATTATTATATATAGTTTAATTTTAACCTATAAGTCAATCTGAACTTCTGTTGAAAACGTCGGCAGCTCTATTGCAGCAGTGAAACCAGAACCAACAGAGGGAAGAGAGATCTGTCAGATCTCAGAGTTTGTTGCTGAGACAGAAACAGTTCCCAAACAAAGTTCATTTGCTACTGATCTGTCTGAAAAATTACATTTTAATGTCAGAATTTTAAAAGATCTGAGGCTTGTGAAAAATGGATCCAATATTTATTTCAGTGACTATGAGGTGAAAGAATCCTAATCTGTGATCAGGTTCACTTCTCCCGTTGGAGTGGACAGACTCAGACCTGCTGCTGGTCTCCTAAAGGGGCGGGGAGGTGGAGAAACCCATGTGACACAGATACAGGAAATGATTGTAAGGGCACCCAGCACTTGTGAGCACCACCTCATCCTCAAACTCGTCAAATCCATCCTAACATGTTTGAGTCTGAATCTGATCCAGGATCTGAGAGTGGACGGCCCCAACATCCAGAGCAACAAAGATTACTGCGTGTCGTTTCCTGTTTACTGTGTCACATAACAGTGGATTTAGTCTTTCAATCAGAATCAGAATCAGAATCAGAAATACTTTATTAATCCCCTGTGGGAAATTGTTATGTTGCAGTGCTCCATTCCTTTGTCTTTGTCACATTGAGCTGCAGATGGTTCTGCTCACACCAAGTGACAAATGTTTCCACCGCAGCTCTGTACTCAGCCTCATCTCCCTTGCTGATGCATCCAACTACTGCAGAGTCACCAGAAAACTTCTGAAGGTGGCAGGTCTCTGTGCAGTAGCCGAAGTCTGTGGTGTAGAGGGCTGAAGAGGAAGGGAGAGAGGACGGTCCCCTGCGGGGCCCCGGTGTTGCCAATCACTCTGTCGGACATACAGTGCTGCAGTCGCACGTACAGTGGTCTGCCAGTCAGGTAATCAAGTATCCAGGAGGGGCATCCATCTGCACCGCTGTCATTTTCTCACCCGGTAGAGCCGGCCTGATGGTGTTGAACGCACTGGAGAAGTCAAAAAAAACATGATCCTCACAGTGCTCGCTGGCTTGTCAAGGTGTGGCGTAGACGAGGTGGAGCAGATAGATGATGGAATCCTCAACTCAGACTCCTGCTCCTCGTGTCCTGTCGGTGGCCCAGCTGACTCCTGATTCTGGTTCCCAGTCTGGCCCATTCCTGCTCCTCATTCCCTGTCTGCAGCCTGGCCGAGTCCTGTTCCTGATTCCCAGTCAGTGGTCTGGCCGAATCCTGCTCTTTGTGTCCAGCCGGCGTTCCGGCCGACGCCCGGCCCAGAAGACATAAATCATAATATAATTTCACTTAAACTGACTGTTAGTTTATTGGAATCAATAATATATAAAAAAAAAAAAAAAAAAACTAAAACAGTCTTTAAATTCATCTGAAATCCTCTTCACTGACAGTTGTATTATAGTTGTAATAGGCTGGTAGCTTGTCTTACCAGTTCCGTTCTTAATAATATTCATCATCTTCCATGTATTTTTAATCTTATTTCTCCTCCAGTAATGTACTATAATAATCCCTTTACTGCATCTCATAACACTCGTCCATTTGTTTTTATGCATTGTTTGAGCTTGTTTGCTGCTTCTGTTCTTTACTTTAGAGATTCTTTACAAAGTAAATGTAGTTATGTTTCACTACAGTATTTTTCATATAGAGGTTGTTATGGACAAATACTTCATTTACATCATCCATATTGGCTTTATTCCAACCTTAGAATTCATGTCATCTTGTGTTTCGTGTCTCATTAGACTGTTAACATATTTATTACTGTTACTGTTACAGTAAATTTCTCATCAGCTTTTCTTTAACCAAGTTGGATTTTTGAAATATTTGCATGAAAACTCCTACCATTGAAATTCATTACTGATACAGCTCCATCCAATTTCACTTTCCTATTAAACTGTTCTTCACTGTAGTAATTCACAATAAATATGCATGTTGTTGTAAAAATGATTCTGGCGATCAATATCTGTAATTTATGCTTTCCATTTTGTTTGCCGATCATTATCTCCAGATGAAGATAAATGACATCTGTCAAACTTGTATATGTTGTATTTAATGTCTGTTTTTCCAACATCATATTTCATTTTAATGTGTTTGTGGACACATTAGGTTGGTAGGTAGCGTTCAGTCTGACTCTCAGTCTGTCAAAATAAGGATGACTCTTCATCTATATTTGTTCAAATTGGTTTTGTTTTGCTTTTTTTTTTTAGGATGCTTGTTTACAGAAGCTGAGAAAGGCCATACTTTCAAATATTTTATTTTTTTATTTATTTTTTTTTTTATTCAAAAGTTTTTTAAACTAAAATCCAACCCCAGAGTTTTCAAAATAAAATGGATCCAGCAGAGTTTCTGAAAGTCTCTGTTTTAGGTGCTCGAAAAGAGTAGTGTGGACAGCAGGAGTAAGCGTAGAAAAAGAGATGAGTTTCCAAAATGAAACTGAAGTATAGTGGAGTGGATGTAGCCTCAGGCTGGATCACCAGCTGCCCTGGGACCCAAAAGCCCCAGATTTCAGAATGTAAAAAATGATTGATGGGTAAACTGATTAACTGTAATTTTGTTTACAGTTAATGCACCACTAATGCAGAGAACCAACATGGTGCATGAATAAATAATGCAGAGAGGGGGCTAGAACGGGGGTGGGGGCGGTTTAAAACTAGAACCTTCACGAAGGCAGAATCTACTTGGGAATTGTCATTAACCTTTGTACCATCAATAATACTTGATACACACAATATAAACCTGCTGCTTTCTCTCCCTAACAGCTAAGAATAGAGTGTTTGAAATACTTGGTATTTGATCTCAGGAGCCGTTACCAACAGGCACACATACGAATCAGCCCATCTGTCTGGTGTAGACTGGGTTTTGAGCCAGTTCTGCCTTTCGTTTAGACTTTAAAACGCTACCTGCTGTTACCTGAGGTGTCAGGTGGGAGGAAACCTAACCACATAGACACACATACTGAGCATAGACATGCATACTGGTGACTGGGTGCTGAGGTGAATGGCTACACATAACTCCACTAACCATGAGTAAACCAGGTGCTATAAATTTAGAGTGAACCACTTTCTGGATGGTACACGTTCATAAATGATAGAGTCAAATGTGTTTCTGAAGCAGGGCTCACCTTGACAATTAACTAATAACCTCTGAAAACTACTGCATCAATGTTGTCAGGATGCCATTAAACAGGCAGCTGATTTATTGCATCTTTGACTGTTTCATTTAATTTCCCACAGGGCCATGAAAGCGGATTGCTTTCATTTATTAATGTCATGAGGCGAGCTCATAATCAGACTAAATACAACAGTTTGTTTTCTCAGGGAGCTGTATGCTTTGCCCAGAAGTGATGTTGTGAGTTTCAGATGCAGCTCACACTCCTGTCCCTAAAGAGCAGAGTGGGTGAACTGAGTAATACGAGGCATTAGGATCCTGCACACTGAGCCTCAGATTTGTAGATTACAAGTGGGAACAGCTGCAGAAAACGAGCCGCAGAGTGGTTGAAAGTGTGTTAGAATTTGTGCAAATACAGCACACGACACGTCCAACTAAAGTCTCGCTGGCAGCTCTGGATGCTCTTCATGATCCACTCTATCGCAGTGTTGAACAGAACAAATATGTGGCAGGTACCACAGTATCACTTCTGTTTACAACTTCGGAAGCTGCTGTATGCTTATGTTTATGTTTATTTATCTTTGCTCAGTTTTCTCGTCTCTGTTTTTGTGGATCTCCTTGTATGCACAAGCAATATATAATGATTGTGATTCTCAGCCGCAGCCTTGATGAAGAGTTTTCTCTGCTCCTCCATTTTTACAGTGTAGATTGCATTACTGCAACTTACATAAAGAATCTGAACACTTCCTCCACCACTGGACTTCTTGAATTAAATGTTAATGATACAGCAGTTGTACGGCAGCTATGAAAAGGCTCAGTGTCACATATACACGGCATGTTTAGAATAAATTATTGGACACGGAGCAACCAGGCAGGATGTGGAGCTTTTCAAAGAACCATGAAATTTTTGCAGTGCAGTTTGTAGGCACTGGCTAATGTACAGTACATGAACATGTTGTTGTTCAAACCGTGAACTTCCTCCGCTGGAGCCATGTCAGGCTCTGCTTACATCATGAGATCTCCAGTGCCAGAGTCTGTTCTGCTACTGATAAAAATACATACTGCAAATCCTGCGTTATCAAAGCGGGGATGCAGAGCTGACAATCTGTTCCACAGCACTGCCAATGGGCAGAGAGGAAATAAAACACCAGGCGGCAGGAGGCACGCACACACACACACACGCACGCACGCACGCACGCACGCAGGCACGCACACACGCACGCACGCACGCACACACACACACACAGTTGTTTCTCCATGTCTTCAGAGGACATTACATTGACTTACATTCATTTCCTGGAGACTTACTCTAACCTTAACCGTAACTACTGCTGGCCTAACCCTAAACCTAACCAAGCCCTTCCCTTAAGATATATCTAAGTCCCCATAATGTGAATGTGTAAACAGATTTAGGTCCCCACAACATGAGTAATACATGCACTACACACACACACACACACACACACACACACACACACACACACACACACACACACACACACACACACACACACAGGGCACTTTCCATAGTCCACCCTGCAAAGACTCAAAAAGGCATGTGATAATTAAATGAACTCAGTGAGTTGAGGATTACATGCTCAGCATTTAGCATCGTACAGTCACAAACAGGACAGAGGTGAGTCACAGCTCTCTCACTCTACCTGGTCTCCCAGCCGTAGTGTGACCAACTCACATCTGACTGTGATGTGACAGGAGAGGACAGGGGGGTTTGTACTGTAGGACGTATGGGTGGAAAAAAATGACAAATGCTCTAATTGAAACACTATAAACTGTTAACTTTTCTGTTTTTTCCACTCTGGGAAACTGTGGCATCACCCACTGAGCGGACAGGTGTAGACTGGGACTGTGTTGCCAGGAACAGAAGAAGTCTGTATTCTCTGTGATTTTAGGCTGAGACACAGAAGAGGAGAAAGATGGAAACGAATCTGAGGGGCCAGCATGTGTGCAGACATTTGAAGCAATGACCACCACATTAACTTCAGTCGACGATTCCACTGGCAGCAGCAGAGCTTGGGTGGAGGCCAGCTGTGGGACAGAGAACAGAGGTGATAATGTGGAACTCTGAGTTTTAGCTTCATCACTGTGGATCAGCTCAACATCAACGGACTAAGCCAAAAAAAGAAAGTAAAAAGGAAGTTAGTTAGAATAAAAACTCATCAAATACAAACATGTTTAGTTACTTAGTTAGTTACTTAAAGCTCCATAGAGTCTAAAGGTAGATGTCCATATGTTGTTTGATTATAAAGCAGGTCTAGGTTCTATATTAATACTGTGAAAGTATCAAAGCCTCAGTCCACAGAGAAATGCACACAGCCTGTATTCAGAAACTGAGCCTTAAAACCAGCCGTCAGGACTTCTGGAACTTTGTGATGTCACAACAAAGCAGTCACCTGTCCCAGCCACACTCCAAGCCGAGACTGTCTGCTTGTAGGAAACAAGCCCACAGGTCGTCTGTGCAGCAGGTTTTCATGACCCATATTTGCATTTTGTTTCTAGGCGACATCTAGTGGTTGTAGTAATGATGACAGGAGCAAAGGGAAAAGTGCGGTGACGTAGTATAAAGAGACAAAGTCCATGTCAGGAGGAGGCTGTGGTGGATGGATGAATATGACACAGGAGAGCGCTGTTCGATTCCCACGTGAAAGTAGCAGTTTATGTTGTTAATATTATCCATGAGCGTTCGACAAAGTTAACCACATTGTTATGTTGTAACCATGACAACAAATAAATGGACTGCATTTATATAGCACTTTTCTAGTCTTAATGACCACTCAAAGCGCTTTGCACAAGTCACATTCACCCATTCACACACACATTCACACACCGATGATACCATCAGGGGCAATTTGGGGTTCAGTATCTTGCCCAAGGACACTTCACCATGAGAACCGGAGGAGCTGGGGATCAAACCAAGAACAACTTGCTCTACCTCCTGGTCATCTAATGTTGAGGAAGTCCTTATTTCAACCCAAATCACAATCTTATCCTAAACATTATCAAGCCATCAATGTTATTATGGTAACCATGGCGACAAAGGTAGGTATGTCGCTGTAGGTAAAGTCTGCATGTTTATCAGTGTAACCATGAGAGCTGACGTCTGGTACGCCTGCCCCCGTAGCAGCACTATTTCAGGAGACACTTCTATTGGTTGTATCAGATGGTTGATGGGTTTTTTTAAGGTTGGACAACTGGTTGCCCAAGCCCCACCCACCTGGACCCACCGTCCAAACTTGCCAGATTTGTTTCTCTTAGTGTTTACCCGATATCTGCTATATTTTTCTTGGATCGCTCAGAAAACAGTCAGCCAATCAGAAGAGAGGCTCAGAGCCTCCTCTTTTCTGATTGGCTCACCGACCTGTTGTTACTAGAGCTCCAGAGAGAAGCCTGAGAGAGGAGATGTAAAACTACACTGAGATGAAATTTGGTTCTTTAAACACAGATGTCTCTTCTTATGGATCAACACAGAAGAAGAGGAAAAAATGGTGCTTTAACCAAGTTGTTTTGAAAGCACAATGCCTGATGAGACCTGGTGTTTTTCAGTAAAAGAGAGATGGGATGCAAACAGCAGGATGCAAACAGCAGAAACGATTTGTGCTGTAGATGAGTGATAAATTCTCCACTATTGATTTGAGGTGTAAGAAACTGCTCTTGTCATATGATCAATGCTGTCTCCTAAAAATTGCATTCATTTACCACTGAATGGTTTTACAGGAAGATAATTTCTGCCTTGATTATGTCCACTGGCAACATTTGTTCTAGTCCACTAAGTCTGAGGTTGTTTTTCAGCACAGCTGGACTTTTCACCAGCGGCTGGCTTCACATCCTGCCTCCCATTTGTTGTTCAGCCTCGTGCATCACTTTGCTTCACGTTCAGGAAAGATGTTGGTTTTGGTTAAAATTGTAGTCACTGTTTTTGAATGTTGCAGGGAGTAATGGATCAAGAAGGAGCAGCCACAGTCAGCTGTTCACAGATCACAGTTACAATTTTATTTGACTGACGTCTGGGTTGCACTGTAAACAGAAACACCAGTTACTAATTCTAACAACATATCTGCTCAAGAAGTATTTGTTGCAGTATTAAAGTACACTTGCTCGTCTGCAATCTACGGAAGCCCTGAAAAGCAAGTGAATTTTTCTTTTGTCAAGATCATTTTTTTAAGAGGTTTACAACTTTCTATAATACATATATATATATATACAGTATATTATATATAAAAGATATTAATATATAATATACAATATCTATCTATATATATATTGTATATTATATATTAATATGTTCAAAGTTTTTTTAAATAAATTATAAAATTTAATCTAAATTAATTAAATATTGTATGCATTAAAAATATTTAACTAATTTGACCATGATCTTACTAATTCAACTGCATTAAATTCAAATCTCTTTGTTCCTACGAAAGAAACTGGCAGGAGGAAATATGATAGCATGCCAGCTACTTGCACTGTGCTTTGTGCTGTGGTGAAAATAAAAATGTGTTTATACTTCCTAATGATTTATGATTTTTTTTTATCTCCTTCCTCTTTTCCTGGACGACCATAAGAGACTTTTGTCGTTACCAGAAGCCCTGGTTCTGTCTCTGCGTTTTTTCAAGAGTCCCAGCATGTGATCTGTCAATGGCACTACTAAAATACAATGACGTGAAGAGAATCTTGAGCGCTTTGTATTGACTGCACAGGTTACGCAAACCTCAACGTGGACTCGACACGCACCTCGTGAAGTGGTCTCAGCAAGCCAAACTGAGGCCAAACTGAGATCTCGAGAGGTGGCCTCAAATGTGCTATGTCGGCAACACTACAGGCTGTAAACACCCCCGTAATAGAAACTGTTTGTGCCATTTTATTTTGATGAAATGCAACGGCCAATGGGGAAACTCTTTTTCATTCATGTGGAATTTGGCTGACTAATGGTAGAATTATGATCACTCAGTCAGCAACATTCTCGATTATAGGGCTGGCCTACACAACACAAACTAAACAACATTCATCATTACAGAGCATGAACCCTTTTAGGTCTCATCAGCACCTGGTATTAATGGTTGTGGATGTTATCTGGTTAACAACATCTGATTTGCATTTTCAAACCTAAGCATACAATTAATAAGTGTTTTTGTCGTCTGATTGAATCACATGGTGGGTGGCAGGTCAAAGGACAGGATGCAGGATAGTCTCCAGGAACCCCTTCAACATGTGAGATGAGGGTCACTGATAGACTACATCTCATGGTCTGGAAAGTTCTGGAGAGAGGTGACATGCTGACCTTGAGATAAGGTAAGTGTTAGGGGAAATTCTTATCATCGGTGGTGAGGAAAGAGCGCTGGAGTCCAGGATGTCTTATGCTGAGGATGTTTATTGAAGCTTGAGCTCAAGGAGATGGGAGGATTTATCAATACAGTTTCCTGTGCATGATGTCACTTCAAATCTGAAGCAGAAAGTTTTTATACACTTAGAGAGATTACTATAGATAGCTTACACTCCATAATTGGTCAAATATCTAGAAGAAGAGGGATTTGTGAATAAACTATTGGTTCATTAACCATAAACAAGGAAACAAGACTATATATGCACAAGTGCTGATTCTTAGAACACCCAGCCACTTGTTACTGACCATCCAAGGTCTGCTGTTATCAATCGTGGCACCAACAGTATCAGCAAACCAACAGCTGTGTCTGGAGGAGCCGCCTGAGCGTCTCAATGCCTGTAAGATTTAGTGCAGTAGCTGTGGCACAGAGATCTAGGGCTTCACACTGACCTTTCACCCCAAGGTGGACAAGAGAAAATTCCCTCACAGTAAGGTAGCCTTGCTTAACAGACTAATGCTACTTCTACTGTAACAGGGTAATTAGAGCCAGCTTGCTAGCACTAGTGCTAGCTCAGCTATCCCTGTCAGTCATGTGATCCTCCAGTTAAGAGGATTTTCTATGAACATTACTACACATTTCAGTTAAAGCATGTGCAGGCATACGTCACTAAGAGCTTCCTAAGGTCATTAATTAATTACTCATTTTAAATAAGCTATGTGGCACTGCAGGTAACAGCTGCTGTGCCACGTGTAAATGCACACAGCTCCTCTCCCAGCGTAGAGATGCACATGTGGTTTCTGTGGTTCTGTGATGGCTGCAGGGATTTGTTAAACTCACAAACTCATCCTACAGACAAACAGAGCTTCAATAGGCACGCTTGATGTTTCAGAAATACATCAATGGTGAGCCTCATGAATCTATAGGCTAGTTGACTAATATTCAAAATGTGTTTATACTTCCTAATGATTTATGATTTTTTTTTATCTCCTTCCTCTTTTCCTGGACGACCATAAGAGACTTTTGTCGTTACCAGAAGCCCTGGTTCTGTCTCTGCGTTTTTTCAAGAGTCCCAGCATGTGATCTGTCAATGGCACTACTAAATACAATGGACGTGAAGAGAATCTTGAGCGCTTTGTATTGACTGCACAGGTTACGCAAACCTCAACGTGGACTCGACACGCACCTCGTGAAGTGGTCTCAGCAAGCCAAACTGAGGCCAAACGAGATCTCGGAGGTGGCCTCAAATGTGCTATGTCGCACACTACAGGCTGTAAACACCCCCGTAATTAGAAACTGTTTGTGCCATTTTTATTTTGATGAAATGTCAACGGCCAATGGGGAAACTACTCTTTTTCATTCATGTGGAATTTGGCTGACTAATGGTAGAATTATGATCACTCAGTCAGCAACATTCTCGATTATAGGGCTGGCTACACAACACAAACAAAACACAACATTCATCATTACAGAGCATGAAACCCTTTTAAGTCTCATCAGCACCTGGTATTAATGGTTGTGGATGTTATCTGGTTAACAACATCTGATTTGCATTTCAAACCTAAGCATACAATTAATAAGTGTTTTTGTCGTCTGATTGAATCACATGGTGGGTGGCAGGTCACAAGGACAGGATTGCAGGATAGTCTCCAGGAAACCCTTCAACATGTGAGATGAGGGTCCACTGATAGAACTACATCTCATGGTTCGGAAAGTTCTGGAGAGAGTGGACATGCTGACCTTGAGATAAGGTAAGTGTTAGGGGGAAATTCTTATCATCGGTGGTGAGGAAAGAGCGCTGGAGGTCCAGGATGTCTTATGCTGAGGATGTTTATTGAAGCTTGAGCTCAAGGAGATGGGAGGGATTTATCAATACAGTTTCCTGTGCATGATGTCACTTCAAATCTGTGAAGCAGAAAGTTTTATACACTTAGAGAGATTACTATAGATAGCTTACACTCCATAATTGGTCAAATATCTAGAAGAAGAGGGATTTGTGAATAAACTATTGGTTCATTAACCATAAACAAAGGACACAAGGCTATATACGCACAAGTGCTGATTCTTTAGAACACCCAGCCACTTGTTTACTGACCATCCAAGGTCTGCTGTTATCAATCGTGGCACCAACCATATCAGCAAAAAAAAAGAACCAAAACAGCTAAGATGGTTGAGGGAGCCA
>NW_019174333.1:2614443-2858644 GCF_002260705.1 Seriola dumerili
TATATATTTGTGTGCGGGGGAAGTGTGTTGATATGAGGAAAAAGAACAAAATGGATCATTTCGTCAGTTTAATTCATGTAAATCATTGGTGTGATGAACAAAAAACAATTAAACATGATTTAAAATCGTTAGTTTTAAGGTTCCTAAGTGTCTTAAGGTGCTTGGAAACTTGCGTGCGAGTGGTTACTCGTACATCTCGTATACCCTTAGCCCCAACCATGAAGACCTAAGACTGAAAACCTAAAGGTTGGATATGCTGCAAAAACAAGCACACTTGTCAACATTTTCAGTTGAATTTTGCAATGATTCTTTGTGGCATTTACTTATCAAGCATATGTTTTTATTATCCAGATTAGATTTCTAGACACACTGCATATTAATTCAAGTGGGGTCTGGATATTCCACTTGTGACGGTAGGTCTAACCGAATGCTCAGGGTCAATCTAAAGGGCAAAGTCCCTTTACTTTTTCTGAGTGTAATTCAAGATCCCAAGAAGAAAAACCCTTTCAAATTTAAACTATGACCTTTCCTCTCAGTGTCACTTCTTACTTTTCTCCTGGTGAGACTGAGAAAATAAAGATGAATGGTATTGTTGTACTATTTGTGAATATGTTTCTGTTTGTTTGCTGATCATATAAAAGAATAATAAAGCTGAAGATGATCAGCCTCCATTCAGAAGTGAGAGTGCTAATTTTCCAAACAGCCAAATTCCAATGGATAATTCACAGAGCCAAACCACATGTGTGTACAGACTATTGGCAGGCTGTAACATATGATGTCACATACTGTATCCTGTCATGCCTTGCAGTTGCTTTTTTTCAGCACTATCCACAGTGCAGATTTCTTAAAGCCTGGGGAATCACTCCATCCTCACTGTGCATTAACAGAGGAGGATGAGAGGGGATGTTTAATGCAAAATGGTCTGAAGTGTTGAGCAAGAAGAAGAGTCAGTGCTTCTCTCCATGAGCTCTGCAGGAGCACTGCTCCCAGCTCTGAGGCCTGCGCTCAATGTTATTTCAATGTTGTTATGTCCCATGACGAAGCAGAGGCTGGCAGAGCCACATTTGTGGGGGGGGGGTTTGGTGTGATGACACACGAGACAAGTGTGGGGAGGTTCATTTGTTCCAACACCAGCAGCTGTGACAGTCATGGCCCAGAGCAGACTACCTCGACTACACAGCCAGCAGATAGAGCTGTTCACAGAGGTGTGAACGGGTGGGACAACATTTCCTGTGGAAAACCCAATCCGTACCTGGATGTGTATCATAGAAAGCACAAGATAGTATAATGTCTGAGTTGGATTTCTATCAACAATTATAAACAGATTTTTCAGAAAATTTGCAAAAGAAAATTCTAAATGCATATGTGAATATAGGAGTTGGATCATTGAGTGAGCAGTAGGTGGTGCTTCAGGGAACGTTTGTTCTCCTCATCAGTCCACACAGACCGATGTTTTCATCTGCAGCCATTACTTGTCTCAGCTGGCTGTGACATGATGTCTGTATGTCACCATTTATTCACTGAATGTTTACTTGTCACATTCACCTTCTATCGATACACCAACTTTTCCACCTCTCCCAAAAAATAAAAACTGTTTTGCGATATTGTGAGATTTTTTCTTTTTTTGTTTTCCTCTTGGGTTTTTTTTAAACACGCTAACTGAAAATGAACAATTCTGCTTTCACTTTGTCATTATTGGGAACTGAGTGAAGGCTCGATGTACGGCGGCTGACAAGGGCAAACGTGCTGCAATGGCCCATCACATCCATTAAGAGAACGAGCTGAAAATTCCGAAATAGTGCAGATTCATATACAAAAACAGCAAACACAACTGCAAATACAGAAAATACCAAAAATAGAAACACAAAAACCTCCAAACAGTTTTTATTTTTTGGGAGAGGTGGAAAAGTTGGTGTATCGATAAAGGTGAATGTGACTAAGTAGCAAACACAAAAATTCAGCGAAATAAATTGGTGACGTACAGACATCATGTCACAGCCAGCATGAGACAAGTAATGGCTGCAATTGAACATTCAGGTCTGTGTGGCACTGATTGCAGAGAACAACAACGTTCCCTGAATCAGGCACCACCTTACTGCTCAACTCAAATGATCCAACTCCTAATATTCACATAGCATTTTAGAATTTTCTTTTTGCCAAATTTTCTGAAACATCTGTTTTATAATTTGTGATAGAAATCCACACTTCAGACATTATAACCTATCCTTTGTGCTTCTATGATACATCCAGTACGATTGGGTTCCACAGGAAATGTGTCCCAGGCGTTCACCGGCCTTGTGGAAACAGCTCTATCCTGCTGGCTGTTGTTAGTCGAGGTAGTCTGTGCTCTGGGTCCATGACTGGTCACATGCGCTGGTTGTGGAACAAATTGAACCTCCCCACACTTTGTCTCGTTGTGTTCATCGAACCAAACGGCCCCCCCCCACAAATGTGCTCTGCCAGCCTGCTGTGCTTCGTCATGGGACATAACAACATTGAAATAACATTGAAGCGCAGGCTCAGGCTTGGAGCAGTGCTCTGAGAGCTCATGGAGGAAGCACTGACTCTTCTTCTTGCTTCACAACACTTCAAGACATTTTGCATTAAACATCCCCCTCTCATCCCTCTCTGTTAATGCGACAGTTGAAGGATGGAGTGACTCCAGACAGCTTTAAGAACTGCACTGTGGGGATAGTGCTGAAAAAGCAACTGCAAGGCATGGAAGGATACAGTATAGTGACATACACTATGTTACAAGCCTGCTGCAATAGTCTGTACAGCAATGTGGTTTTGGCTCTGTGAATTTCCATTGGAAGTTTGGGCTGTTTTGGAAAATTAGCACTCTCACTTCTTGAATGGAGGCTGTGATTCATTTCAAGCTTTATTTTCTTTTATTGATCAGCAAACAAAACAGAACATATTCACAAAAGTACAACATTAGCCATTCATCTTATTTTCTTCAGTCTCAACCAGGAGAAAAGTAGAAGTGAACATGAGAGGAAAGGTCACTAACGTTTAAAATTTGAAAGGGTTTTTCTTCTTGGGATCTTTGATTACACTCAGAAAAAGTAAAAGGGACTTTGCCCTTTAGATTGACCTGAGCATTCGGTAGACTACCGTACAAAGTGGAATATCCGACCCCACTTGGAATTAATATGCAGTGTGTCTAGAAATCTAATCTGGATAATAAAAAAATATGCTTGATAAGTTAAATGCACAAGAATGCATTGCAAAATTCAACTGAAAATGTTGACAAGTGTGCTTGTTTTTGCAGTCAATATCCAACCTTAGGTTTTCAGTCTTGGTCTTCATGGGTTGGGCTAAGGATACGAGAATGTACGTGAGTAAGCCACTCGCACGCAGTTTCAAGCACCTTAAGACACTTAGGAACCTTAAACTACAGATTTTAATCATGTTTTAATTGTTTTTGTTCATCACAACCAATGTTTACATGAATTAAACTGACGAAATTGATCCAATTCTTGTGTCTTTTTCCTCATTACACACACTTTCCCCCGCACACAAATATAATTTGAATATTAGTCCAACTAGCCATAGTTCATGAGGGCCACCATTGATGTATTTCTGAAAACATTCAAGCGTCCTATTTGAAGCTCTGTTTGTCCTGTAGGAATGAGTTTTGTGATTTGTAGGGGTGTGGTATTTAGCATACCTACATTTCGCCATTCGTGGGCACAAATTCGATCTCTCTCTCTTCTTTTCCTCTCTCTCCCATTTTCTCTCTTTCCCTTCTTTCCCTCTCTCTCTTAGTATTGTTGTTACCAAGGTCATTTGATCTTGGGGACAAAACTATAGCTAGTTGTGACCAAGGGAAAAAATTAAAACAGGCAAAAATCGCTGGTCTCAATTAGTTCAAAGGGCAATTAGGTGATTCGCCAGGGGATTAAGTACAACAATAGCAAAAACCTCCATATTTGTTCGCCTGCACGCCTAGTATGTATAGAAAAGTTATTGCTAATTAAGAAGCACAGACTTTTACCAACAGCACTTCAGCTGTGACACAGATTATGCTCCATGAGTACACTTAAAGAATTACAGGCTTTGGCATCCACTTCTGGTGAGTTGATAATTCCTAACAACCACTTCAGCACTAATAGTAATAGGTTTATTGTGACTCTAAAATGCCAGAGGGAGCGGGCTTGTGCTGATAGTGCTCTGGGAGTGTAGTGGTTGATTTCTGAAAACTAAGGCCTGATTGAATTATAATTAAATTGCTGGGAGGAAAAGGTGGACAGGAAGAGGTTCAGTACTTTGCCTCTAAACATGAATAGCCTTGTCGTTTCCACTGATGAGAATGGTTCCTGGTTGTTCCAGTTTCTTGTTTCTCTCAAGCTATAACATCCTTGCGCGACCAATTTTAATGGGGACTATTGATTAAGGATAACTGTAGGAAATGAGATATGTAGAGAGGTTGTGACTGTGCTTAGATGAGATGTCTGAATATCGGGCAATATAACTTGTAAAAGTAGTTTTTGAAAATGTTCCCACAAAGCAGGCAAAAGGAAAAAGCCAAAGGTGTTAAAAGTATAAAAGTATAAAACAGAATGAGCAGAATAAAGAAACAATCATGGTGGTACAATTTGTAAAAAGCAGGTGAAAAATGCCAGTGAGTGTAAAAACAAACATGGCTTTTAATAAGTTTGACAACTCTAATTTCTGAAGAGATAACAAACTAATTCACATTTCAACAGCCTTCCATTATTTGTACAGGTTCGTAGGCATTATGAGGCATCGTGGAGATGGGTTCCAACCAAGTTATACAGAAAGAATTTAAATAACAGAGGAGAACCACAGAGGATAATTGTTCTGGTGGTGAAACCACAACAAGCGATGGTGTCCCAGACTTAACAACCGGGCGGACGGCAAAACAGACCAGACCAACACCATGCTACCAATGTGACATCCAGCCAAACCACTGAACACTAAGCGCGAGTGCCACTGTTGGTGTCACTTAATTCTGACAACTGTGCAGAGCAGCCCATCATTGGTTTTACAGGACTGAAAGCACACAACAATCATTGAGCTGCGAGTGAGCTAGAGGACTGTAACAATTCAAGTGTGTTAAATTGTGGCTGTTGCTAGTCAGCCTTAGTTAAAAAAAACAACTAAATAAATAAATGCAAACCAGTTTTAAATTCTATTCACCCATTTGAAGTCTGTAATTCTTTTCATCTCCTCATTCAAAAGTCCTTTACTTTTTTCTTGCAAGAGCTTGTTTGTGTTTTGTTCAAGCCCAAAATAAAAGCGGCAGAGTAGGAATAATTAAATAAGGTGAAGCTGTGTGTGCTGTAGCTGCTCTGTGACTCCAGCTTGATGAGAAGAGGATTCTTGGAAAGGAGCTGCAGCTACAATCAAATTCTAAGAAGGGAAATTGGCTGAGGAGGACAAGTCTCGATAATCCAAACAGATATGTGCGTGAGAAAATTAAAAAGAAACTGATTTGTTACAGTTTGTTTACAGATCTTTGTGTGTATGCTTTAAACTACAGTCCACTTATTTAAAAAAAAACATCAGCCCAGCTGGCCGCTGCAGCTGTAAAATCCTGGCTGGGCTCTGGACCCATCAGCCCCATTACTGGAGGTATGCTGTGATATTGTAAACTGATACTGGCTTGGTTGTATAACTTGTCATGAGCTGTAGGGCCTCCTTTCATTTCTTATCTCAGGGGTCAACTTGTGGTCACCACAGACCGAGGTGTCACTCCCTAAATAGTTCAGCAGCTCCCAGAAACCCATTTCACAGAATACTTTGTTTTTCTTTCTACAGGACACGTCTTTCAGTTGTGTGTGATCAACATGCATAGAAAGTAGAAATAATAGATAAATTTAGGTGAAATAATAATACAATTAGTGATAATGATAAAGTAGCAAACGCAGCACATTGCACATTGTAAAAACGGGTGTATCTATTTTCACATAGCGATCAAATTACATTAAAATTATGGTTAAGGAAAAACGGGACGAGAGTGACATATTTCTGGCTGCTTTGTTTGTGCAGAATGCGCACGACATTTCTATTACCTCTAGCGGAGGATGTTAGAGGTCGTTTTATAGAGCAATAAAGCCGTAAATCAGTCACTTTTTAAACGACCCTGGTTCCTAACGTGTTTTACAGGGTCTGACACAGTAGAAGCCGGAAAAGGACCTGCGACACATGGGGTTTCACTCTCTTGGGTCTAAGCGACCTCAATTTATGGGCTGTCTGGACTATGAATACCAATTTGGTGACAATGTTTATTGCATCGCTAGTGGTCTGGGTGTGGGCTGTATGAGCATAGCACTGATGCGTGGTGTGTTCAATAGCAGGGGATCGGTGGGGGGGTGTGTGGAAGTTAAAGTGTTAGCTGTTGTTAGGAGTGGTGGTCACAGTTATATTTGAGTTTGTTATCGTGGTGAGTGGCGTGTGGGGTGCCAGAGAGACTTGCAGAGAGAGCAGGGAGAATCCAGTGTTGGCGTGGTATTCAGTTGCCCCATGTATTCCTGTAGAGACGTATTGCGATTGTTTGTTACGTGGACACAAATTCGGGTTCTACAGGGTACTTATAGACAACTAATGTGTTTAGGTTAGAAAACCGCACGGTGATCTCTCAGGGGCAAACCTCTGTGAAGCAGGTCATCGTGTCTGTATCTGGATGTGCTGTGCATTTCAGAGCAGTGTTCATAACAAAGTATAAAGGCTGCAATAGAGAGGAAATAATTCGCAAAAAACGTGCGCCCAAAAGCGGATGCTGTTCGATCAGGGTTACTCCCAACACACATCACTTCTGATCTGTCAGAATACGTTTTACAAACGAGAGAAAATATCCTTTAACTTCTTTTTCCTCCTGACGGAAATATCCTTGCAACCACAAATACTGGCCTGCACACACCACGCACACAAACACACACGCACACACACACACACACACAACACACAACACACAGGGAGACAGACACACAAAACGTCGTGTGCAGAGGACAGAGGGTGCTTCTCAACATTCAATCTCAGCCTTTGAGGTGGCTTCTATATTAATATTTCGCTCCACAAACACGGCGGATACAAAGGGACGGCGTGACAGCCACAGATGAAAAATTAAGTTTCTATTGTTTCCCAACCATTTTTTGCTTGCTATTTACCATTACTGGACCGCTCGGTAACTTTCTTCTTGCCACTCTGAAGCTAATGAGAAAAGCCTCGGATGGACAAATGCAATATCAGACATGTGACCTGTTCCGGGGTTATTAAAAACAGCAAACATGCTCAGATGTGAATTTAATGGAATTGATTACAGTGGAAATGCACAGGGACTTCAAACTCTGTCAAAGAAATCTCAATCTCCATATTTCTCCCGCGTGCCTCTGTGTATCAGGCTGGATAGATTTTTTTTTTTTTTTAATTATTATTATTGAAGAACAAAAAGGTTCCTAAAAACCAACCAGGGAGCGAACGACGAGGAATGCTGCTAAAAAAAAATCTAACTCACGATCTATCTATTTGGGTTTGTTCTCGTGCTCATTGGAACACCACGATGTTTGTTGTGGCACCCAACAGGGTGGGAAAGAGCTGCACGCCACACCACATTACTCCCTCTCGCTCCGTTGCGCTTGGCGGACGATTTTTAATATTAGTTAAGACAGGCCTGACCGGCGTTTCACCCCTCGCTTTGACTGGTTCCAATAGTTCACTGGCCAAGGGATTATTGATGGAGAGACAGCATGAATGAATTCTTTCTCCCCACCATTAATGGGCTTTCAGATCGTGCACCTAGGTTCAATAAACTAGTTTATATGTAGGAGTACAAAAAATTGAGGCCTCAGGCCGGGACTAATTTGATGGTCTTATTTGTCATTGAGAAATTGCTGTGAGCTTCCTCTTTCCCTTGACAAAAATATCACGCGTAACAAGCGTGTTCAACACATGTTACATATGAAACAAAAAAAATCCTGTGCAAAACTATGTGGAGGTGGTTGTTCTGTCCACCATGGCTTGTTTTTAATCTTGTGGCTTCAGCACCACCTGACCCTGGATGCAGACTGTGCAGCAATAATCCCGCTCCCTGATGAAAACGGTTACGATGCCGCTTTTAATCAAACCCTTAAACCTAATTAGCCTCTACACGTTACTCTCCCAGGTGTAATAACGTAGGCTGGTGGGTCCAGTTTAGAAATAAAAAAAGTTTTAAATGAATTGCAGAAACCAACTGGAGACTAGTTGGATTATTGAATTTACCCTCTAAAAGCACAGCCAGGGGAGCAGAGGTGCGTTTCAGATACTAGCTGCCCCACAGAAACCATGTTGGTTTGCATTCATTATAAACAATGTTGTGGTTCATTAGAGTTATAACGTACTGCAGTGTTAAATCCAGTTCACCTAGGAAAAACAGCCAACTTTGTTCTGGCTGTATAACTAGACCCAAGTAGACTGCAGGCAAGAAACAAGTAGTGCGAGTTCAGTTGCAGCATCTCATGTTGTAAAACAAAAAAAAGCTGTATTTAAACAAAGTGATTGTTAAAGTGCCGTCCTTGTATAAACACCAGACTAAACAGATTCTTTAGAGTGCTCAGTATTGTTGATGTTAGTGGAAGCAGCTGTTTTGGCCTAAAGCCAAAGAAACAAGGTCACCATTGTTAGAAGTCATATCTCCTGGACTGAAGGCAAGGTGGATCACACTTCACTGATAAATCCACGGTCCCACTCACAATTGACCCGATTGAGCTTCTGAAAAATTAGAAAGAAGAACGAAAATTAGATCAAGAATGTCCAAATATAATTCTTTATTAGAAAATCTTAGGAATTTTTTTTTCTTTTTCTTTCTTTTTACTTTCTTTCTTTTCAGTTTCTTTCTTTTTGCGTTGAAGAATTTGGGAAATTAAAAATTCGTTTGAAAAGGACGGGAAATCTATAATTGTTAAATTTTCAATTTTTAACATTTTTAAAAAATGAATCAATAAATTATCCACGAAATTACCAGCATCACCAAATTATAGCATGTTAAACTGGAATATATTCAATGTGTGCAAAACCTATTCGTTTTTGCTCCCCTTAAAAATTGCCACCATGTGCTAAAATAATATTAATAAATACAACGAATCAAATGGAAAATATGAGCAGCATGTTGTATATAAATAATAATCGAATAGACATTCTTATTTATTACACACTAGAACTATTTTGTCAAGTTCTACGCAGTTAATCTCTCGTTTTCAAACCACACCAAACAAGACGTTTTGATATTGTTGGCCTTATTATTTCATCTTAATGATGCTGGAGTCTGTCCCTCTGCCTCTTGATCTCCTATGATGTCCAGCCTCGGTTGAGGGAGGCTGCCTAGAAAAAGCTTCTGGGCTTGGACCGAGGACAGGAAATTTAGAGGGTTCCATTTTCAGACAGTAAAACTAAATTTACAAGCATTTTGGTATTTCCTTGAGCAAAATTGTTCTATTGATAGAATCCCTGGACTTCAGCTTCCGGCTGAATTATGGCCGAAAAGGTCCATTTAAAAAAAAAATCACGGACTTTGTCTTCACATTGTAAATAAATTCTGTCTGTATCAATAACGATTAATGGCCACTTTTATGGTTCTTATTTGGGCTTCAGACAGAATTTATTTTACAATGTGAAGACCAAAGTCGTGATTTTTTTTTAAATGGACTTTTCGCCATAATTCAGCCGGAGCTGAAGTTTCCAGGGATTTCTCATTCATAGAACATTTTGCCCAAGGAAATACAAAAATGCTTGTAAATTTTAGTTTTACTGTCTGAAAATGGACCCGTCCTTAAATTTCTGTCCTCGGTCCAAGCCAGAGCTTTCTAGGGCAGCCTCCCTCCAAACGAGGCTGTGACATCATAGGAGATCAGGAGGCAGAGGACCAGATTCCAGCAATCATTAAGATGAAAATTAATAGGCAACATATCAAAACTCTTTTCCGGTTTTGGTGTGTTTGAAAAACGAGGGATTAAACTGCAGTAACACTGACAAAAATAGTTCAGTGTGTAATAATAGAATGTCTATTCGATTATTATTTATATCACATGCTGCTCATTTATTATTCATTTGATTCGTTGTATTATATTAATATACTTTTTAGCACATGGGTCAATTTTTAGGGGGAGCAAAAACGAAAATATATTGGCACACATTGGAATATATTTCATTTAACATGCTATCAATGTGTTGATGCTGGTAATTTCGCTGGATAATTGATTGATTTCATATTTTTTAAAATGTTAAAAAAAATTGATTTAACAAATTATTAGGGATTCCCGTCCTTTTCACCGAATTTAATTTCCCAATTCTCAACGCAAAAGAAGAAACTGAAAGAAGAAAGGTAAAAGAAGAAAAGAAAAAAAAAATTCTAAGATTTTCTAAATAAGAATATTTATATTTGGACCATTCTTGATTCTAATTGTTTTCTTCTTCTATTTTTCAGACAGCTCATCGGGCAACTTGAAGTGGGGACCGTGGATTATCAGAAGTTTGTGATTCCACCTTTGCTTCAGTCAGGAGATTGATCTCTACATGAGTGGGGAGCTTGTTCTTTGGCTTTAGGCAAAACAGCTGCTTCACTAACATCACAAATACTGAGGCACTTCTAAAGAATCTGTTTAGTCTGGTCTGTTTTATTACAAGGACGGCACTTTAACAATTCACTTGTTAAATACAGCTTTTTTTGTTACCAAAACACTGAGGATGCTGCAAAACTGAACTCGCACTACTTGTTCTTCCTGCAGGTCTTACTTTGGGTCTAGTTAAAACAGCCAGAAAGTTGCCTGTCTGCTCAGGTGAACTTGGATTTAACACTTGCACAGTACTATGACTCTAATGAAACACAACATTGTTATTAATGAACTGGCAAACCAACCAATTGGATTCTGTTGGGGCAGCTGTATCTGAAACCACCTCTTGTCCCCTGGCTGCTTTCTTTTAGGAGTAGGTATTTCATATCCAACTTAGTTCTCCAGTCTGGTCTGCACTTCATTTAAAACTTTTTTATTTCCATATACTGGACCATCCAGCCTAAACGTTATTACACCTTGGGAAGTAAAACGTTGTAGAGGCTATTAGGTTAGAGGGTTTGATTAAAACGCGCATCGTAACCGTTTTCATCAGGGAGGCGGAAGTTAGTGTGTGCTTGTCACATCTGCATCCAGTTCGGTGGTGCTGAGCACCAAATTAAAAACAGCCCAACGTGTGTGCTGTGACAGAACAACCACCTTCCAAACTTAAGTTTTGCTACTCAGATTTATTTTGTTGTGAGCGTATGTACATGTGTGAATCACGGCTTGTTACCCCTCGCTGTTATTTGTTGCAGGAAAGAGGAAACTTCACCGAATTTCTCAAATGATACAAATGAAAATCAAATTAGTCCGCCTGAGGGCCTCAATTTTTTGTACTCCGTACATTTATAAACTAGTATTGAAACTAGGTGCACCGATTCTTGAAAGCCATTTGTGGGGAGAAAGAATTCATTTGCGTGCTGTCTCTCATGCAATAATCCTTGGCAGTGAACTATGGAACCAGTCAAGACGCGAGGGGTGAACCTGCGTGGTCAGGCCTTGTCTTAACTAATATGTAAAATGCCGGTCCGGGCCAGGAGTACCGCACTGGAGCGAGAGGGAGTAGTGTGGGTGTGGGCGTGCAGTTCCTCTTTCACCCTGGTTTGTGTCTTACAACAGAGCATCGTGAGTGTTTGTTCAGATGAGCATCGAGACAAACCCAAATTCGAACGTGGAGTGTTTTTAGATTTTTTTTTTAGCAGCATTCCCTCCGTCGTTCGCTTCCTGGTTGGGTTTAGGAAGGCTTTTTGTTCTTCAATAATAATAATTAAAAAAAAAAAAAAATCTATTTCCAGCTGAACACAGAATGACGTCGGAGTGGAAAATATGGAGGATTGAGATTGTTCTTCTGAAGAGTTTTGAAGTCCCCTGTGCATATTCCACTGTAATCAATTCCATTGAGTTTCACAAATTCTGAGCATGGTTTGCTTTTTTAAATAACCCCGGAAAAAACAGGTCACCATGTCTGATATTGCATTTGTCAATCAGAGGCTTTTCTTTCATTCGGCTTCCAGAAGTGGCAGGATAGAAAAGGTGTTACCGAAGCGGTTCAGGTATTGGTAATAGCGAGAGTGGCAGAATAGATAATGTTGGGAACAGAATAGGAATACTATTCTTCATCTGTGCTGTCACGCCTCCCTTTTTACTCCGGCGTGTTATGTGAGCGAGTATTGCATATAGGAGCCTACCTCAAAGGCTGAGATTGAATGTCTGAGAAAAGACACCCTTCTTGTCCTCCTGCGAGACGGACGTTTTGTGTGTACTGTTTCTCCCTGTTGTGACTGTGTGTGTGTGTGTGTTGTGTGTGTTGCTTGTGTTGTGTGTGTAATGCGTGGTGTGTGTGCAGGTCATATTTGTGTATTGCAAGGTGAGTGAGAGTTTATTTTTCGTTCAGTTGGGGTGAAAAAAGATAGGTTTAAAGGGGAGTATTTTTCCTCGCGTTTGTAAACCCGTATTCTGAAGCAGATGGATCATGAGAAGTGATGTATGTTTTGGAGTAACCCTTGACGAATAGCAATTCGCTTTTTCTTGCACGTTTTGCAGTCAATATTTTCGCTCTCTATTTGCGCAGCGCTTTCATATTTTCGTTATTATGACCAACTGGCTCTGAAATGTCGATGCCAGTTCCATGATTACAGACACGATTGACCTGCCTGCACCAGAGGTTTTGGCCTGAGAGATCAACCCGCGCGGTTTCTAACCTAAAAAACACAGTTAGTTGGTCTTATATGTTACCCCTGTAGAAGCGAATTTGTGTCACGTTTACAAAAACATATATTTCCGCAAATTACGTCTCTACCAGGAATATAACCATGGGCAACTGAAAGTACCACGCCAACCAATGGAGGATTCTCACCTGCCTCTCACTCTTTGCACGTCTCGTCTGGCGTCCCCCCACACCACCATCCACCCAGCCCCCCCCCGACTCCCCTGCCTAGTTGAACCACCACCAGATCCAGTAGCTTGTGTGTTTCAGTGCTGATTGCTCATTAACAGCCCAACACCAGACACTAGCGATCAATAACATGTCACAAAATTGTATTTCATAGTTCCAGGAGCCAGCCGCCTGAGCGTCTCAATGCCTGTAAGATTGAGTGCAGTTGCCGTGGCACAGAGATCTAGGGCCTCACACTGACCTTTCACCCCAAGGTGGACAAGAGAAAATTCCCTCACAGTAAGGTAGCCTTGCTTAACAGACTAATGCTACTTCTACTGTAACAGGGTAATTAGAGCCAGCTTGCTAGCACTAGTGCTAGCTCAGCTATCCCTGTCAGTCATGTGATCCTCCAGTTAAGAGGATTTTCTATGAACATTACTACACATTTCAGTTAAAGCATGTGCAGGCATACGTCACTAAGAGCTTCCTAAGGTCATTAATTAATTACTCATTTTAAATAAGCTATGTGGCACTGCAGGTAACAGCTGCTGTGCCACGTGTAAATGCACACAGCTCCTCTCCCAGCGTAGAGATGCACATGTGGTTTCTGTGGTTCTGTGATGGCTGCAGGGATTTGTTAAACTCACAAACTCATCCTACAGACAAACAGAGCTTCAATAGGCACGCTTGATGTTTCAGAAATACATCAATGGTGAGCCTCATGAATCTATAGGCTAGTTGACTAATATTCAAAGTATATTTGTGTGCGGGGGCAAGTGTGTGTAATGAGGAAAAAGACACAAGAATTGGATCATTTCGTCAGTTTAATTCATGTAAACATTGGTGTGATGAACAAAAACAATTAAAACATGATTAAAATCTGTAGTTTAAGGTTCCTAAGTGTCTTAAGGTGCTTGAAACTGCGTGCGAGTGGTTACTCGTACATCTCGTATACCCTTAGCCCCAACCCATGAAGACCTAAGACTGAAAACCTAAGGTTGGATATGACTGCAAAAACAAGCACACTTGTCAACATTTTCAGTTGAATTTTGCAATGCATTCTTTGTGCATTTACTTATCAAGCATATGTTTTTATTATCCAGATTAGATTTCTAGACACACTGCATATTAATTCCAAGTGGGGTCTGGATATTCCACTTTGTACGGTAGTCTAACCGAATGCTCAGGTCAATCTAAAGGGCAAAGTCCCTTTACTTTTTCTGAGTGTAATCAAGATCCCAAGAAGAAAAACCCTTTCAAATTTAAACTATGACCTTTCCTCTCAGTGTCACTTCTTACTTTTCTCCTGGTGAGACTGAGAAAATAAAGATGAATGGTATGTTGTACTTTTGTGAATATGTTCTGTTTGTTTGCTGATCAATAAAAGAATAATAAAGCTGAAGATGATCAGCCTCCATTCAGAAGTGAGAGTGCTAATTTTCCAAACAGCCAAACTTCCAATGGAAATTCACAGAGCCAAACCACATTGTGTACAGACTATTGGCAGGCTGTAACATATGATGTCACATACTGTATCCTGTCATGCCTTGCAGTTGCTTTTTTCAGCACTATCCCACAGTGCAGTTCTTAAAGCCTGGGGAGTCACTCCATCCTTCACTGTGCATTAACAGAGGAGGATGAGAGGGGGATGTTTAATGCAAAATGGTCTGAAGTGTTTGAGCAAGAAGAAGAGTCAGTGCTTCTCTCCATGAGCTCTGCAGAGCACTGCTCCCAGCCTGAGCCTGCGCTCAATGTTATTTCAATGTTGTTATGTCCCATGACGAAGCAGAGGCTGGCAGAGCCACATTTGTGGGGGGGGGGTTTGGTTGATGACACACGAGACAAGTGTGGGGAGGTTCATTTGTTCCACACCAGCGCTGTGACAGTCATGGCCCAGAGCAGACTACCTCGACTACACAGCCAGCAGATAGAGCTGTTCACAGAGGGGTGAACGGGTGGGACACATTTCCTGTGGAACCCAATCCGTACCTGGATGTGTATCATAGAAGCACAAAGGATAGGTATAATGTCTGAAGTTGGATTTCTATCACAAATTATAAACAGATTTTCAGAAAATTTGCAAAAGAAAATTCTAAATGCTATGTGAATATTAGGAGTTGGATCATTGAGTTGAGCAGTAGGTGGTGCTGATTCAGGGAACGTTGTGTTCTCCTCATCAGTCCACACAGACCCGATGTTTTCATCTGCAGCCATTACTTGTCTCAGCTGGCTGTGACATGATGTCTGTATGTCACCATTTATTCACTGAATGTTTCTGTCACATTCACCTTCTATCGATACACCAACTTTTCCACCTCTCCCAAAAATAAAAACTGTTTTGCGATATTGTGAGATTTTTCTTTTTTTGTTTTCCTCTTGGGTTTTTTTTAAACACGCTAACTGAAAATGAACAATTCTGCTTTCACTTTGTCATTATTGGGAACTGAGTGAAGGCTGATGTACGGCGGCTGACAAGGGCAAACGTGCTGCAATGGCCCAAATCACATCCATTAAGAGAAACGAGCTGAAAATTCCGAAATAGTGCAGATTCAAAAACAGCAAACACAATGCAAATACAGAAAACATACAAAAATAGAAACACAAAAAAAACCTTCCAACAAAATGCAACATATCCAGACAACACAACAGAAGTGCTCCAGACCTCTAGGGGGAGCATAAGCTTGAACTTATGAGCTTACTGTTTTGGTCTCTATAGTTAATTTCCTCGTTCATGACAACTGTTTATATAACTCACCTGTTTTTTATTTTTATTTTGTATTTTTATTAAGACTTAAAGTTATGTATAATTGAGGGAGCGGCCTCTTTAAGTGACAGGTGGGTGAGCGAATGCTTGCCACAAACCAGCACAAACCAAAGTCTTGGCTCCACATGCCCCACCTCTTTGGATTAGCTGGCAGTTAGGGGCAGAGTCAGACACTGCCAAGATGGCAACGGTGGAGCAGCTCACCCTGAGCTTCAAAACCTTCAAAACCCTCTTCAGAAACCTGTGGTTGATGTCACAGGTGCTACGTCCATCTTTATTTACACTCTACAAGACACATGTCTGTGTGTGAGGATGCAGGTTAAAATGTCCACCAATGTCACCAATGTAAAGAAAAAATACAATTAAATAGCATTATTAATTTTAACACAGGTTGCACTGTGAAGCTTTATCAGGTAAAAATCAGATTTACATTAGACTCAGTATCATCAGAGACAGATTAAAAGATTATTCTTCATTCCTCCTTAAGACTGAGCCCTGTTCACTGCTTTCAACAGTAACTTCATATAGAAGCACCAAATTCTGAACGCCGCTGGTGTTCAATTCAGTATCACTAATTACAGTATTTACAACACTATGCACCAGAATTAGAATTGGTTAATTCAAGAGATTAAGACACCATTAAGGACATTGGGTAAAATGTCATGACATAAAAAAAGAGTTACTGTTTACAATCACCCTTATATTACGTATGTTTTTTAGGCTAATTCATATTATTTTAGTCTAAAAAATTAAATTAAAAAATCTAAATATTAAAGCCGCTTCATGGTGTGATCATTCAGTTTTACACTGGTTGGTCAGCTAAGGCTTGTAGGGGTGACTGTAGGACAGCGCGGCTAGCATGGTCAATCACAGAGACAAACCGAAAAGCTCTAGGGAATATGTCAATCCTAATCACAGCACAGGACAGCAGCAGCCAGCAGGAAGGAGAGCCAGAGAACGAGAGAAAGCAAGGGAGGAGGGAGGACAAGTACACAAAATATTAGAGGGACAAGAGGAAATGATTGCAGCATCAGAACAGAAATGTGACGAGGTGGGGGAAGTGAAACCGTCAGAGCAGATGAGGGTTGAAAAGAGTCAAATATAAGAAACCAGAGTAAAGGATAACATGAAGTATGACACCGCTGCTGTACATGGCTGGCGAAACATGGCGACCAGCAGAGTCAACACCGTCTCCTGGAAAGCACAACTCCACTGCAACAGCAAATAATTTTGTAAGAAACGTAATGGTTGGGTTTTAAATGAATGAATGAAGTTCTGCAGTTATTAATAGCAGTGGAGTCGCTGGGAGGTGGCGGGTCACACCTATGGTTAAAGGTCCCATATTTTACAGTAATCCAAATCATTGGATTAGGAATATTAATAATCACATGTCATGTGGATGTGAATAGTAAAGGTCCCATATAGTATAAAGGTTTGATTATAAAGCAGGTCTAGGTTCGATATTAATACTGTGAAAGTATCAAAGCCTCAGTCCACAGAGAAATGCACACAGCCTGTATTCAGAAACTGAGCCTTAAAACCAGCTGTCGAGATTTCTGGAACTTTGTGATGTCACAACAAAGCAGTCAATTGCTGTCAGGACGCCTGGAAATCCAAAGGAAGATATATTTGTGGTTTTAAGAACCACAAACCATCTCAATGTTGTTTTACATCTCCTCTCTCAGGCTTCTCTCTGGAGCTCTAGTAACAACAGCTCAGTGAGCCAATCAGAAGAGAGGAGGCTCTGAGCCTCTCTTCTGACTGGCTGACTGTTTAATAAATGATCCAATAAAAATAAAGTAGATTTCAGGTAAACACTCAGAAAAACCAAATCCTGGAAGGTTGGATGGTGGTTCATGGTGGGTGGGGCTTGGGGCGGGGCTGAGAGCAGTGAATGCTTTGTTTTCACAGTATCAATATAGAACCTAGACCTGCTTTATAATCAAACAACAATTGTAGGATATTTTGGATCTGATGTGTCACTGTATTTGATTCCTAATAGTGTATTATCCTATTACTCCTGTGTGGTTTCTAATTAGAATATATTTTGATGTAACAAGTATCTGAGTGTTGTTTGTTTTGGATCTAATACAGAATTATATGCAGTTTCTAATTACAGCACAACTTAGGTGTACGGTGTGTAATTAGGGTATAACTGTGTTTGTTTACTGTTTAACAAAGATAATATAATTTCTAGTTTTGTCTAATTCATCATAACTTGTCACATCTTGTTGGTGAACTGTAAAGTGAGACCAAATTATTTTTCCAGCTGTGATTGGTTGTGGTTTTGGAAGGTGCTGACAAACAGCTGGGGTGTCAGATTAGAAAACCCTAATATAATGTCTGAAGGGCTTTGTTTGGAGGACTCAATCTTGAAATGAACATTGTGATCTAATTAATTCATTATAATGAATTCATTTAAATTAATTGCTCAGGAGCGCTTGTTATTTCCCTCTTTGTCTTCATTTTCTGTATTAATGCTCTACTTATTTTATCCTCTTCTCTACTCTGCAGAGTCTGTTTCAATATGCGCATCATTAATTAATCATTGATCATCTTTCTGATGTGTATTCATGATGAGGACTATATCTCTGTCGATGATGGTTTACAGGTACATGTGATGAATGAATGATGTGGGTGCCATAAATAACTAGAGCCGTGCGTAATGGTCACGGCAGCTGCTTCGGCTCTGTTGGAACTGATGTAGTCAGCGAAACTGCACTTCCTGTTTGCCCTTCTTTTTATAGACGAGTCTCTAGAGGTGAAGCGGGGACAGGTATTGACATGCAAATGGTGGATTAGGGGCATCTGTGCATCCATTCATGGCTACCTGTGGGAGTGGTAATCTGGCGAATGCGTCCAGTTCCACAATGATAAAGGTTTATGACACAGAACCAGGTTTATAGCTTCATGAACCTGACAAAAAGAAATGTGTATGTGGACTTCTGCTCTCAGGATTAGTTGTGAATCTATGCAGGGGTTCACGCTTGTGGCCCCAGATTCAAGGTTTAATTAATTTCAAATTAATATTTCATATTTTGGAATGTGCAGAGCAACACTAAAACACAGCAGGCTCTGGTGACACAACCTTTGCGTAAGGATTTGCTGACAATAGCACAGACACAAAAAGCAGGCCAATACAGCGAGGTAGTCTTTAATACATGAAAACAGGTTTATAGGCAGAGGTTTTGTCATTCAAGCCACAGAGCTGGAGACAGTGGGAGGGGAAGCTAGGTGATAACAAATGGAAAACAGGTGAGTAAGTGGAACAAGAAATGAACAGGACTGGGGCAGGCGTCATGATCATTGACATATATACATAGACACTGAATTGGTCACTGGATCGTACGTCAGCATTGTCGCCATATTGGACCAAGCAAGACTGCCCTGTAAGCAAGCACAAGTGAACGGAGGAGCTGCAGTTTGTCTGGATTAAAAGCTCTATAACATTCATACAGTATTTCTCAACCAATTTCAATGAGTCGCTTTTATATTCAAGGGTTTATGATCTATGTGCAGTAAAAATAAAAGTTCGGTCTCCAGTTACTTCGAATTGTGATAATTTAGGCTGTAATCACTGTTTTCTATAAGGAGCTGCGTATCAACGTTATGTTACGGTTACATTACGGTTTACATGAACTTAATACTTATGTGGTGGAAAAGAATGAATTGTCATAAGGAACAGTTAAAACTCACATTACTGTATTTACTAAATTAAACTACTCTTTATACAAGAGAAACTATTTACTATTAGTAATCAAATATTATATAATATAATATATTCATGTTGCGCCTCATTGTATTTAGGATATAATAATAATAATGATATACTGTTGTATTGTAGCCAGTCAGGTAAATATGTTAACCTGCCTTAACACCTGAATTTCCCTCTGGGATCAATATGTATTTTATTCTTTCACTGATAAAAATATAGAGAGCAGACTGACCGCCACAGTGTCTGGCAATCTTATTTAATTCATTTTACTCTCTAGTTTTGACAATTCCTTATGACAATGAACTATTTTCCACCCTGTAGCCTAAATCAGTTCATGTAAACCTAACGTTAATACACACTCCTCCTTCTAGAAAGCAGTGATTACAGTCTAAACTATCATAATTCTAAGTAACTGGACACCAAACTTTTATTTTTACTGCACATAAATCATAAACCCTTGAAATGACTCATTGAAATCAGTTGAGAAATATAAACATTATAGAGCTTTTCATCCCGAAAACACAGTTCCTCCGTTCACTCCTATTTGTTTAGAGGGCAGTCTTGCCCGCTCCAATGTGGCAGTAACATTGATGTATCACAGCAACGGGCTGAAGTGGCCAATGCGGTGTGTATGTGTATATATCTATGGTCATGACAGCCTCCTCCCTCTCTAAAGGAGTTCAAGCCCAGCAGGACAGGTGGAGGGGGTCCAGAGGCGGGACGAGGGTGCAAAATGGAACTAGGGAGCAGGAAAACTCAAGGTAAGTGGCCAGGGGGCTGGAGAACAAGCAAGCAGGAAGCCAGGGTGGGCAGAGCCACTCCCAAGGCAGGGACGAAGGTAGGACTGCTCTGCAGGTTGAGCAGGAGGACAACACTGAAGACAGGTCCCCTCTGGAGATTGGGCAGGTGGTCAGGCAAGGCAGCTGACATGAGAAGATTCAGCTGCAGGTGAGGAAGGACAGGAAGCAGGGCAGGAAGTGGGGAGCTGGAGGTCTGGCTGTGTATTGGTCACATGACCGATTGGAGGTCTGAAGCTGACCTGATGTCAGCCAACTCAAGAACAGCCTTGGGAACTGATGAGGTTTCGGTGTCCGACTCAGGAACCAGGAGCTAGGGTGAGTAATGTTTGCTAATGTTAGCTAGGTTTAGGTTGATATGGCTGGGTGACGATGTTACTGAGTGTGTTCACTGTGCTACTGTACATTTACTCTATGTTTTAGCATTCATCATTAAGCTGTAATTTTTTTCCTGTTCTTTATCCCACTTTGTGCCTCACACCCCTCCTGTAGGAGCGGGGGCTGCTCTAGAATGGCAACCCACTGTGATGTCACCCATTGGTTTGTGAACAAGCATTTTGAAGCCAGGAGTTTGCATTTTGGCCGTCGCCATCTTGTTTTTTTTGAAACCAGAAGAAACCATATTTGGTTGAGAGGGTGGAGCTGAGGAGGAGTGAGGGGTGGATCTGATCTGAGAACCGAGGAGAGTATGCACGCCCACCTACACTGGCTACCTGACCGCAGCAGGCTCCTGGATATGTGGTACGAAGTCGCTGCTAACACATTTAGCATTGACAATTCGAAGGAAACTTCACAGCTTAGTGTTAAAATAATCTTAGTAGCTAATTGCATACATGTCCACATTTGGTAAATATCACATATATGAGGAGAGACCTTGTAATATTAGCTGAAGTCACTGTGTGTAAGCTAACTGTGTGGTGTAATCACTTGTATTAAAACCATAGACCGAGGGAAAACATGTTATAACGTGTTTTAAAATCAGTTCTACAAAGCTAAGGTGACGTTACCGAACTTAGTGTTAACAGTGACAGCGGGTTGTCAATGTTGTTAAGTTACTAAACGATAATGTTATTACAGTTAACTGACACGCCTAGACATGTTGTTGTAGAGCAGATCAGATGATGTGTTGTAAGTGTTTTTTAATATTCAGTTTGGTTCAGTATTTGTCGGCTAGTTTTGAAGCTCCAGTTCATTTCATTTCAATGTTAATGACAAATAAAATAATAATAATAATAATGATAATAATAATAATACAGTTAAGTTTATTACAACTAAGCTGAGGGAATAATGTATTTTCAGATATCTGTGTGATCATATAATCAGAGTGCTGTTTCTTTTGTCTCTATACTCTATAATGATACATTTCTCTCTTAATGTTTTTTCCATCCAGCCAATGTCTGGATCTTTGGGGACACCTACAACCTCCCGCAGCAGTGAAGGAGAACCTGCACCACCTCCACCTGCAGTGTTGAGTCTTCTCTGGCATCACCCTGAGATACAGGTGGATGCAGGTGCCAACGCGGGGAAGATCGACAGGGCTCACAGGTTTGTGAACAGTGTAATGGCCTCATATGTTCATTGTTTAAGTGGAAGCCTTGTACACCACGCTTTGGACTTCAATTCACCACCAGGAGAAATTATATTTTAACTGTTTTGCAGTCTATTAAAGCCCAACGTCAGCAGTGGTGAAATGTTCATGTGTGAGAGTTTGTTCACTGTTGAAGTTGAGTCTTAATGGATTTTTAGACCCAAACACAGACACAGTGTCTTATGTGATAATATAGTTTTTTTTAAATGTAAGACTTCTGGCCATAACATTGTTCAGTCTTATCAGCTATGCTCTTCCTTGTTCACTACACCCTCACTGTCATATTACACTCTGCCCTATGTCAGACATACAATCACATGACTTTTGGACTCCACTGTAGCTGTAACAAACTGTAGTTTAAAATAGTTTAAACATTAGGGTTCATACTTCATAGTCCTCAGCCATTATAGTTAATATCAGTGTGCTGTTCCAACAGCATCACTTATTTAGAGGGAGATTGTTGCTGGGGCAAATAAATTAACTGTCTCACACATTAGGACTCATGATGAATAATGATTATAGTACCTCTTTTTATTATGCAAACTTAACATGTGACAGTAAAGTTCACCCTTAACTTCATCCACAAATGTACAAATGTATTTTTTATTTTTACAGTTGATTGTAAATTGCACACTACAGTATTTAATTCATCCATTTATTACATTATTTTATACATGTTTCCAGTGTTATAAATTGTTGAAATTAATGTAGTTTTTACTGTACAATAAAGTTATTTATGAAGCTCTTGCTTTAACTTTCCTTCCTATCCTAGAAATGTTTAACTGTTGCTGTCCTAGAACACTGACAATGAAGGATCAAAAAAACATGTTGGTGTTAAATTGGTGCTACCATCACCTGTCAACAAAAGCAGAAATGAAGTCACAGGTAAGAAATTGAACCTGTGAATACTAAAGACAGAGAATAATAAAAAAAAACCCAGAGGACTCATCAGAGGAAGCTGAACTGGGAGTGGTTTTCTAGCATCATCATCACAGCACATTATAGAACTAAGGATGTTCATGCAATCTTCTTTCTCCACAACCAGATGAATGGAAGCAAATGGGCTGCTCCATACACAAGGTCCTCCTTCTGTTGGCAGTGGTCACTCGGTTTTCACAATGTGGATACCTGACAGTTAATCACATATATCTATCAGCTGTCAGGATAAGTGCATCAATGTCTGCTCCGGTTGATGACTGTTTTGAGTATTAAATGAACAAACTTCTGTGTGACAAATATTTTCCAACACATTTGTATTCTGCATTAGAACACACTTTTAACTTTTTTGTCATCATTTTGTGAATGATATAAAAAAACAAAAATCTGTATGTGTGAGTGAGTCATCTTAAAACAGTCAGACAGACCAAAGTGGAAGAAAGACATAAGTGTAACAGCATCAACAACAGTGGTTAATTTCAAAGTAACATAATGGAAATATTGGAAAGATTGTGTCTTGAGTTTTCCATGTACTTAATAAGAAAGGGCTGTATTCAATTCACATTTAGATGAGAGGTTTTCAATGAGATTTTCTCCAGCTTAACTGTGCAGCAATTTAAATGTAATATTTAATTGTAGTGTCAGTCACTACTACCATATTCTGAGTTAAAACTTAAAGTCTTTCATCATCTGTTTAACTTAAAAGCTACAGCAGGTACATAACAGGTAAAGTTCTGTAATCCTGTCATCAGTTTTTCATCCTGCCTGTGACTCTTATGTAGAGCGCAACTTGTCACCCTTTAGAGCTGTGGTTGACAGGCTATCCTACCTCTCCATTCTATCTAAAGCTATCTGGAGGTTTTTGAGCGTCCTTGTCTTGTGCTTGCTCGCTGACCGCCTACACTGACTGTCTTAAACAGTTGGTTGTGCAACAAATTCCTCTGAGTGCTAGATGTCTGATCCTAGCAAAGGTTTTTATCCCCCAGCCACATGAATCAGGCCATCGAATTGGAGGCATATCACCCTCCTCCATTCTGGTCTGTGCTGGAGGAGAGAGCCAACCTGCTGTGTCCAGTTGGGACACTGTGGTTATATGTTGAGGCGACACAGGGACTTAGGCGCTCTGAGCAGCTGTTTGTGTGCTACAGTGGCAAGAACAAAGGGCAGGCTGTTGAGACAGTCAATCAGGCTTACATGGTAGCTGGTGAACCTGTCCCCTCCGATGTTGTTTGTCACTCAACCAGGGGTGTGGGATGTCACTAGGAGATCTGTGCTGCAGCATTCTGGACAGCACCTTGCACGTTTTCAAGGTTCTACCATCACAATGTGGCCTCTAGGTCCACACTCACATCAGCCATCTTTCAATTGACCTCTATGAACTGATCGGTAGAAGGGTATCACTGCTGGTGTGAGTCATCCACTTTGTTTACTGCCACTGGCAGTCAGGAAGGAATGAGAGAACAGAAGTTATGATGGTAACTATGGTTCTGTGAATTCCTGGATGACTGCAGGTCATGCCGGTCACTTGGAACCTTTTCAGGGCGAGAAGATTCTGAGAGGCTGGATGTAGGCTACTACAGAGTATTTATACTGGGGGCATGCAGGTAGCCTACATGTCACATATGTGACTTTCTTTACATAAGATCTCGACCTGCGCGGAGTGCAAAAAGTCATATCCACTTTGTTTACTGCCAGTAGCAATCATCCATTAACATTACTGTCTTAACCACATTTTCATTAAGCTAAACATTATCTTAACTGGAAATATCGCAACATACTACGTTGACATCAAACGTCGTTAGATTAACATTGGTTAAATTCACCATTTTATTGGGCTTTGACTGAACACCTCCACGGGCTAACCTAGGTTAATACAGGTTACCAGCCCAGCAGGGCCAGGTACTGTTAGAATAGCAATCGGCTAAGTTATCAGCTAACACTAGCACTAGCTAGCAACATTGGTTAGCAAGGTGCATCTGTAATTCAACTTACATGTAACAGGGATGCTAATTTTGGCTAGGGAAAAATAGCCATAAAATAAAATGTAGTTACCGGAAAAATTGAACAGCTGATTCCTCAGAGTGTCTTTTAGTACAACTGAACACTGAACAAAACACTTTTAGGCAAACAACGTTACAACTAACTGATCAACTGAAACACAATGACAAGTCAAATGGCTGACACATCACTCTGGCCTCTGTCCGGATTAAAATGCCAGTCACCCTTTGTCAATCACACGGTAGCCACGGCCTAAAACCACTCTGCTTTTTCGTCTATTTTCTTTTGAATGGGACAATAATTTGAAAAATGAACATCATGTTGTATTGAAGAAGAATTCAAACCAGCGACTGAGACCATAAACTCTAAGAAATAACCAAGAAATGTTTACTGAGAAGTAGGGTCATTTTCCCATAGACTTCCATACAATCTGTCCAGCTATCCAGCCTTCACTCCTGCATGCTGTCTGTTTTTTCCTGCCTGTTTTTGCACCCTGCTCCTGGTGTTTCTGCCTGCCTGTTGACTTCATCCCTCACTGAGCCTGAGTCTCTGGTGTGTTGCGAATCCCAAACTGCTCCCAGTGTGCAGGAGGTTGGTGTTAGGGAGGGCTGCAGGGACTGTGTGTGTTGTCCTCTGAATCCTGCATAAGGTCAGTCTTAAATATTCTTAAGTCTTTATCAAAATTACATTTATTGTCATTACACACTCCCAAAACATGCCTCCTCTTGCGGACTCTCTTTTCTGGAGCTCTCCTGAATAGCAGCATAGACAGGAGTAACTTCACAGATCAACAGAGTTGATAAAACACTCTTACATCTAGTCCTATAGCCACAGTATAACCATCATTAATGTAGTAACTGTGAGAAACCAAAAGGGAACATGTAGAGACAATGTTCACCTGTGTAAACGACTGTCCAGCATTGAGGCATTGAAGCATTGTAGTTTGCCAATTGTACTTCATTTGGTCAATATAAATTACTCTGTACACTTCAGGTGGCAAACTGACTGTTTTTAGGAGCATTCATAGTGATATACAGTATATGAAAGTATTGTGAAAGAAAGAACCGGTTTCTGCTCCACATCATCAGTTTACTAGTCAGAAGGGATCAGTACATGGGATGGCAGAAAGAATATAGGCACCAGGAGGCAAGCAAGAAATCGGAAACTAGAATACAATAACACTGGGAAAATAAATGAACTGGCGCAGAGGGAGAGGAGCACAGAGACTAAGTACACTAGGAAGAGGAAGACAAAGAGACACAGATGAAACCAGTAAGGGTGGGATAGACAATCACACAGCAGCGGGAAACACAAGGGCAGGAAGTAAGGAATCTGAAACACCAAAATAAAAACAGGAAATAATGAAAATGTGAAACAAGGAAAACAACCTCAAGAACCAGAGCAGGACATGACACTGTCAATATTTTAACATGTACATTTTACTAACTGCCTTCCCATTAAAAAGTGTGCTAGCTGGCTGAGGTAGCAGCAGACAGGCTAATCCAGCGTTAGCTGCACAGCCACTTCCCAAAGAGTAAGAAGAACAGCAGCATGTGATTTTTTGACAGTGTGGGTTGTTTGACTTTGAGCCTTACCGCATTATATTCCATTATTATTGAATTCACACCTGGTGGCTGAAATGTGTGTTTTCCTTTGCATGAATAAAAAGAAACATATTCATCATAAATTGATGCCACATGAAAGCCAGAATTGGTGCATAAAAATTCACCAGGAAATGACGTTTGATGCTCAAAATTTTATTCATCCACTATCCACTGTCATGGTTTGCCATGGCAGACACCTTTTGTTAGTTTGTTTGGACTTTTGTGACTTCCTGTTTTATTTTGTAATTGGTTTCTTTGTGTGTCTTAATGTTTTTACTTCCTGTCCTGTTTCTGTGTGGTGATTGTCTGCCCTGCCCTAATGTGTTTCACCTGTGTGCAATCACCTTGCCTCCCTTGTGTTTATATAGTCTTTGTGCTCCCCTTTGTCTGTGTTGGTTCGTCTGTTGATCTCTGGGTTTGTCATCATCTGGTCACGTTGCCTGTTCATGTCTGGTTGGTCCCCGAGCTGTTCATGTCTGGTTTGTCCTCGGTCTGTTCATGTTGCCGGTTGTTTAAGTTCTTGTGTTTCCCTGTGCTTCACCAGTTTTGTGTAAGCTCTTGGTTTAATAAACATTTTGCACCATTTCCCCGTGTTGGCTGCATTTTGGGTCCAGCCTTGCCTGCATAGTGACAGATCCTGACATCCACTATCTTTAAGGCAAAGCATGAAAAATCATAACTTGGCCAGTTTTCATTTTTCATCAAGCAGTAAAATAACATTGACAGTGGACCAATGTCCTTAATGTGTTACCACTATGCACTTATTGCACAGGTGAACTTTGTAACAAGGCAGCAGCTTTACCAACTTGGTAAAATATGTACACAGCGGAAGTTATTGCTGTCAGACAGGTCTATAGAGGTGTTGCTGGGTATTTCCATCACACCACTGTTACCCCCTCGATGAGCCCATGTGGGACTTTGCGCCTCAGGCCCAACAACATTCAGATGGATTACAGCACATGTTGCCTGGGGATTTTCTGACATAAACAGATAGATGAGGGTTTGCACAAATACCCACAAAATGTAGTGTGATAGTAGACTTTATATTCTCTAAATGACCACATCTGCTACGCTGTGGTTTATTCCAACAAACCATTGCATTGCATTGTATAGTTGTGGTTTTAGAGGGAGGCAGTTCATTACATCTCTGTTTCTACAGATGAAACAGACGTGTTATCAGTGAGCAGTTTTAAAGCTGTTGGTTCATTTTTCTCCTTCCAGTCTTTTTTCTAATCTAGGCTTAGAAAAACCAAATCCTGACTGAAGCTCTGTATCTAACACAGACACAAGACTGAAGAAATCAATTTTCTGCTGGAAAAAATAACAATACCTGAACAGTGATACAGGAAAGCACAGCAACATATTGGAGAAGATGAGAAACAATATGTTTAGAAAGCCAACACTGAGCTACCAACAGCCGCAGTGTGCAGCAACTCTTCAGCCCTGTCCTGTTGGTGTGGTTGCCAGGTTTGAACAAAACTAAGGTGGCTCTAACCTGCTAGAAAAATGCAACATGTAGAGGAACGCTAGCAGCTTCGACTTTGCTACACTACATTTGGCCTGTTGATTGGAGGGACTGTGGCTCAGGTGGTAGAGCAAGTCGTCTGCTGACCTCTGGGTTGACGGTTAGGTGCTCGGCTCTTCTGATCCACACATGCAGAAATCATATGACCGTATCAAGAGATTTGGACTCTCCAGAGAACAGACCAAGCAGAGTTTTAAATGTGACCTAAACCTGCATCTTTTCCTTTATGTACCTTGGTGTCCTATAGTTGTAGTTTGATCCCTCACTGGTCTCTTGCAGTACAATGATATAAAAGTACCGGTCAATCTTCGCGCCGACCCTCAATGATGGTCATGAACTCTGGATAGTGACCAAAAGAATGAGATCGTGGCTGAAATGAGTTTCCTTTGCAGGGTGTCTTGGCTCAACCTTAGAGAGTGGGGGAGGAGCTCTGACATCCGGAGGGAGCTTTGATTAGAGCTGCTGCTCCTTCATGTCAAAAGGAGCCAGTTGAGGTGGTTCAGGCATCAGGTTCGGATCCTCCTGGGCGTCTTCCATTGGAGGTCTACCAGGCACGTCTAACTGGGGGGGAGGCCTTGGGGAAGACCCAGAACACACTTGAGAGATTATATATCTCATCTGGTCTGGGATCGCCTCGGGAGCCCCCAGGAGGAGCTGGAAAACATTGCTGGAGAGAGGGACGTCTGCACTACTTTGCTTGACCTGCTGCCACCACAACCCAACCCCGGATAAGCGGAGGAAAATGGTTGGATGGATAATTTGCATCAACTTGTGAGCTGCAGCTGTCGCACCTAATTGGCTTTCACACCAAGGCTGTTGTGCACTTATGATGTGATTTACAACATTTTCACATACTGTGCTGTTCTGCATATGTCTTTTGTGTGTGCACGGGGCTGTCAGGCACCCCATGGTAAAGATATTATACGTAATTTCCTTTTTGACTACAAATATCTTGACTATATAGATTTAGCAGGTGGAACAGTCATAAAAATGATTTCTTCATCCTTTGTCTCTCATTCATTTCTGAATTTCTTATTTATTGTTTAATTTTCATTTGTCTATTCCATTGTTCCCTATCTCCTAGGAGCCTGTTTTACCATCCAGTTACTGCATTTGTGATTTTAATAATTGTAACAAAGCTGACAGGATCCGTGACTGTCTTCTGGGTTTCAATATTCAATAGCTTCTATGGGATATGAGATTTATCAGAGTGTCAAATCCAAACATCCAGATTTAATGTGTGTAATCAGGGTGTAACAACAATGCCTTTGGTTTATGGAGATAGGCCACTCTTCTGCTAGAGATCTACTTTGGTTAATAACATTTTTATGGTGTAATCTTCCCTACAAAGAAGTATTTGAGGGGGAAAAAAGAGATTATCCCAAACGAGGAAATGAAATTCAGTCTAGACATGGAATTGCTGTGGGCCAAACCAGTTCTTGCACATCAATATTTCATGATCAGTTTCACCTGTCTCCCCTGCCTTCCTCTGTTTCCTTTTACCAGCTGAAAACTAGAAGTACAATGAGAACAGGGTGCAGAGAGTAAAATTCACAAGAAAATTTTGAATCCAAGAAGCGTTACTCACTGTACCCTATGTGATGGTAGCTGCTTCTCCCCCAACAATATAAGGCTCTTAACTCAACCAGAGAGTGCACATGAAACCATTGGTTCCACTTTACATTGAGATTACCCTTGTAAAGGATTTATGAATGGTTTATAAGTAGTTTATTAATTGGCTTGTTAACACTTTATAAGTCATTTATAAGCTGTTATAACACATTAGCTAAAAAAGGCAACAGTGACCTGTTGCTTGCCAAATAGTGAGCCCACATGTCTCTGTACTGTTCAGCCTCAGATCTCAGTAGTTACTGAGCTTTCTTTGTTTTCTCCATCATCAGCATCTGTAGCTGCTGCTTCATCACATGTTTGTTCAGTTACTATCAATGAACCAGCATCAGCATCTTAATGGTGAGAAAGTGATGATATGATCATGATCATATCAAAGCAGATTCATCCTCTGAGGTCGTGGCAGTGTTGTTGACCTTGACATGCTCTCAGCAGCCGTATTCATTCTAATCACAGCTGTTGATCAGATCGTTCTGCTCAGTGGAGATTAACATGGAGATGCTTTCTGCTGGTTGTTCTCTTCTTTAGGACTTTATCATCCAGGTAGAACACAGGTGGGAACCTTCCTTTACTTGGTGAACAGCTCACCCATCCTTTGTCCCACTGTTCACATCTCTGTGATTCTCCCGCCACCATCTTCATGTTTCTTCTTCATAAACCATTTATAAATCTTTCATGAGGGTAGTCTTGTTGTACAGTGGTACCAAACCATTTAGAATACACCACAGTTATTTTCTAATCATGCACTCCAAGTGCACAGAAGTGCAGTCGTGGCTGATATTCCTTTGCGACCATGATACAGAAATCAACACATTCATAGTTTCCTGGTAGAGATGTTTAGCTGGACAAGGCCTACAGCAACAAGTTCGGCGAAAAGAAAGAACATATTTTCTAAATTGAATGAGGATAAAACAGAAATCCTATCGGTTGGCCCCAAAGCCAAAAGGGACCCTTTCTACCAGACATGGAAACCTAAACCAGCAGAATAAAATGGAAATAACAAGTCTGGGTGTAATTTTAAACTCAGATCTAAGTTTCAAATCCCACTGGATAAGCAAGTTAACAAAGACAGCTTTCTTCCTCCTAAGAAATGTTGCCAGAGTGTGCCTGTTTCTAACTTAAGAAGATGCTGAGAAGCTCATTCATGCTTTTATTTCAAGCACATTGGACAACTGTAACGCCCTTTTTACTGATATTACGAAAAAGTCAATCGAGAAACGAAAGCTAATTCTGAACTTTTGGACATTTGTTGGACTTTTAACAAAAACAAGGAGGAGAGAGCAGATTACTCATGGAACGGTGTTAGAACCAACTAAAATGTTTTAGGACCCAAAAGCAGAACACATCTCAGTGGTGCAAGTAGACTGGATTTTATTGTTAAGAGTTCTAAGCTCGATTTGGACTGGACAAAGCCTGTGGGGGTCTGGCAGGTGAGGAGTAGTGGAGCAGAGGGTCAAGACTGGAGGCTGCTGGGCTGCAGAGGTGGCAGGGGGGCAGGCAGGTGGTAAGTGACTCTGTTAGATCCGACGGGGAAGGGCAGGATGGAGGCAGGCGGACAGGAGATGAATAATACTGTGGCACAAGGAGAGTGAGGTTGGACTGATGCTTGAATTAACAACAAGGACGCAAACACACATTTACAAAAAGGCCTAGATATGTACCACTCAGGTAGACTGAATAGTCTGGTGAAGGAGGAGGAGTGGAGTGGAACCAGGGAGGAACCGGAGGGAATGCCACACCCCGAAACACACAAGCACACACATGAGGTGCGTTTCCACCGCAGGAACTTTCCGCAGGAACCAGGAACATTTTGAGGGACTATGCACGTTTCGACCACAGTAACCAGGGTCTAACTGTAGTCTCAGGGTAATTGATCGACCCCCAGAAAAGTCCCTGGTCAGCGGGTAGTACTTTCCAGAGGTTCAGGAACTTGAAGATTTCTGATTGGTTGAGTACTCGATGCATTTTATTTCACCTGCCATGTTTAAAAGCCCGCAGCTTAAATCAGACTGTTTTGTTTTGATTCGAGACTGTTGTTTTTTATCGTTGTTCGAGATGGAGAAGAAAGTCTACTACAGATGGACCGACGACGAGGTCCAGGCCTTGCTAACCATTTACGCAAAAGAAGATATCCAATGGGAATTGCAAAAGGTCTGTCTGTGTCATTGTGGTTGTATAGCCTTCATCTTCTTCTTACTGCCACCTACTGGACTGGAGGTGTAGTGCATTTACCTCCATTGCTTTTCTATATGTCATCAGCCTGATTTACATAATGGTCCTGGGACTTTAGGCTGCGGTGGAAACCTGCTTGCTCCAGGTGGACAGGTGAAAGAGCAGAGAGTATCAAGATGGTTAGAGGAGGAAATATGTCTGAGCCTCAGTCAGACCCAGACTCAGATGAGGAGTCTGTTGAGACCAGAATCAGACACTAGCAGACGGATCAGAACGGTTAGCATAGTTAGCATCTTTTATTGTAACTGGCAGTGGCTGATACAGCATTAGTGCTAATGCTAACTCTCTCTCTATGTACTGACAAGGTTTCAGGTTTATTTAGCCCCGCCCCCGTCCCCATAAATTGACAGGATTGGTTCCTTAGGTTTGTGACGTATGAAACCCTGGCTGTCTGAATCTGTGTTTATGAGACTGTCATTGGTTCACTGCAGTTCAAGGTGGAAACACTCAGTCATGGTGTTGATGATTATTTCGTTCATGTCTTAAAAACCATGAAATCGATGTTAAGGTTAAACACTTGTTTTTCATTGGTTGGGGTCTGACCCTGTCAGTGTGGTGAGAAAGACTGTAACTTTTCTGCTGACTGAAATCCTGGCAGAGCATTGAATAACAGTTTTGAAGAGAGGAAGCCAGGAAGGAGTAATGTTGAAATGATCATCTTGAGCCTGTGATTTCATGGCTGGATGGAGTCACATATGGTGCACCAGCTGCCTTTAATAAATAATAATCACTTCCTTCACTGAATATGAATTTGAAGCCATGCACAGGCGGCTGTTCTTGCAGCGCTCTGCTCCTCTCCATCACTTATTGACATGGTAGAACCGTTCTGCAGATTAGAAAGCGGGCACTTGTTTGCACGTCTAACAGCTCAGGTAAGAAGAGGAGATTTGCAAAATTCCTAATTTCTCACTTTGTTAATGAGAGTCTGAACAGCTGCTCAGCCAGAGAGGAAGAAACGCACTGAGGGAAGCTGAATGTGTTCATGTTAATGAGCTCGTTGTAATCATTCCTGTAAATTAAACTGATTGGCTGTGACATAGAGTCAACAGGTCTGATTTAGTGGGAGTGCTTTACTACCTTCTTCACTCAGTCAAGCTACTCAGCAATATGGGGTTTCTCACTGCCTCATTATTGACTAAGAGTTATTGTTATGCTCTTGGCAAAGCCTCAAAATTGGCTCTTTGAATGATTTATATTCAGTTGTATATATTTTTCTTAGCAAGTCTCCTAGATTTCCAAGACAGTCAATGAATCACACAGTGAAAGAGCTTTCTGGCTGTTTCTACTGGATCTCATCCTCTGGTGTGTTTCTTGTGGAGAGGAGGACACGTCTGTGGAGGATTCAGCTGCTGGTAAAAACCTGTTTGAACCACTGACACTGAATCCAAACCAGGAGAAGCTTATAGTAATGGTGGTGGGGACAAAAACTCCCATGATCCCACGCTATCTAACAATGACAGCTAATGCCATCTTTTGTTATCATTTTGATTTGAGAGAACCTCTAGAGGCAGAAGTTACAGACTCCATTTATTTTCTGTGCAAATTGGGTTTGTTTTTTAGTAGAATCATTATAAAGCTTCAAATATATTACTATTTTCAAAACTTGCAGAATTTAATCAAAAGTAAATGAATGACATGACATGTAGCATACCTCTGTAACAATAACTGACATCTTTATTCTTATATCTTTGCACAAGATTGTCCATAACTCCAGCAGAGATCTCATCAGTTCTAAGTAATGAACAATAATATAAACCCTTTTCTGTGACAGCTCTTTCTCGTCAGGTTGAACAATGCTAACATGAAGACTGAGACAGTGGATTTTGTCAGGTGAAATTTACTCATGCACTGTAGAAGAAGAAGAATAGTGTGGGTTGTAAACGATCACTGTTTCGCCAGCAGGCTAACAGCAGCATTCCACAAGTTGAAAATTGTTCAGTCTTGTGTCCCTTTGTTGTCACTTTACCACTGTCATTGTCCTCGCACTCGCTGGAAACAGATACATCTTGCATGCATACTTGCAGACGGTGTGCAAAGTGCTCATCATGGGGTCCTGGGCTGTGGGTGATGTTCTATATGTCTATTGAAGCCTGTATGTAGCAAATAGAAAATAAAAAAATAAAAACCTTTTGATTACATTTCTTTAAAAATGAAAAGATGGGAGGAGATTTTTAATCTTCTATCCGGTGTGTTTCCAGTTTTGCTTCACACGTACAAAGCTCAACGTTGGAACCCACCCCTTACATGCAATTACCTTTAAATCAATCCCGGACCTAACCTGTCCTAACATATTAATATACGACTCATGACCTGACCAGGAGGCTGACCAAATATGCGCTGCTTCTGGGCAGCACAGGCAACACACACAACAAGGAACTGAATCCATGTAAAAAAAAACAACCAAACGATAAATAAATAAGCTGCTCAGACCAGCTCAAGGACACACACACACACACACACACACACACACATACACTTATCTAAAACCATGTGTAATATTACACAGCCACAGAGTTCAGAATTTATTATTCACCAAGTTTTGCAGACCTACATCCAGTGCTGGAACCAGTATAGGCTACATCAGCTGCCTACTCAGTTACATTGACCAGCTTCGTGCCTGATCCTGATCCAGAACAACTTCAGCAGTTCCCTTCCTTTGGGATTCGCCTGACATTTCCCCACAGATACCTCGGGATCACAGCCCCTATAAAGAGGTATTGGTCATGGAGACGTTGATCCGCCAAGCTGCCCAGCACCACAGAGCCTCAGCAGCCCAGCAACCTGCTGCCTAGCATCACGGTCAACCTCCAGCCTGAATTTGCTCCTGCGCTGGGGGGTCCCAGGCGACATTTTCGGTCAGCGTGGGAGGAGGCAAGAGAGTGATATCGCTGCGAGAGAGGGAGAGCGTGGACACGGAGGAGCCACTGCATTGGACTAAGACTCTCAACATGGTTTTTACTGAACTTTTAAATGCACATTTTTATTATTTTTAACAGGCCAGGCTTGTATTTTACCATCCTTTATGATATAAATTTATCATAATAAATGTCACTTTAAACTGAGTCCTATTCTCCTGCTGGTTTTTAACTCTGCTCCCCCTGATAGTTTTTTAAGAACCCTTGAAGTCTTTTAAGAGTCCTAGGCTCTAGTATTCTTAGGTGGCGTTGTCGGTTTTGATTTTAAAAAATTAATTTAAAGTAAGGCCCTATGTTAGCTGTTGGGCCTGGCCACATTTCATCTACTCACCAGATTCCTCCTTTCATCTCCACCATTTAGATGAAGTGTTCCAAACACGGTGGCAGCACGGATTCAAGCTGCAGCTGGACAAATGCAAGCTCCTCCAGGGTGAAGTTATTGGGCCATTTGGTGGACCAGGATGGGATAGGACTTAGCACCCTGATAAGGACTTGGCAGTGCTGGACTGGCTAGTCCCCTCCACCATAAAGATTTGTCCAGGTCAAATTTGACCTGGTAATAATTATGGGTTGTTTATGCAGAGAAATACAGAGTAAATGTGACCAAACTATCATGAATAACAAAAATTGCAACAAAACAATAATAATGGTGATACAGTCCTACAGTATTAGTATATTAATATTGTGTAATAATTTTAAAATTATGTTTCATGCCAAGAAAACTTATTGATGAGAATGCTCAAGACACTACCCTATGACCTGTCACTTAAAACTATGTTATTATTAAGAAAACCACTCTTTTTCTCACAGACGAGGTAGCCACAATGTATTCAGTCTCTTTGGGCTTTTTTTTTTTACCACAGCATATAGATAAGATCATTGTTGTCTTCCTCCCATGTTGGTCATGACAAGTGTTTGGAAATACCTAGAAGGAGATTGACACATATAATTTCCATGCCAACATGGGGCTGCTGATACTTGCTGGGTTATAGAAATCCAACAAGCGCAGTAAGCTTGGAAATGGCAGCTTGTGATGAAGGAACAGCTATGCAAGGAAGATGTAATATATACAGGGATAGGAAAGTATATATGGTCAATTCTGACCCATAACACAACATATGTAACAATAATTTCTCATTATAACATATAAAAAATATAAAGTTATTTTGGGAATTATTTTCTGTTTATCATCAGCCTCTCACCATAGTCTGATAATATATTTGCCTGTTCTCTTCATGATAAGATAAAAAAAAAGATTAATTGTACCTATTTTAAACTAAAAATGATTTGTACAATGTGAGTTAAATGAGGTCTAATGCACATAAAAACTCAAAGTAAATATATGTTATATTTATGGATGATATAATAAGTTACTTAAGCAGATAAAACATTTTAGTGGATGGTGAATCATGGATCATGAATAATTAATTCAAACATGGATCAAATTTGACCTGAAAAACTAAAGGAATAAAACCTTTTCCAACACATTAGGAGACCATCTGACAGGGGCCACATTCACCAAGTTTACTGACAATAACCCTGGTTCTCATCTGCAGATGGCTCACCTGGGTGGAACAACACTGGATTGGTCCGCTTGTTTCTTTTGACTTCGACATAAAGTAACATTCAACATCCTACTGAGACTTCCAGGGGAGAAACCAGATGAGTGGTCCAAAAGTGAATGGGAGGATGGACACTGCAGTAACCCAGACTGTCTCGCAGAACAGAGATGGAAGAAGGAGGATGAAGGATGGAAGAAGCTCCAGGTTAGGAGTAAAATACTGCTCCAGGTGGACAGATGAAAGAGCAGAGAGCATCAAGATGGTTAGAGGAGGAAACATCAGAGAGACTCAGCCACATGTTTGAGCCTCAGTCAGACCCAGACTCAGAGGAGGAGTCTGTTGAGACCAGAACCAGAGACTAGCAGACGGATCACAACAGTTAGCGTAGTTAGCATCTTTTATTTGTATATGTTGTTTGTTAGCTTGTAACTGGCAGTGGCTGACACAGTGTTAGTAATGCTAACACTTGCTATCTGTGCCACAAGGATTCTGGTTTATTTAACCATGCCCCCTCTCCCACTGAAATACACAAGAGAAGCAAATGTTATTGACACAGGTGAAACACATCAGGGAGGGGCAGACAATCTCAATGGCGGGAAAGCTAGATAAAACAATCAGTGGACATACAAGGTAAGTTATTTCAAAATAGAACAAAAGTCCAAACATTATGTGGTATGGATATTGTGTCACTGTAACACAACACAGAAGTTAATGTGCTTACTGATCATTTTATGTTATGACAAATGCTATATATGCAGATAAATACTCTATGCAGAAACAAAGCCAAGGATGATTTAAAATGAAAGAGTAAATATTTGTGCTGTGACATTCAGACCGGGCTGAGTGTGGTTTATCTGAGGACACAGTGTACATACAGCAGGATGGGGAGAGAGGCTTACTGTCGCTCCCTCCACTGTCTCCTGACAAGCATGTCATTGGACTCTAATGTAAGATGAAACGTTGATCTCTACAAGCAGCCATGCATACTTAAATCTATCCAGGGCTTCATTTAAACGGTAGGAGACATGGAAGCACTGTGGGATGTATTAGTGTTATGTCCTCTTACTGTCCCCATTTCAGTGAAGGTTTCTTGGGAACATGTGCTTAGCTCCAAATGTGTGTGCATGAAGGAGGGAAGGACACTCACTGCACATGCATTGATTGTAAGGATGAAACCTATGTCTGTGGGTAAAGTTAATTTAAACAGGATCTAATTCATATAAGGAAGTAAACCAGAGGACAACGGAGACATGGTTGGTTCCTGACCTTGTGGTCAGAGAGCAGAGTGGTGAGTGGTGATGATGCAGATGTGTGGTTTGTGCAGGGTGAAGCATGCAGTGGTCAGAGGCTCTGGTAAGACAGAAGATGAGCAGGGAAACAAGAGAGAAGACAAATCAGTGACTACAGGACTATTAAACTTTGGTGAGATCAGAGGAATGTGGGTTGTCTGGTGTGTGTGTATGTGTGTGTGTATGTGTATGTGTGTGTGTGTATTGGGGAAAACCATAGACTGTAAGTAAAGATGGATGTAGCCTCTGTGATGTCACCCACAGGTTTCTGAAGAGCGGTTTTGAAACCTGGCTAATCCAAAAATGGTCAAAGAGGTGTGGCTTGTGTGGAGCAGAGACTTCAGTGCATGATGGTTTGTGACAAGCATACGCTCACGCACCTGTCACTCAAAGAGGCCACGCCCTCAATTCTACATCACTTTAAGTCTTAATAAAATGTAAACAGGTGAGTTATATAAACAGTTGTCATGAAGGAGGAAATTAACTCTAGAGACCAGAACTGTTTTTGTACCAGGCTGTAAACATGTTTATTTCTGCTGTAAAGTTAGACATTTTAACATGGGAGTCTATGGGGATTGACTCACTGTTGGAGACAGACTCTAGTGGTCATTAGAGGAACTGCAGCTTTTGGTTCTTCAGTGTTAGCTTCATGTTTCAGCTCCGGAAAAACAAAATAAAACAATAAGATGTCAATAAGTTGGTACCATGTGTCTGTAGGGGTGCGGGTGTTGTGCTGCTCACCCACTCATTTTCATGCATATGGGGCGAAGTTCAGACAGCAAAGTAAATCAAACAATCTCTATATGTCCTTTAACACGTCTCAGCCTTCACCTCACATCTCCAGAACCGTGTGATTTCATTTTTGCAGCTTTCCTCTTGGCAGGGTGGATTTAAGTACGACCAGGTTTGCAATGGAGCTTGAGTGGGATGACAACAGCGAAGTTGTGATGTGCTCCAGTAAGATAGAGTCACACGTGTCGTTCCAGCGGCTTCATTCCTCTAAGTCCATGACATTAGCTTTTAGCTTAACATTTTCACTAGGCTCACAGTATTATTGTCAGTCCCTAATCTCCAGTCTCAGCTGTCCAAAGCCTTTGGGAATAACAAGGTCAGACTTTAAATGGCAAATATCAACTCCATACAAGTTCTGCATTCATATAAAATTGAGTTAAAACAGCTTCACAGACAGAAAGACAGCACCGTATTCAATAATATATAGATAATATATAGACAGCAAAGCAGTGGGGATTTGTGGTTATTAAACATGCTGCAGTGCTCTATAGCTGCTTTCTTTATAAGCAATACTGACAAGATTCTTCAGTGACTCCTGAGGTTTTAGTTTCACAGTTGCAGCCTCAGTATGTTTTAGACACTGATTTCTTTTCCAAGATTTTGATCTCAGAAAAATGCAATCCTTAATCCCCTCTGCCTGGATTCATGGTGGGGTTGCCATGTGGATACGTGTGGCATTTGCTAGGTAATAAGATAAACTTTCGCATTTCTGCTACCAATCAAAAGTATAGGCATGACTATTGGACAATTGTCATTGTTGTACCAGTTTTCATATGTTTACAGATTCAGGATTGAACATAACCAGGAAGAAAACAGAACAGCTGTAGAAGGAAACGAATGAGGTTTTATTTGAAACTATGAAATTCTAAATTAGAAAAATGCATTTTCACAAAAACTAATATAAATATAAATTTTCCAGGGCAGTCACTCAAAAAAGAGAACAATCCAGAGAAAACTGGGACGGGTAGCAACCCTATTTTCACCTGTCAACCTGGTGCAAGCAGCGATGGTGGGCGGGGCCTGATCCAGAACTTCTCAACGAGGAAGTAAGAGTAGATGAGCTTGCAGGCACAGTTTTCCCTTTTTTTTTCATGTTTTATGTGTAAAAAACGTGTTAAATAAAATATTAATCATAGTGGAGGATTTTTACAGAGTTTACATCATGTCTGGAGAGGAACTTTAAAAGCTCCTGCTGTTATGGTATGAGGATTTCTCTGTGTTTTCCCATCGTTTCCCATTCCTAGTAGGGATGCCTCGATCACATTTTGTTGCTGCCGATACAGATCGATGTATGAGTGAAATCGGCCGTGGATCGGCCGATACTGATAATTTTTTGTATTTTGTTATAGCAGCTGGTTTAGCAGTTGGATGGATGCAGTTCATGGATTCCTTTGCAGGAACCACAGCGATTGGTTGATGAAAGACCGTCTGGTGCTGGTGAAAACGCATCCGCAACATCCTGCAGTAATAATAAAAAACACTGAGAGAGAAACAAATACAAATGAAATAATAACGGATTATGTGCTGTTTACAAAAGTAGTTGATTCTCCAAAATGCATCTGTATGATATGGTTTGTGTCGACCCGGGAGAATTAAATTTTACTATAAAAACTTACAATAAAAACTGACGTTCAATGCTCTCAATGGAGAAAAAAAAACAAAAAACTAACTTGTGCTAGACTGCCTAACTAAAGCTAACCGGCAGCCTATTAGCCACAGCCTGTTGTAACTGTGGTCCCAGCTGTGGGTTGAGGTGTGAGAAGTTTTCCACTGTCCCCCACCAGGTGACATCCAGCTGGAATATGATCCTTTCAAACAGCTGATCAGGCCACTCTCCATTAAGATCCATGACTCATGTGTAGATCCTGTATAACAGTGTCTACAACTGTACAGGAAGCATCCAATACAGCCTGTATGTTGATGGTGTGACTTTGTTTTCCTGTTTACAAATACCTCCTCGTCCTGTGATGGTGCGATGATTTTTACATGTGTTCCATCTGTGGCACCGATCACAGTGGGTAGACCGACCATGAAGCTGCTTTATTTCTCTGTAGTTGTTGAACATCTAAAGGAAATGGTATGAATTGTCCTGTGATGTGGGTCTACAGAGACATTTTTTGTTTGGTGAGTAGATAAGCTTACAGACGGCTGAGAGATCTTAAAGTTGTGAGCATTGTAAAGTTACATTTTCTCTGTTGCCAAGTAAAGCAATGTTGCCAAACACTTCATTTCTGCTCTAATCGGGTGGTTTCGGTTGGTAGGAGCATCCTTCACAAACTCCACAATGATCATTATTCCCTCGTGACTGAGTCGTATCTTCTAAGTAACTCACCTTCGCTTAAGGTTTCCAGAACATAACAACAACGCTGTATGACAGCAGCCGCTCTATGGTTCTTTGTGGTAGTGGAGAGGACATCTAACTCACTAACTTCTCCCAGACTTACGAGCTTTTAGTGCTAAGTAGCTTTGTGAATTACTCTTTGTCAGAAAAATTAGGACTCCTAAAGTTAGGACTGACATGCCCAATATTTTTAGGAGTTTCTCCTAAATCGGCAAGTTAGGAGCTACTTTTAGCCTTAAGATGCTTTGTGAATACTATTAACCACCGGTGATCTGTTTTAAGGTGATCGCTGACTATAAGTATTAAAGGTATAATCTGTAAGATCATGGTACTTGCTCCACCTCCAAAGGGGGCTGCATTTCACATCTTCGCCCCCGCCCAGTTAATCATGTTGTTGTTTTGCCCATGTTCCTTATAATTTATTATTTATATGTGCATTTATTGTTGATATTGTTAAAATTGTTGATAACACTGACATAAATTATGAGTAGTTTTAATACAAACAGTATTTTCAATTCAAATGATGCGCTGACAACAAGTGGCAGCAAGTCCGTGTAGCTCGTAGTTTTTTGGAATATATTTGTATATATCAATATATTTTTTGTCGATTGATGTTTTTTATTCTACATCGTTGTTTCGTTTGACGATGGAGAAAATAACGTACACAAAGGAAGAACTCCTGGCTTTAAAGTTTACCAGATATGGAGTTAAACATCCCATACCGGCTGAGCTGAAGAAGCTGTACTGTGGATACAGAGCCGGGGCTAAGCTAAAGGCTAGGAGATGGAGATATAAGCCTTTTCTACCATCAATCCTCATGGGAAATGTCAACTCCCTGGCCAACAAGTGTGATGAGCTGGAGGCACTTTTTAAGAACCAGCGAGCATATTGTGAGTGTAGTCTCATGTGTTTCACGGAGACCTGGTTTAAACAACAACACTCCCGACCGTTGTGTAGATTTACCAGGCTTCACTACAGTACGAGCGGACAGAGACGCCAGAGCAAGTGGGAAGAAGATGGAGGACTGGTTCTGCTTGTGAACAATAGATGGTACAACCCCAGTCACATCACAGTTAAGGAGAAGATCTGCTGTCGGGATATTGAACTGTTGACAGTTGGTCTTAGACCGTACTATGTACCGAGGGAGTTAGTTAGTTGCACTAATGACACTTTTCACTAAAGACCATTAGACATTAGATGGAGTAACATTAGTAATATTAGATGTTACTCACCAGTCACCACCAAAGAAAAGCTGCGAACTCTGCATCAAACCTCATCTCTTTACTCATCAAGAGCTGTCTTCAGTAGTGGAAAGCCACACCAACATTTACTTGTGTTTGATTCTTTTCTGTGCCGTTTAACATATTCCTTGTTGGGAGCATTCCTATGGGATGCAGACGAATATCGCTTTCCAGGAGCTTCAGCCAACTCTGTGTTTCTGTGATGCTAGTCAAGAGCTGTAGTATAACTTCAAACTCTGACAAACACTGACTCACATTGCATCTAGTGTCACAAAGTGGTATTACAACACGGGTTAGAGCTAGCTGGTTAGCATACTAATTTCAATAGATATCTTTGAAATACAATAGATGGAGATCTTGGTCATGACATCATCACTGTGGCTCCTTCACACACTGTTGACAGTGTTAGTTGATTTTTTAAACTAAAATTACATTTATCTTACAAATCATTACACCTTTAATGCCGATCTACTGTTCCGTATTTTTAATGAAAACTGTCCAATAATGATCGGTGGGTAATAAGTCGGGTTATCCATGCTTCCTAGTGTTTCATGTTTGTCCCCAGTCTGTCTTTGTCTGTGATTGTGATGTTGTGTGTGTGTGTGTGTGTGTGTGTGTGTGTGTGAGTGTGTGTGTGCTGGGTGTGGCCCTCTAGTTTCCATACAACCTGAGCACCTGCAGCTGATAAACAAATCTACTCAACAAGCCACTGCAGTATAAAACCCTGACTCATCCATCCAGACTCAGATCATTCAGTCACAATGTGCCACGAACTCTATGACGAGACTCTGCCATGTTCAGCCTTACCCTCGTCTATTGTTGTCAGACTGCTGATCCAGTCAGCCCCTTTGTCTGCTTCATTCCTGCGCCCTGCTCAGCTGCCAGTCCCAGCTCCCTCTGCCGTATCCAGTCCCAATCCATCCAATCCATCTACAGTCAGGTTACAGTAAATTACTCTTTAACTATTACTTTAATGCATCTAACCATTAGTTAAATTAAGTCCTTAGGAGGGAACATGAGTGTTGCTGATTATTCAGTTGATTTTTGGACTGATGTTGGAGCTCAATTTGTCACTCATGTTTTTTCTCCCATAGAGGGCGTCATTGGATCATCCAGTCCTGACCCCAAGCCTCCAGATTTGTCTTCTAAATATAATCTTTTGCTGAATATCATGACCTTGGTGAGGTTTTCAGTAAACATCGTGCTCTCTCTCTGCCTCCTGATAGACCTTATGACCACCTAATTGATCTGCATAATCTGTCGATCTTCCTCTCTTCTAGGTGCAGGTTTCGTCTTTTGTATCTGAGAGAGATCAGTCTTTATGCCTCTGCATAGATTTTCAGTACTTGAACAACATCATGGCGAAAAACAAGTATGAACATTTGGTAATGCCAACTGGGCTGACTAACGCACCAACAGAACTTTGGTAACCAAGTACACATACATGCAGAGTACCTACTTACTTACTTTATGGTCTTTCATTTGAGAGGTTACTATTTTCTATTAAGGTGATATGACTTCCCACTGAACTCTGATTTGTGCTCTGCCCCATCACAGGAAAGAATGGGTGATGGGTTGATAGTTGCTTCATGTTAACAGGGTACAGTGATTCTAATTTGGGGATAGAGCAGGTGTAAAATGTGTTTAGGACCAAGCAGAAAGGCAATAAGGAAACAGGAGTTTAGATGGATGGATTTATTTACCCCATAAATACAAATCAAGAATATATTTGATAACTAGTCCTACAAATTAAGTCAACAAAACATAACTATACCCAACATGTGAACTGAACAAACTGACCTGACTCAATGACACATAAGGGAACATATGTAGTGGCTTGGCCAAACCGAATGACATACAAGGGATAGACAATATAGACACTATCTGCAACTAAATACAAAGCAGAACTAACTAAACCCAACTCCCCTCCATGACATGGCAGCAGATGGTTCAGTCGAAGGAGTGGGCTTTAGCATTGAAGGCTCATCAATCCTTAGCCACACCTTTGGCTCACCCAGGAGGGATGTCCCCCAACAGCCATGGTAACACAACAAGGAAACAAATTAACAACGTGTGCACTCCAGGTAAAACAGTTGCTGTCTCCCAGTTCAGGGGCCCACATTCTTTGGAGGACGTGGTGTTTTGAAATTGTAGCCTTTCATAGTCGTCGTAGACTGAGAAGGGCAAACAGAAATGAGACGGTCTGGCCTATGGCTTTTTTTTTTCCTTTGTGTCACCAGCTGTGCACGACCTTACCACTGTGTCGCACAACATGTGACTTTTTTTCATTAAAAACTTGTGGTTTTAAGGCCCTTGGTGTTAACAGTTTTACTGTTACCTGTTGAACTGAATTGAAACCCAATACTTACATTTAACTGAGTAATCCTGTTGACATGTTTGCTGCCATATTATTGCATTACCTACCTTCGTTGTCCAGGGAAAGAAGGCTGCATTTCTTGGCTGCATTTCAAGGAGCCTTTGAAATGGGACAGTCTAGTTGTGCTGTGATGATGCTATTGGTCGTCAGATGCAGCCACCGAAGGATGCGGCCCTAAATTGGGACACAGCTAATTTAAGGTTGAGCATGCATTCATAAATTCCCAAACGAACAACCTATGTGGTGCGATTTGTTTGGATGTAGTTGACTGAAAAATAAATGAACCTGTGTTGAGACAGCATTTCTTGCCTGGGATGTGCTAAATGCTCACACAGAAAGGTTGCAAAACCAAAAACCACTGGGTGATCCCTTCAGTGATACCCTTCCATTCTTCCAAACCACTGAGGCACTTTGTGATCCACCTCCAGGGTGAATTCTCTGCCCAGGAAGTAGTACTGGAAGGATTTGAGGACATGCTTGATGGCCAGTGCCTTCTTTTACTCTGTCGAATACAAACCCCCCCTGGGGAAAGTTTCCAGCTGATGTAGGCATCTGGAAGGCAGTTGTTTGGCTCCAAAGTATCCTCACATTCAGTTTTTGCTGGGTGTTGTGGAAAGCTGCCAGGTTCATGAACTGAGTGTAAGTTGCCAGTAACTCTTGCACCAATCTGTTGTGGTCCCAGCTTTTCAGGTAGGTCATCAATTCTTGGTGTTGGATAAGAATCAAAGTAGCTGTCATCTTTTTTCGACAAGGTTACACTACTCTCTTTTGGACAGCTCAATGGTCCCCAGGGACAGCATCAGGTTAACCTATTTTTTCACTGAGGCCAGCAGGTATTGAACACCATGTTCAACAGTATTTGTTCTCATGGTGTATGTCAGAATTACAGATTGAGCTCACCTGAAACTGCTTGTCTTCTGACAGGTGGCTGAGGTCAAGATCCAACAGAGCACCAGATGGTAAGTATTGCTAGTCCACTTCCTCCTCCTTTTTTTCAAACTACTGATGAGTATTACCTCTGCTTTTCCTTCCATTCCTTCAAGAGATGTATGTGCGGTACCCTATTGGAACGTGCCTGGGTGTGAACGTGTGCCTGCCATATAAACCAATGCAGGATGAAATTACAAATCAAACAAACCTGAATTAGATTTTTAAATGTGTGTTCCCTGATTTGTTTTTCAACTTTACAAATGACCATCTTCATTTTAAGGAAGCTACTGCGTCTAATAATCAACCATTTTATCCTGCACAAGACAAATGGAAATGGTGAAATCACAATCAGAGAACACTACACACAACAAAATAAAAAAATACAATGTCTTCATCTGTTTGTATTGTGTGCGTGGTGCTCTTTTATTAAATGTCTTCCTGTGATGGTAAAGTGAGGGTTCACATTAAAGAAAGAACATGTCAGCTTGCTTCTTTCCAATGAGAAAAGGGAGTGCCATGATGAAGACGAAAGCACAGTAAAAGAACATACTGGGAAGACTGTACAGAATATTGTGTCCTAAAAAGCATCATGTTTAAAAATTGACAAAATATAAATTATGTGTGCCATACTAAATATATGTCTGATTTGAATGGGCAGTGTGGACTGAGCAGGAGGTTCACTCTGGCCTCCTAGTTATATGCTTTTATATGCATGCAGAATGCCAATTTTTAGACTCAACGGGTTAAGGTAATAATTTGAAGATTATCGAATCTTTTGACAACAATGCTTAGTGCTAACTGTTACTAACTGTATTTATCTGAAAAAAATAAGTTGTTCGGGTTCAGATGAATCATCAAATGATCTTTAACAACCTCTCAGGAAGAACTCAAGCAGTGCAGTCAAGTGCTCAAGGGGAACCGCAAGAGTAGGGCTGGGTATCATTCAAAAACCTTTGATATAAGGACTGATACCGATACTTTGGCTTCGATACTGATTTGTAACAATACTTTCTTGATACAAATTTTATCAAATACATTATAACAAAAAGACATTGCAGTACACATTATGGTACAAACTTTAGTTTTATTTTTATGCTCTGTCTCTTTACACACACTCTTTAAATACACAGCCAATCACCAGCATTATTAGACCTTGGTCCAAGCATTCTACATGCTGATTGGCTAACTGATGCTGATGAGATTTGCTCATTTACTCCTCAGATCTTCAGTTCCCAACCTGTGGGCCAGGGCCTACTGGTGACATGTGAAGGTATTGCAAGTTTTTGTGCATATTTGCAAAACAGTATGATTTTGGTGAAAAGTTGTAATTGTATAAAACATGTATATAAATAGAATGATGTTGCAGGTCGAACTTCTTTATATGCTTATCTCTTTCTGATTGTGCATTAAAAGATTATGGCAAAAAACTGGAGAATCAAAATGGATAGCTGGTTAGCAACAGGAAGAGTCAAGAGACAGAGGGTGAACAACAAATAACCCCTGATTTCAGTTCAGTCCTGATTGTTCATTCATTGTCATTAAAATAAGAAGTGCTCTGTGAACGCATCATTTGGCCTTCATATTGTTAGGGGGTTGGATGTGGGCCAGCAACATTTTTTGAGATTTTCTAGCAGCCCATGAGTTGGGAAAGGTTGGAAACCACTGTCTTTACTGATGTACTGAAATTTAGTATTGAATGACGAGGCATTTTTTAATCCTCAATAGTAACATTTCAGCCGGTCCATAAAGGTTTGATACCCAGCCCTTCACATTCTGGATCTTCTTGTGTTCATTATGTGTAAAAGAGTATCATCTCTGCCACTTCACAGTGCAGTGTACATCTGTATGCAGATCATAACATCTTATACATCACACACTTTCTTAATTGGTTTTAAATACTGTGCTTGATGAACTAACTATCTGACCTCAGTTCATATTAATTGGTAATTACCAAAACACCTGATAGCTGGAAGGAAAAATCTTACTGACATCAGAAAGTAAGAAAAGCAAAATGGAGGGTGTTTCTGTCTCTTTTCCCTTTCACCCAAAATAAGGCTTCTTCCATCATAACTAACTGTGCTGCTGTTTGTTGGTGGTGCGTGTTTTGTATACTATACTTAGTTCAAACTCAAACTCATCCCTATCATACAACAATGTATGTGGACGAACAAATAAACAGCAGCAAGCAGTTTTAACTAATGACATTCACACCACACTGTTAGTGTGACGTGAAAACTAGTTCCTGAGTTTAGTGTTTGGGACTACTAGATCAAAAACGACAATCGTTCATTTTCAGATTATTAGAAATTCAGGAATATCTTAGCTAGTAAAGACTTCAGTGATTTGTAAACAGTTTGCTTGGAAACATTGGAACCATCCAATCAAAAGCGAATAAGTATGTAAACAGGAAGTAACTGCAGCATTGCAAACTGGAACATAACTTTGAAATATATCTGTTTTAGGTTCTAAACAATATATTAAGCTCACCTGTAGGGAACATACATGGTAGTTTATAATATTGGCATACCATTTTTTAAATTTGAGGTTTAATGTTATTTTTACATCATTATTGAACAGCATTTTGATCAAGTGTCAGGACAGATATGTTATAAAACTAAACATGCAGTGGTCCCAAGCCTGGATTAGATAATCTGGATAAACAGACAAAGTCCACGTGAGGAGGTTGTGGTGGATGGATATTTTCCTAATCCTAACCAAGCCATGACTCTTATTATAGTAACCATGACAACCAAGGACTGATACATGTGCCACTGTAGAGAAACTCCTATGGGTCATATCAGAGGGTTGATAGTTTGTTCAGGTTGGAGGACTGGTTGGGACTTTGTCACACTGATGTCATCATCTTCCCATATCTGATCAATTACCTGGTGAGTAACATGTTATCACAACTAATAGAAATGGACAAAATAATGTAAAAATAACGTTAAACTGGGATGGGACACCTCGGGTTAACTCACTCGCTGCACGTTAGGAGCTGCTGTAATGTGATGTAATGTACAATGTAATGTGTTGACATGCAGTAATTGGAGTTTTGCCTTAATCAGATTATCATGAAATCGCAAGTGAGTGAGACGATACAAATCAAAGTTTTGGCAGTTTCATCCTGAGCTCTTTACTTTTCATCTGCTTCAGTACTGATCAAGCAGCTAATTATTAATAATAATTATTAACAAGTTAATGTCTGTCATGTTGGAATTCACTGCCATGTGAATGACCTCGCTCTGGGTGAGTGCACATTGCCCATTAGGTAGAAAAGTAGAAGAGTGAGTGTAGAGTGTAGATGCTGAAATGAGTGAGACTGTATCTAGTGACTGGAATGCTCTCAATACAAAACCATGAGGTTACATACAACTGTGCTGAGAATATCTAAAATGCAAAACACACAAAAAGAAGAAGACAGAGGTGGGAATAAATAAAGAGAACATCATTTCATTACACCGCTGTCTCCCTGGTCCTGATAAAACCCTGTTCTAGTGACACGAGCACTACAACAACAACAACAACAACAACTAAAACAATCAAAATATGCAGAAATCACTCACCAAATGATTAAGTCAGAACTTTAAATAAGGTGAAAGGAGTAATTGCCCTTCGGTTTGGTAAAATTAATCTTTTTTTATACATGAATTGAAAAAATATTTTTTCACATTGAGAGGGAAAATAAAATATTTACTGTACAAGAAATGACACTAAGAGGGATCCTCGACTCCCAATGTGTACAATCCCAGGAAAAGTCACCCACAATCCCTTTTGCTTTTTGGAACACGTTGTTAAAAAACACTTGACCAAATTATTGATAACCAATTCTGATGGTAAGAAAAACTGTAGAAAAATAAAGTACCAGTAATCTCAAGATTAAAAGACCAAATGCCCCTGAAAATTTTCTTAAAATCTCCAGACAAATTGGAGAGGAGTAATCCACAAATGCTGTACTTTATTTTGTTTTTTTCGCTTTAAAAAAGTTTTTTTTGTCATCAGTCCAGCGGTCGATCTTTTGGCAGTTTGTGGAACGAGAGCGGAATTGTGGGGAATACTGGGAGGGATCTTGGGAAATTTTGTAGTGACTCTGTCTCCTTCAGGCCGAACTCCATGCTCACGGAGGTCAAAGTTCTTAGTTCAGTGTTGATGCTCATTCCCTCTGATGTGGTCAGGTGGTTCACGTTGAAAAGGCAGTGCATTCAGGTGTAATAGTTGGAGATGCTGAGGTAAAATGGTGTGATGGAGACACAAGTAAGGAGGGAGAAGTGGGGGGAGGCTGAGAGGTCTAAAGGTGTAGGTCAAGGGTTGGTAGAGTAAAAGAAAGAGATGGACAGAGTGAGGGAAAAAGAGAAAGATATCTTTAGTGGATTTTTCAAGGTCAGATCACAACACAGGAAAACACCAGCAAAACCTGATCTGTGAGCTAAAAAGACCAGAATAAAAATAAGAAAAGATAGAAAATAAAAGGAGAAAATAACAGAAACTTGTTACACACAAATCCTTAATGAACTGATTATACGTAAAGTAAATCAGATAAAAAACTGTGCTATAATTGTTCACATGGTAAAATCAGTGTAATGCTCAACAGTCTGAAAAAACAATGATGTCATAATCACCACTGCTCAAAATCAGAAATACTGTTTTACTTCACATCCCCAATCACTTCCTGACTGCAGCTTTTTTTGTGTGTGTTGTTAAGAGTTTCTCTGGTCTTTGTTTTGTTTGCCGGTCTGGTAGCATGTGCATGTTAGTGCATGTGAATTCCTCCTGATAAACCATTGGTCCTTCTCACATTTAGAAATACACAAGCTCCGCCCACAGGTCAGATGGCTCAGTGCAGTACGAAGCCTGGACTGGACTGAGGACTACCGGCTCAAATCCTGGTTGGCTGGTGGGCCGTCAAAACATCCATAAAGTTTTAACCAGCTCTGTCAGTATCATTGGTTTGGCTGGTTCCAGTGGATCAGTCTAAGGCTGAATTTCTTTCTCAGTCCTACCATGGAGCCAATACTGGTCTGGTTTACTGAGAGGAGAAGCCTACGGGATACTAAAGGGTCCAGCTGTACTCAGAACTGTTTTTTCTTCTCCATGTGTCAGTAACTTGATGGACCATAATGTCTGTTTTCATTAGTGACGGCTAAAGTAGACATGCTAACATTAGCTAACTCGCTGTTACCAATATTATGAATGTGTTCAGCAAATGTTGCTATCACTAGCTGGCTAGCTGGCTAACTGTCAGATTTGTTGTGGAGCATATCACAGCAATGCTAGCGTGGGCTAATGGTTGTGGTTAGATTGTTTTTGTTGTCTCTCCTGTTCACAATAACTTTATTCAGTTGAGCTTCTCCTTCAAAATAGTTTCTGTCAGAGAACAGACAGTGGTTGCTGCATATGACATGACTGTTGTTCTGATGGAAGTAATGCAGTTAAAATGTACATGTATCAAAAAACAGTGATGCTTTTTACCAAAATATGATAAAACATCCTCGTAAAAAGGAGAAAAAACAGTTGAGGTTTGCCACCAATTGAGAATTTATGGCAATAAGAGAAATGAGAGAAGGAAATAACTGTGATGGCCCAGTTTAAAGAAACAAGACCAGATCAAAGCCTGGTATAAGTCTGGACTGTGCGTGGTCAGTGTGTGAAATTGAGGATGTAGTTGGAAACTGTTGTGAAACCACTGTAAACAACTGACATCATCTCACTCATCATCGACGTTCTTGTATCAGCTTCAGTTTAGTGTCAGTTTCAGTCTTGTATCAGCTAGTTTCAATCTATTGTCAGCTGGTTTCAGTCTAGTATCAGCTGGTTTCAGTCTAGTATCAGCTGGTTTCAGTCTATTGTCAGCTGGTTTCAGTCTAGTATCAGCTGGTTTCAGTCTATTGTCAGCTGGTTTTAGTCGAGTATCAGCTGGTTTCAGTCTAGTATCAGCTGGTTTCAGTCTAGTATCAGCTGGTTTCAGTCTAGTATCAGCTAGTTTCAGTCTAGTGTCAGAAAAATGGTCCATTCAGACTACATGTTAACCAGCAGTCATTTCCAAGCTTGTGCTCTGCTGCTGCTAAAATGATGATATTATTATACAGTTAATGACAAAGGCCCAATTCCAATCCAGCCCCAAACCCTCCTCCTACCCACTCTCACTCTATTTGCATGTGCGTGTCTAATTACCCTTAAGTGGGAGTGGCTTATGAAGCCTATCAAGACAGAGTCTGCAGGTTTACAAATCACATTCCCAGAGTGCAGCATAGCTTTGGGTCCAGAATGGCTGAAATGCAACAGACCTACAAATGTGTATTCTGTGTTACTTCCAAAGAAGTCACAAATGACCTCATCTCAAACAGAGATCTGATAAACTATTTTAGTGCACACATGACGAAATTAGAGGTTACATGATCTTTTGGAACAAACTGCTTTGTACCCAAGAAAACGGGTCATGTGTTTTTTTCTAATTTCAAGAAATATGGACAAAACAAGGATCTAGGTTTTATTTATTCAAGTAATAATTTTCCTTTCACAAGCTCAATATGTCATGAATGTGATGAGGGCCATGTCACTGCTCACGCTCCCACCTCTTTAATGTTGTGACTAAGATCTTTTAGACAAATATTGATTTACAATATACTTTCTGAAATATTTTGGGTAACAATGAATTTCCTGTTTCAATCGAATTAAGGCAAGGGCGTCCCAAATCTTGCCGGATTGGAACTGGGCCAAATACTATGCTGTGATTTCAGCTGAATGCTCAGTGCTTTTTTGAAAAAAAAGTCTCTAAATTTAGCAATAAATGCTCTAAGTTGTCAACACTGCTGCTGGAAATGCTCCTGAACAAAAAATGTCTGTGCCAGTTCCATTTGAAAGAGCAACGGCCAATGAGGAAACACTCGGCTGACCAATGGTGTGACTGAATCACTCAACTCACATGCTGTGTCTCAATTCACATATTTATAGTCACACCGCCTGTTTTGAGTGCATAAGTGCATTCACATTGACAAGCATGGCACCATGCAGTGCACATACCCGGATGGTGCATAAATCGATGGGACACTGCTCACCCTCAACAGTCGCCATCTTGGCTACATAGCAGAAGGGGGAGGGACCACCAACGTATTTTTAAACTTGTGAAAATGGTGATCAAGGAGGGAGGACACATCGGCTTAATTTTCATGTCACAGGAAAGAAAAAATTTCAATTTCAAGCCAAGTGAACGAAGCAGGCAGCAAGCGACAGCAGTTGTGGTCACATGTTGCCATCGTCATTTCCAGTGAGTGCACAACGGTAACAAGATTTACATACGCCAGTGAGTATACTGTGTACTACATGTGAATGTAGTATCTGATCTTATAAGTATATGATTTGAGACACAGCACATCAGTCAGTCAGACTGGTAGAATGATAATGGCAATAGTAAAAACAAATAAAGCAGTGTGAGTCTACTTTTTGTTTATGAAAGCAATGAAATGTTTCATGTCACAGCAGCTTGTGTTTCAGAGAGCTGCACATCTTCTCTTCATTCACTACAGTGTAGTGAATGTGTCTGTGCAGAGCGGTCAGTCCAGAGGACTTAACTCAGAGAAAAGACGCTGTGGTCAGAGTCGGAGGATGAGGCTTCCCTCTGATGTAAACAAATTGAAGTTGACTGAATATGCCAGTAGAACAGAGGCACATGGGAGTGTTTAATCCCTCAGTGATGTCTCACAGACTAATTAGGCCCAAACTCCGCTCTTAAAGGACTGAGCCCTCTCAGAAGAAAAAGTTCGAGAAGCTGCAGCTCGTTTCAGAAATTTAGATTCCAAGTCTCTCAGCACTGACACAGAAGTTTCCTGGTTGAATGGAAGTGGAGAGTTAGCTCCTGGTGTAGCTAATTACACCCTCTGTATGCAAACTGTATTGTAGCGTAAAGCTGTTTTCATAAATTCCACTAACCTCTGCTCAGCTAGCTCTGGCCTGCTAACCTCCATTGCTAACAAGTAATTTTAATGATAAACCAACAAGAGGCCTTTCTCAACAGTGTGCACGGTTCAAACTCTTGTTCCTGAGACTTTGAACCTGGAAAGTTGACCTCACACCAGTGAAATCTAAACAGTTCATGTTTTGCTGGAATAATATTCTAAACCTAACAATAATAAACCTATACTTGTTGTGTCGTTCTGCCATAACTGCTGTATCTCTGTTGATGCAAAATGCATTGCTGGGAGAACTGACACACAAGTCAGCTCCCAAAGCATCCTGGATAAAAGAGCACTTATGCCAGATGTGGATGGATTACATGGACTGTGTTACATCACTACTATTACTATGACTTGTGCTACTTCTGCTTTGGCAGGTTTGTGTTGGCTGTGCTCTTCTAGATGCCTCAACAGTCTGTCAGACCACACTGAGGGCGTAAAAGCCCCACTTTACCCCCCCCCCACCCCCCGGCTGACTGGGAGGTAGGGCCACTGTGTTTACATACCAGGCTGTCAGTCAGCTAAACAGCACCAGATTCCCAGCCTGAACCCTTTAACATCACATAAACAAGGCCACAATTAAAGCCTCATGGGCACCATTACTTAACAAACCTCCTGCTGCTGAGGCGTCTCTTTTCATGTTGGAACAGAAACAGACTCAAGTGGGACCCACATTCACACACATTTTAATTTGCATTTTGCAAGATTTAGCAGTGATTAAATATCAATTGAGTCACAACACTGACCTGTTGACCTGACCACTGTTATCATTAACACTTTCGCTATGTTTACAGCTTTGCTTACTATCATATGTTCAGTGGCTCATTATGGCTCCATTTACAACAATTTAATGTGTTCAGACACAGTGAAATGTTCTTCATGTCGGAGACAGATTTACTCAAACTAGAATCATCTCCTCCACCAACCATCCAAGTTACAGGAAACATGGTCACAGTCTCTCCTTCCTGAGTTACAGCATTGAAAAATTACCAGAAGTGTTTTAGGTGTTATGAGGTTTTGAGGTGTTATGATGTGACAGTGAAGTTGGCCTTTGACCATTTTGGATATAAAATGCCATCACTTCATCATTTTATCCTATTAGACATTTGAGTTAAATTATGTCATAATCAAATCAAAAGGTCAAAATCAAATCTTGTTTTGTGAGGTCACCACGACCTTTGACCTTTGACCATCAAAATCTAATTAGTTCATCCTTCAGTTCTATGTAGTGAATGTTTGTACCAAATTTGAAGAAATTCCGTCAAGGTTTTACTAAGATATCGTTTCCACGAGAATGGGACGGATGGACAACCCATGCGTCTCTGGCTCTGACTGTCGCCGGCACAGAGGAATAAAAGAATAACTAAAATAATCTTTAGCATAATTATTAATGCATTAGGAAGCATGAGGGAGAGTAAGAGAGAGAGAAAAAAGAGAGAGGGAGAGCAAAAGGGACAGAACATCTGGTCCAGCAGCTTAAAGCAGTTAGTGGATGTTACTGCAGTAAAAAATGCAGCCAAACACGTTTAAATGTCTTCAAAATCCTGTGGCTCATGTTGGGTTCGATCCTGTTATTTTCCAATTCCCAAATTCCCAAGAGAAGTGCACCTTGCAAAGACTCACTGAAGTGAGATAAATGCAGCTCATGTGTTTGGAGCAGAATCTGCAGCATCCTGAACGAAAGCCTGTGGAAAGGCTCCACAAAGATAGATGTGAAATGTGATGTCAGACTTCATCAGTCTTTGCCATCTTTCCTATGGGGCAAGAATCAGCTGACAATTCTTCAGTTTCCTAAGACCACCCACTTATATTCAGTATTACTGGACATGTAACATCAATCAACTTGGTTTAAAGTCAAAGTGAAGGAATTTCTATGATGAGGCTGTTATCCTCACTGGTCTCCACAAGTCATTAATCACAACTCCATAACCTTTAGTTCTAACACACTGGTGTTTAACGAGCCATTGTTTGTGCCTTCATCATCAGACCCAGACCTCGGAACATGGTGGAACATTACAGTTGTAGGTGTCACAACTATCAGACAATGTGGTCTTTTCTGATTTTTTTTTTTCCACGTCCTTTAAATTAAACTTTTCATCCAACATCAGCACCACCTGCTTCAAGAGTTCTGTCTGCAGATTGCAAGAGAGGGGCGTAAAAATCACACAGAACCACATGAGATGTCAAAACGAGATGTTATCGGTAAGCGGTGTTGTAATGTAACGAAGTATAAATACTCTGTTACTGTACTTAAATGGAATTTTCACGTATCTGTTACTTTACTTTGTTATTTATATTTTTTTGGCAACTTTCACTTTTACCCCTCTACATTTCCTAAATAAAATGTATACTTTTACTCCGATACATTTCCCCTAAGCTTCTTCATTACTCGTTACTACAAAATAACATCGGAAGAAATTTGTTAGACTGCAAGAAAGCAGGTTTGGTGAATCAGTGTTCCTAGATTGGAAGTCAATGCACCAATTTGAGGTGATGTAATGCCTGTCTGTCGCCAAGCACCTAAACTAAAGAAGAAGAGGAAGAAGGCCCGCGTCACAGTGGATTCGACGATGACTGACTCATGGAAGCTGCTAATGTTACAACGGACGGTCACCACCCCGACTACAGTGGTGATGAAGATAACATTACACACAAGAAATGTTTTCATAAGTTGGATTAAAAGATTCTTCCTACCAGATGAAGTGCCTCTTATTCCCACTAAAAGTCACTGAAATATTCATTACTGCCAACCTCTCAGTTGTTTATTATAAAGAAAATTTCAGTGATGTAACAGTTATTGCCACAGATCAGTTTTTCTCTTTGTTGTCAGCTCTCTCAAAATATGCTGTGTTTGGTCCTTGAATTTGAGGGAATTGTACCTGGAAAGTCCTGGAAAAGTCTTTGAATTTGATGTTTAAGAAAGTGTGAGAATCCTGAAAATTTTTGCTTTACTATAAGGAAGCCACAATAAAGTTCACAATCAAAATTCTACTGCTCACTTTTTTTTTTACTTTTACTTCCAATACTTAAATACATTTAATATCAGAAAATTACTTTTGATACTTAAGTACAGTAAATATCAGATATTTCAAGACTCAGATACTTTTACTCAAGTAATATTCTAAAAGGGGATTTTAACTTCTACCAAAGTCATTTTTTGGTAAGATACTCTTACTCAAGTATCCTTTCAAGTACTTTATACAAGATTGTCAGTAAGCTCCATATTTTCCTCTTCTTCTGTGTTTTATTTGAAGTGTTGATCCATAAGAAGATATATTTGTGGTTTTAAGAACCAAAAACCATCTCAGTGTAGTTTTACATCTCCTCTCTCAGGCTTCTCTCTGGAGCTCTAGCAACAACAGGTCAGTGAGCCAATCAGAAGAGAGGAGACTCTGATTGGCTGAATGATGATGGCTGGTTTTAAGGCTCAGTTTCTGAATACAGGCTGTGTGCATCTCTCTGTGGACTGAGGCTTTGATACTTTCACAGTATTAATATAGAACCTAGACCTGCTTTATAATCAAACAATACATGGACCTTTAAAACTTATTCAGCACAGCAGCTAACAGCTAGTTAGCTTGGCTGCTGTGTTTAAACCCCTTTCACATTGGACCGGGTGCAGTGGCATGACGTAATGTGTAGTGGGAGTAACTGTACATATTGCAGCCTGCAGACTGATCCTTTTGCCTGCATCAGTATCTGACCTTTAAACCCAGGTTCACCTCAGTTACTGATTTCTCCTCAGGCTCCATCTCTAAAATCTACCTTAAAACATGTCACTCCTGCGACAGATGTTAGTCATCATCAGCTAATTACTTATAACTTTGTTCTGCTCCTGTCTGATGTTCTCTAACCCTGCTGTGGCCTCAGAGGCAGAGTTGTCCTGTTCACTCACATTGATCAATTAATTACTTCATAATCAGATGTTTTCTATTTTGTATCTATTCATGTACAGTATTTTCTGGCCTTCTAATTGGTGGGTGGAGCTGGGAGGTTTTTGCGCAACCATACTAGCTTAAGTTATACTTGTCTTTCCTCCCATAAGCGATTGGTTGGAGGTGGGTTCAGGGTATGCACTCACCTTCAAAAGGATCAGTCTTTCTTACTCTGGGGTGATCTCTGTTTCCTGGTGCACAACCACTTTAGTAACAGACATATCTGGGTGCTGCTCTTTTGCCTCTTTAATGGCCTGAGCCAGAGCCTGAGGAGTGAACAAAGGACAAACACTCCAAGTTTGTTAAGGAGAACATGATTTATGTGTTTAATTAAAATGACTTGCACACAAAACAGACTGACTTCATACATCAGCACAATTGCTCTATGAGGCAAATTAAGCCTACAAATAATTCAAACTTCTTCTATTGGGTGAATATGCGTCAAGCAGAAATCTTCTCTTCTTCCATCATTTACCGTCCTCACCTTGTCATGATCGATTTCAGTGTCTCCAGTGATGACAATTCTCTTCTCAATGCGGGTCTCAGAGATCCCTCCTTTCACCGTCTGCAACAGAGATGAGACACAAGCTGAAATACAAGCGAGGAAGAACTGATCACCCTGTAAGAAAAGTGTGGTGAGGGTTAAGACACACACAGCTGCATTGTTTTTGAGACGTTTGAGACGCATTTAAATGAGAGCAAAGAAGTGGAATGGCAGCATGTCCGGCTCGAACAGACTCACTGCTGAGTATGTCTCTGCTGGTTGTGCCAGACTTTGTGTAAATTCTATTAGATCCTCCAGAATATCCTCTATATGAGATTGTACGATACCATTTAGCCACACTGCATTTGGGCAATCAGCCACAAATCAGTGGAGCAGCCTGACGATGTGAGGAGCTAAAGCTCCATCAGCACTTTTCAAACCAACTTAAAGAGACTGTTAAATGCTGCAGCTCTTTTGTATAATGTTGTAATGTCTGTAAGGAATACTGTGTATTACTATGTTTTTTCTGATCTGACCTGCCAAGTGACTGCAGATGCAAATTAGCTTGACGCCACAATCTGGTGCATCTCTTCAAACGGTGACATTAATGTTGAAAGCTGTACATGGTCCCTTTTAGATGAATATATAAATGAATAAATAGATAAATAAAGATGGACAACATCAGAAGGTTGGTGCTGATTATGGGGTTTTGTGGCATCCTTGCAGGATTCTGGTTTAGTTTTTGTCATCATCTCTGTGTAGATTTGTTATAATGAGAAGGGGATTAGAGTGAGGAGAGGATCTCGGGTGATCAGCCCAAAGGCCGGACAGATAGATGATGCTGCTCGTGAGGGCAGGCTGGAGGGCAGACGGACCGAGTCGTGGAAGGGCGTGGGGACCAAGGAGTCAGACAGAGGCAGAGACGAAGGCAGGACTGCTCCAGAGGTTAAGCAGGAGGATAGTGGTGAAGTCAGAATGTCCATGGAGGAAGAGCGGGAAGGTGACGACGAAGGATGGTTCCTTCAGGAGCCTCTCTGGAGGATGAATTGGAGGCTGGTGATGTAGATTGCTCTGGAGGCCAGAACAGACTGGAGGTCTGGAGAGACAGCCGGTACCAGAAGATTCCACTGCAGGTCCGAGCTGGGAGCAGGGCAGGCAGACCACTGGAGGGCTGAGCAGGAGGCGGTTAGATGGAGATCTGGTTGGGTGTCAGCAAAGATGGCTGACTGATGATTTGGGCGGTCAGGAAAACGGTCAGCAGGAACTAGAGGTGGTGTCGGTCAAAACGCTGACTGGAGATCAGCCAGGCTGCAAAGAGGAGATCAGGAACAGGTATTGGCCAGACCACTGACGGGGAACCAGGGGCAGACTTGACATTGGCAGGAACCCGTGATATGGGAACAGACGGGACGTTGACAGGAACGGCCAACAGTTGAAACCAGTGGCGGCTGCCGGTCTTATAAGGAGGGGAAGCTCATTTTCGGCCTACATCATAAAATGTGTCTGTTTATTTATATGTAAATTCGCAGTGACAGAAGAGAGTCGCCAAACACAACGCTAGTCGTTTTTAACAAAGACAAAGTCGCTGAGGATCAGTAATGTCTCCAGATCAACTCCAAACAACGGAATGAAAAACTTGAAAAATGCTCCGGTGGATGCTTATACTTCAAGATCACTGATTCGCTCATTTCGCTGTCAATTAAAAAGGGACTCAGCCTCAGACAGATCATCCAATCATCATGAAGAAGCCGAGCGTCCGGGCCAGCCCACTGCCCCATAGACCAACAGAGATGCTGAGCGTCCGATGGGCGGGACAAAGCCCAGCATTTATCCAATGACCGTCTAGTTTCGCTGCAGTGGAACAACCCACTCTGTGCTTCCCCACTGAAGTCAGTAGACGCTTGGTGTCTACACTGTTTAAAGCTCTGTGGCGCTGCGGGGATGAATGAGAAGGAAGTCGTGTCGGTTACCTGTGATAAGTAGCTGATTCTGAACAAAAGATGAACGTGTTCTAGCGCATATTTAGTCAATGAAATGTACACACAACAGTACATATAAGACCACTTATTTTGTTGACATTTTAGGGGAAGCTGAGCTTCCCTTGCAGTCTTAGAGCAATCGCCATTGGTTGAAACATAGGCCAGGTCAGTGAAGGAATAGACAGAACACTGGCAGGGACAGACAACTAAGGGTCTGGCTGGGCATCTGACTGATCAGCATTAAGGCCCGATTGTGTCATGAACACCACACCATCACACCACCACCACCAGCCTGGACTGTTGACACCAGGCAGGTTGGTCCATGGATTCAGACTCTGACTCTACCATCTGCTGCCTCAGCACAAATCCAGATCCATCAGACCAGGTCTTCAACTGTCCAGTGTTGGTGAGTCTGTGCCCACTGCAGCCTCAAGTTTCTGGTCTGGGTGACAGGAAGTGGAACCTGACGTGGTCTCTGCTGTTGAAGGTTGGATGTGTTTTTCACTCTGAAGCTTCTCTGCTCAGCACAGTTGAAAAGAGTGGTTATCTGAGTGACCGTAGCCTTTTGTCAGCTCCAACCAGTCTGTCCATTCTCCTCTGACCTCTGACCGCTCTCATCAACACATAGCTGCTGCTCACTGGCTGCTTTTGTTGCTGCTCCATTCTGAGTGAAAATCCAGGAGATCAGCAGTTTGAGAAACACTCAGACCAGCCCACTGGATTTTTCTTCCAACGTTAACGATCAGACAGAGCATCAGATGTCAGGCTATACTCAAACCATAAAACCCAGATATCATTAAAAAAACAAACAAAACAAAAACTGTGCTCTTAATTTGCAGCAGGTACTTAAATAGTGGTCACTACCACTGGCACAAGTCAGTGAAAGCAGAGATCCATTACAGCATAGTGGTAAATCACTGTATTGATCTGTATTGACTGACTGTGAGACTGTTAGTGAAGTGAGCAGACCTTGGTGATCTGGGTGGTGGTGGTGGTGCTGATGGTCTCAGAGGTGATGGTTTGGGCACTCAGCAGCACTCCTGAGTCCCTCTCTGCCAGGTTGTCCACCGGCTGTGGGAGAGACACCTTTGAAGTGTTAGACAAAAATCTCAAATTAATCCATTTAAACACGCTCAGTCATCTCTTATCTGTTATTTGTATGTCATTTGTAATGTGTGTAACTGTGAGACTTACAAAGACATTCTGAGCTTACTGGGACCTGGATCAAAATCAGTCTTAAGCTGCCACTGCACGCCCAGTTCATCTTATTCTTTACTTATTTTTTCAACTAAGTTTACAATTATAGTTTGTTTTATTGAGGTTGAGTTCTTTTGTGATTGCTTTTTTTACACTTCTTTACCACAATGTCAACGAAAAAGAGGTGTATATTTCTATCAAAAGAGTTGTATGGGTAGTAGTACGGACACTAAGTATTGTGTTAGAATTTAAAAGGACTGGAAATAGAAATAATCAAGGATGGATTACTAACTGGGCAAAGGGCGCAGCTGTCCTGTGGCTCTAGTACCACATGACACCCAAAGGTTCCAGGTCAAATGTCAACAAGGCTGAGAAACAAACTGAAGCAATGTGGCTGGTGACAAACCTGAAGAGACACCATGAAGACACTGAGGTCAGTGAACCCCACCTTAGGTTGTTTTATTAAATTATATTAATCCAACTACTAAAGGCAGTGGTGTTATGTTGTGTATTGTGTATCATGTATTTGCATCTTACAACAGTAGGACATTGCTACATTGACTGCAGATGGGATTTAGTCTAACTAACAGTCAGCAGCCCAGTCAGCTACGCTGGCTAACCTGACAAATTTGTATGTTTTGGTGTAAAAAAGGTGCATACAGTCTAAAGGTAGATGTCCATGTGTTGTTTGATTATAGATCAGGTCTAGGTTCTATATTAATACTGTGAAAGTATCAAAGCCTCAGTCCACAGAGAAATGCACACAGCCTGTAGTCAGAAACTGAGCCTTAAAACCAGCTGTCAGGACTTCTGGAACTTTGTGATGTCACAACAAAGCAGTCACCACTCTCAGCCCACCTGGACCCACCATCCCACCTTGCATGATTTGGTTTACCTGAAATCTGCTATATTTTTATGGATCACTCAGAAAACAATAGAAGAGGAGCTCCAGAGAGAAGCCTGAGAGAGGAGATGTAAATCACTGAGATGGTTTTTGGTTCTTCTTCTTATGGATCAACACTTTAAATAAAACAACAAGTGTGAAAATGAGACCTTTAAACATTGCTATCCATGCTAATGAACACACAATTTAATTGCCATACGCATTTCAGGTCCTGTTGACTTTGAATGGGTCCATGCCCATCTAAATGTAGTGTAGTTTAACGCCTACTGGTTATTAAAATGCACAGAATACAACTCTGTTGTCTAATACTTAGTTCCTTTGTGTGCAGAGGTTCAGGTTCCAAATATATTCTTTACAAATCTATTTAAGAGGTTCCCTGATAGCACACCAGGGGTCGGCAATTTTTTTCTAATCCATTAGATGACGGCCCGAATATCATCAAAGGCAAATTTAAGAAATTGATTGATAAAAATTCAACTGGAATTTACTTTGTTACTGTTCACATGTGGCACTCTGACCCACAGTCACAAATGATACTTTTTACCAACAGCAACAGAACCACTGGAACTAAATCAATAAAAGCTCACAATAGCTTGAAATAAAGTAGTGCTAAAAAAAAAAAAGAACAAGAACTTTCTCATGTTTTTTTTTTAAGAGGAAATCGCTAAAGAGGAAGTGATTCAGTTGGTGCACAGCCTGATGCGTGAATGCTTGTATCTGTCATTCACTCTCTACGTGGATAAAAGTATAATATTTTGGCAGATCAGACAAGGGTCAAAGTGTCAAGCTGGGCCAGTGAACACTTGGCTTTAAGAATAAATCTGCATTGCATACAAGGTGAGACAACTTGCTAGACTTATTTAATCAGAGCCTGAATATACGGTGTGAAATGTTTTCCTTTTGTGTGCAGTTCCCAGAATTCCCCTCACCTGTGCTGACTCGTATGTAATGGTCTTGGTCTCAGTGTGAACTAAGGGCATGTCCTTGTAGGCCACAGTTCCTCTCAGGGAGTTGGTGACGTCGGAGATGGTGATTGTCTGGGTCTTTAGCACAGGAGACTAGAGGGATGAGATGAACAGTCAGCAACAACTTCTGTGAGGGCTCCATCAAGACAAGCTGTCACACATGAGTGTATGATTGATACAGCAAGAAATCCACACACACTGACACACTGCAGCCTGTAAGGACTGAGGTCCTGTAGTTGACATCATAACCTCTAAACATGGTACTCTTGGTCCTGCAGGCATGTAAATGTCTGCTGGGCTAACTACTGTAGTTCTGCATTTGTCAAAGACACAACTTTAATACCAGTGACCTGATAAGCCCAGTGCTGACCAGTGAGTCAGGTCCTGACACTGGCAGCAGCTCTGTGACTCTGAGGGCCAAAGAAGGGCTGACTGACTCAATGCTCTGCTCACAGCTGTACAGTGAAGTAACGGCACAAATCACAACATTAGAATAATATTTTATATTATATGATGATAAGTGTGAATAAATGTTCAGTTAGTTACGAAACTGTGGACAAATTTAGTCTCAGTGAACACTGTGGTGGTTTTACCAGGTAGTGAGAAAGAACTCTTCTCTGCAGACCCCATCTGAGAGCCCATGGGTGCTCAGATGGGCCCAAGTGTATTTGCTATTCCTAGATCCTTGTTGAAGTGTGTTTATACTGAACACATATTTTGACTACTGTCTTAGTCATTGTGTCATGTCCATATAAGGTTTGTTGTTGTCATTACCTGGGCAGTGTAACATCAGTCAACACTAAGAGGAGATTTCTCTGAACAGCATCACATTCACATATTTCCCTGACTTTATTACTGCATCTGTACCTCCTCAATGTTCAGGTGAGACAGGTGGGTTAGGATCCAGTCCCATTTAACATGTCATTCACAAACAAAAGAAAAAAAGAAAAAAAGAAGCTCAGCAGGAAGAAATGCACAAGAGGTGTTCATGAGTAGAAAACCACAGATGCAGCCAGAAACTCTCCTGGATCGGCTCCTAACCTACTGTATGCAACAATCATTACAGTCCCCCTACAGCCAAAGAAGAGTTCTTCTTCTTCTGACTTTATATGGATGTTTGAGCTTCACTATTTTAACATTTACCTGCTGAAAAAATCTTCACTGTGCTCACCTTAACCCAAACTCTGAGGTCAAAGCGTGTAAGTAAAGTATGTGACAAATTTATGACCAGCACACACAATGGTGTGGAAACTGAAGCCTCCAGTGCTCAAACACTGAGAACAGACTTCAGTGAAGCAGGAGAAACAATATGTGCATGTTCATAGATTCTGGATTTTTCATTTCTTAATTAGGTAATTGAACATTTTAGAGGAGAAATGTCATCAATCACATCAGACACAAAAAACACTGGTGACTTCAAACATGTCTGGAGGGGACCTCTAACGATATCAGCTGAATGCCAGCAAAGATGAAGATGGGAGATGATGATGGTGCTTATATAAATGTTTGGCAACACACTGACAGCACCTTCATGCAGGACACCCAGGTGTTTCTGTGGCACATAAAATGGAAACAACCTGTGTGGCTCCATGCCTGAACTATCTATCTAGCTATGTTTATGGTTAAAGAGTCCATATATCAAGAACACAAGAATATGTCTTAGGACACTACTGAAACTCTGAGCACTGTGAGTAATCTTCCATGGCCCTAAAATGTCACCACACATATTTAAAGAAGCTAACACACACTGAATAACTACGATCAGTCAGCTCAGTGTGAGCATGCTCAGGGCACCAGCGTTCAGTGAGGCAGCAGCCAGCAGAGCAAAATGTGTTTTTAGTCAACAGAAATAACTTGAAAAGTTAACCAGCTACAATTCATGGATTTACAGCACTATTGCATGGATCGATTCTCTGATTGAAATTGATCTTTATTTAAATAATCTGATATTGTTTCATAAAAACTTCCACAGTCTCCTGTGGATGTGTGAAGCTGTAACTTCGTTAGTCTCACGTGTCTCACAACGAGACCTGGTCACATGAACCAAAAACATGGCAGACATGGCTCCACGGAAGGCACCGGTCTAAGGACAGATGCGTGGCTGCATTTCAGGTTTAAATACTAGGAAGACAGCAAACAGCTGGAAAAAGCAAAGCGATATATGCAAGATGTGCAAGAAGAAGTCAACAGAAAAAGAAGCCATGTGTACCTCTTCATACTGCCAGTGCACTGGGGTACGATAGAATGCACTACTACTAACCTACCTATTATTTCTTGATATGTGTCTCAACTTAAATAGAAAGATCAATGTAACTGCTTTGGGTCCATTTGTAATGTAAACATGAATGTTTTTAAAGGGGCTATTTGTAAGTTTTCTCTGCCATCGAACAGGAGTCAGGAGCAGGTAGTGTTGATTGTCGCTTGACAAGACCTTCAGCAATCTTTGTGTTTACAAGACAAGAGGTTATAATACTTCCTATGAGCAGCTATGTCTTCAGGGCAGATTGGAGGCTACAGTTAGCCACCATCGGAAAGTGACTAGACGGGTCGGAGTTAGCTGGTTAGCATGGTAAGTTCTGTAGAAAAGACGTAATAGACAGGGATGCACATAACTGGTATGCATGTGTGACAAAAATTTGGAATACGTAACGTCACTTGTGTCACTGCGGCGCCTTTGCGTACTTGACAGGTCATCAACACTACACTACACACTCTACACATGTTTCTTGTCAACACACAGTGGAGTAGCCGTACTGTGGGAGATGTCCAAAAAAGAACAGACATTAAACAGCTACTTTTGCATTTTGCCACCTGCAAAGAAACGGCAAACCGGAGCAGAAGAAAAGAGTTTTTCTGAGAAGTGGCTCTAAGATGTGCCGTGGCTTGAAGCTAATTAGGAGCGCACTTCAATGTGGTTCAAGATATGTCGCTTGCATCCACATCTCGCAGTCAAAACAGGTGCATTTTATACAGGCTCAAAGAATGTCAATCATCCTTTGTTTGACAAACATGAAAAGAGCAAGGAGCACATGGATGTGGCACAAGCTATTGCTAATAAACAAGCTAGTCAAGAAGAAATATCTAGCTACCCACTTCCTAGATGGCAAAACAAGCTGAATGAATTACAACAGCAAGTTTTGTGTAATATTTTTCTACTCGCCTTTCCCAAAGCTAAACACGCACATCCCATGTCCTCCTATGCTGAGGATTTTCCTTTACTGGAGCGGCTAGGAGTAAATGTCAGGGAACACAGATCATGCAGACCATCGTGTGCACTATCAGCAGGGAGTTAAGAGCCAAGTTGGAGTCTGATGAATTTTGGGGATTGCTTCTTGATGGAGGACATCACAAAAACCGAGCAGGAGATTGTTCACATTGTGTCTGTGTCCAGCAATGGAGAGTTTACCTCAGACTTTCTTGGACTAATTGAACTGGGTACTGACTGAACCGCGTAGGCCATACTCATGGTGGCCATTGGACAGTTCACACTTCTGCTTGATAATGAAGGCCACTACAGGACATATACTGTTTCTAATGCTGATGCCGACAGGGACAAGACAAATTTAGTCAGGTGGTTAATTGAAGAATCTGAAATCAGATTTGACTCCCTCAAGTCATGTGATCATTTCTTAGCATTTGCCCTCAACTTGGCCTCAGGAAATGCAAAACCTCCACCATTTTGCCAACACAACAGTTTGCACCATTCTTCAGAAATATGAGGCCACCTTACAACTTGACAGCAACACCACTGTGAGAGAATGGATGCACTTCAAGCAAGCAGGAAAACACTTGGCAGCCTCCTCTGTGTATGACTTGGTCCAAATAATAAATACAAGCAATCCAGATGCTTACTCAAACATCATCAAGGTGGTTAAACAGTCTCTTACACTGCCTTTGAGCAGTGCAGCCTGTGAAAGGGGATTCTCACAACTCAACATAATAAAAACTAAGTGTAGATCTCGTCTGTCACATGCTCGTCTCTCAGCCCTGATGCACATTCACCTATCAAAGAAGACCACAGAGACATTTGACCCAAAACCAGCTGTTGACCTGTGGATGGAAACAGCTAATCAGAGGCTCAACCAGGGACGGGGGATGCATCTGCAACATCTTCATCATCTACCATACAGGAAGCTGAGGTAGAGGACCATGAGGGAGACACCAAGGAGGAAAGCGAGGAAGACTGCTCTTATTAAGATCATGCTATGTATGGGGTGAGTTACAAACACCATATACTAGCACTCGCCTGAGTAACTCACTGAAAAAGTTATGTGCACCCCTGGTAATAGAGACAAGGGTTAACTTTTTTTCCCACCTCTGGAGACAGATGTTGATGAGTAAAGGAATGAAGTTTGATGCTGAACTCAACGTTTCTTCTAGACTGGTAAGTAAACAGCTACTAATGCTAACGCTGGCTATGTGGCAGCAGCAAAACTTACAAATAGCTCCTTTAATTATGAACCAGGTTAGAGGAACAATTTACAGCATTATTTCTCTGAGAATCTCATTCATATCCAAATAAAACTGGTGATGTAACTGAAATACCCCTAACTGAATCCATATCAAATTGGGAATTGCTTGGAATCAGGACCTTGTTAATCAGAATGCAATCAATTCAGAAACTCATTGGCAATACTTAGCTCTACTATTGCACATGAATGGGCTTTCAGTATGAGAGGTACAGATTCTTGAGCACAATGCTGCAGTTGCCATGCCAGCAAATCTATAACAGAGCGCATGGGTAGTTTAAAGTTGTACAAAATTCAAGTGTGTGACTAGCAATTACAAACAGTTGATGTTTATGGACATGACAACACATTTGTGCATTCCTGCTCCATCTTGCTGTTCATAAGGAACCAACCACATGTTTGACTAAGAAAAAGTACCTTCCCCTTGACTTAAAGGAAACATGCAACAATAGATCACTAAACGTACTTTCAGACAGTATAACCAGTAAAAAAATATTCATGACAGCAAAAATACTGATGGCCGAACTTTTTTCCAACTTTCCATGTCAGCATCAGAAACCTTTCATCCACTGTCTACCAGTGATATGAATTTGGCTCATGGTGACAGCAGACTTAACTTCCTTAGCCCACATGTCCTTCACAGTCACATTCTCCAGTTTCCTCATGAATCAATAGGCGATCTCAGGCCAGATAAGATATGTAATTCCCCCGGTGCGTTCTGGGACTGCCGCAGGGTCTCCTCCCAGTTGGACACACCCAGAAAGGCTCTAATGAGAGTTATCCAGGAGGTGTCCCAATGAGATGCCCGAACCATGTCAACTAGCTTCTTTCATAGTGAAGAAGCAGTGGTTCTGCTCCGAGCTCTGTCTGGATGTAACAGCCCCTTAGATGAGCCCCAGCATGCTGCAAAGGAAACTGACTTTGGCTGCGTATATCCACAATCTCATTCTTTTGGCCCAAAGCTCATGACCACGGGTGATGGTTGATCAAGCAGTAAATGGAGAGGGTCAGATTCAGGCACAGCTCCCTCTGCATCACAACAGTCTACAGTACTGCTGCACCAGTGGGCCCTGGATACTTAAACTTCTTTATCCAAGAAACCAGTTCAATTAGATGCAAATACAATCAGTGATGACCATGGAAACAGCAAAGCCCTCTGTTGCAGGTTGCAACGGAAATACAAATTCAGAGCCATAAACTGTATAACTGACAGATGAATGCCACAAGCCTCCAATAAGACCTGCAAAACTAACTCCTAAACCCCATCTGGTTCAAAGTCCTGCTCTTCTCTGTGTCACCTGTAGGAGTCCTGCACTGTCCAACACTTCACATGAGTGGAAAAGTGACCTCCTGTCAACTCAAATTAGACTGGTGACTGTCAGTTACATGTCAAAGGAAACGCACCAATGGAAATGACAAGAGTTTAGAGCTCACAAAGCGTTATTCAGAAATGAACAGAGCCAAAGAGGCTTCAAACCTTGTGTCTGAGCCTTGATCCTGTTCAAGTGGATAACTAATGACTAGTCTCACTTCTTCCCTTCCTATCTAAGTGTATGGAAAGGGTTGTTTTTAAGCAGGTCTTTCAAATTCCGATCACTGAACTACCAGAGTTGGACTTTAAGAGCGGCCACTCCACTGAAACAGTCCTGTTGTCTTTGACAGAAGCCTTGAGGGCAGCTAGAGTTGCAGGTCAGTACTCAGTTCTTATCTTTCTGAACCCCTCAGCAGCCTTTGATACAGTGAACCATCCTGCTGTCTGTACTCTTCAACATGGGCATCTTGGGCAAAGCTCCCCAATGGAGTACCCCAAGGATTGATACTGGGACCTCTCTTCTTTGCAATATACTCCACCTCTTTGGGCCCAATTATTGTTTCCCACATGGCTTTTCATATCACTGCTATGCTGACGACACCCAACTATACCTGTCGTACCCTCCAGACAACCCCACTGTGCCTGCATTCCTGCGATCTCAGCCTGTCTCTCTGACACATGGATGAAGGAACACCACCTTCAACTAAACATCTCTAAGACTGAACTCATCTCAGCCAATCAGTCTCTTTATCATAATATCAATATCAAAATCACCTTTTCATCTCTTACCCCAACCAAGGTCCAGAGAAACCTGGTATCATGTCTGATGACCAGCTCTCCTTCTCGTGTTGCATCCGTCTCCTGGTTGTGTCTCGTTGCTCTATACATCATCAGTAAAATCAGGTCTTACCTGACTCAGTACTCCACCCAGCTGTTGGTCCATACCATGGTTGTCTCTCACCTCGACAACTGTAATGCTCTTCTGGTCGGACTCACTTAATGCACAGTGAAACCCTTACAGAGGTCCAGAATGCAGCAGTTCGTCTGGTCTTCAATCAGCCTAAAAGGGCACATCTCACTCCACTACACATCGACCTACACTGGCTACCCATGGTCGCCTGAATCAGATCCAGTCACTAATGCTGCCTTCGGAGAGACTTCTGGGTCTGTTCCATCTACTTGAACTCAATTCAGCCTTATGCTCCTTCTCCTCCACTGTGTTTCTCTAATGAATGTGGTCTGGTATTGACTTCCCTGCACACAAGACAGTCTCAGTCCAGACTGTTCTGGTCTGTGGTTCCCTGATGGTGGAACAAGCTACCAAAGTCTATCAGAGCAGGGTGTCCCTCTCTTTCTTCAAGAGTCTGTTGAAGACTCATCTCTTCTCCTCACACCTCTAACACCCTAACATGTCTTAGTTCTTACACCAAGGTCTCCTATTGCTCTGAAGCTTTAGTGATGTCCCTCACTGGTAAGTCACTTTGCCAGATGACTAATGTGATGTAATAAATATTGACATTGAGGTAAAGAAATTGTTGACATTTCTAAGAGCTGATGGCAAGACAACATACATATTTAACACATATTAAACTTCAAATTCACAATGTTGAGTTTCCTGTACCTTTCAACTAAAATCTGTTCTATTTGGCTACATGATGAGACTGGAGTAGGCAGACAGAGCAACCTGTAGTCTCATAGATGTTCACCACAGGGGAGGGGCAGTGGTGACTTCCACACAAGTGATGTCATGTACATACCCTGCAGTCTCCAGAGGGACCATCATCAAAGACATGCAAGGCAAGAAAACACTGTCATTCATACCAAAAGAGCACAACTGCATCACATATTCAAAGGTACACAGGTCAGTTTTGATACATTTATTATTTTTTATAGTACCTGTAACACGCCTTGCTGTAGCTTAAAAGTAATACTAGAAAAGTCACAATATACCAAGACAGATAAATCCAGTGGCTGAATGAGGGGATGTCCATCAAGAGACAATGAAAAAAAAGTGTCATGTACTACTGTGTCACAGTGAAAAGTACAGGATTACAGATTTAGAATTATCAAAACAAATCCAACGACACTGAATTATCAGCAGGTGATACACATGTGCACACACCCACCATTTACTGAGCATGCACCCTCTTTTATGTTTGTATTTATTTAATCAGCAGCGTTGTAAAAGTAGTAAAGACATGTGAAAGCTTGTATTATGTCAGTCCCACCAACATTTCAAAGGGTAAACATTATACTTTCCCAGAGTTTGTTTACACCCAGTCATATGTTTTTACAGTTACATTTTAAAGGTGTGAGTCTGAGCATCATCTATACTGTGGAAACAACATTTTTTAAACTTTGAAACTATATTGAAGAATCCATGATACAGTATATGGCAATTGATTCTTAGAAGATGGTTTAGCAATGCACGAAAAGTAAAACAAATATCTCCTTTAAAACAAAACCTGGAAAAGTTCTCAGGAAACTAACAATATTGTGGAAGGAACAACAGGAAACTGGTCAGTAAAAGGGAAGAAAAATTAAAGATTACATGGTCCACTAACATGACACTACACATCTTAGTGGACCAGACTGAGGCCAGCAACAAACTGCACTTCAAGCTTTAACATATGAACCATGACAAAACTTCAGTAAATGTTCTCTAACCCTGAAACAAAGGATCAATCTCTCTACCTGCACTGTTCAGACTCATATGCAGACCAAATTTAAAGCTAAATATGCAACTTTTCATGCTGAATAACAATTGAAATGTACACTCACTAAGCACTTTATTAGGAACACATGTGCACCTGCTTATTCATGCAATTATCCAATCAGCCAATCATGTGGCAGCAGTGTATGAACTCCTGCAGATCCAGGTGAGGAGCTTCAGTTAATGAAGAAAACTGTGACTCAGTGACTGTGACATGATTGTTGGTGTCAGACGCTGGTCTGAGGGTTTCTCAAACTGCTGATCTCCTGGATTTTCACTCAGAATGGAGCAACAACAAAAGCATCCAGTGAGCAGCAGCTCTGTGTTGATGAGAGAGGTCAGAGGTCAGAGGAGAATGGACAGACTGGTTGGAGCTGACAGAAAGGCTACGGTCACTCAGATAACCACTCTTTACAACTGTGCTGAAGCTTCAGGGTGAACACCACGTCCAACATTCAACAGCAGAGACCACGTCAGGTTCAACTTCCTGTCGCCCAGACCAGAAACTTGAGGCTGCAGTGGACACAGACTCACCAACACTGGACAGTTGAAGACCTGGTCTGATGGATCTGGATTTGTGCTGAGGCAGCAGATGGTAGAGTCAGAGTCTGAATCCATGGACCAACCTGCCTGGTGTCAACAGTCCAGGCTGGTGGTGGTGGTGTGATGGTGTGGGGAATGTTCTCTTCTTAATACCAATCAATCATGGTCTGAATGTCTCAGTCTGTCTGAGTATTGTTGCTGAACATGTTCATCCTTCATGACCACAGTTCACCATCTTCTAATGGCTCCTTCCAGCAGGATCATGCTCCATGTCACAAACTGGTTTCATCAACATGACAATGAGTTCAGTGAACTTCAGTGACCCACCCCCCCCCCCCCCTCCCACCCCCCCCCCCCCCCCCCCCCCCTGCTGGTCTCTGGACCTGAATCCAGATAGACACACCTTTGGATGTGGAGATTGGCAGCTTGAATGTACAGCTGACAGATCAGCAGAAATGATGTGATGCATCATGTCAACATGGAACAGAGTCTCAGAGGAAAGTTTCAACATCTGGTGGAGCCATGACATGAAGAACTGAGGAACTACCCAATGTTAGTGTGCTGTTCCTAATAAAGTGCTCACTGAGTGTATCTACTACCAGCAGAATGAGAATCACGGTACCCTGCAGCGTCTGTTATGTGACACCAGAACTGCTGCTTGCAATGTCTGGATCGACTGTTTACTTTCACAAACACAAAATGTTTTTCTACAATCTGTCTTTTAGAAGCCAAATTTCTCAGATGTTAAATGTAAAACAATAATCAGCCGAACTAGGACTTTGCCATAATAAAAAGTATGAAACTGGCAAAACTGATTTAAATCAGGAAATATCTGATCAAAGAATAAGCTACTGCATTATAAATTTGACCAAACCTCTGATGCCAACTTTCAGTACTTTTTGGTGCTATTGACACTTTCATGTCTGTAGGAAGTCGTGTGCCCTTCATGTAGTGAACGTAAGGGTGTGGAGGTTGGGGTGATGGGTGGGTAGGTAGAGCATCTGACTTTATTGCTAGAGACAAGAGTCTGTGTCTGGTCATGATCCTGGTTGTTCCCTTATTTTTGCAAAGAGTTCTAATCACCTGACCCTCACCCTAATTATTTTAAAAACACTGGAAAATTAAACAACGTTCACTTTGTAGTTTCATATTGTAAAATGTATTTTTTACGATTCTATGTGTAGTTGGTAGAACAGACATTTTCAGTCACTGCTGCAGTACAACAGGAACGCTACAGCAACAATAATAAGATAAGAGAACTGCAAGACAACTGACACCTCTCAGCTGTCTATTTTATCTTCTCCAAATTCCCCCTTTTAACCACTCAGATCCCAGGGCTGCTGTTAACCAATCATTCTGCTGCTGTCAGGTTCCTTTCTCAGGTGGTATCTGGAATGTTCTGTATCTATTAAGCTCCATATTGGACGAATCGTACAACACAAAAAACTTTAGTAATGGATCTGAGCTTCCCAACAACTGTTCCAAACTGGGCCTGGTAGTGTGGGTTTGGACCGCAACATGTTCTGAGCTTTCAAGTACTGGGCATACCTTTCTGGTGCAGGTGTGCAGGAACCGAGTTTATGCTTGATTATCATCTCAAAAACGAAAGTTAGCTATTGGCTTCATAAAGCTATCAACAGATTAAATCAATAATTCTTTCACTCTACTCATTGTGATATGTGCGTCGATGCTACCTGTTTATAATTTAACTGTGTAAGGTTGTAATGCTTCCATTCTGAACACTGACAGTTAGTTTGGTAACTTATTAACAATGTGAAGACGATAGAAGAAAAGAGCCTTTGTCAGTATCTGACTGGTGCAAGCATATGGCTGTTTCCTGGAGCTGGTACAAGTGTATGAATTTAGCCAGAAAGTAGAGAAACCTTCTCTTAAAAGATGAGGAAGTCTAAGGCTATGTCCACATTACTATGCTTTCGTTCCAAAGTGCATCTCTTCTTCTACATTTAGCACTTTTGAAAACTTTTGGAAATTCTGCTGGACCTGTTTTAATTTGAAAACTCTAGGGTTGTGTTTTATTTTGAAAACTCTGGGGTTGTTTTGTCATCTGGACGGACCAAAACTGAGACCTTTGGAAACAATGATGTAGAGACGCACGGTCTCTACTGATTGGGTCTTATCAGCCTGGACTACCAGTAGTAAATACATGATAATGAATTTTCAGGTGTGATAGTCTGGACAGAGATTGTTTCTGATACAGAGCTAAAATGGTTGTCTGGACAGAGATAATAATACTGTGGACGTAGCCTAAGACCCCACCCCCCAACTATCCTTTCATCCCCTCGCAGAAGATTTAACAAACAATCACGTTTGGCCATCATGTGACTCCAACAACTCTAACGACTGTCGTTACAACAACCAGGAGCACTAATCAAGTGCATCAATGGCCTTGATAACGACCCCACAGAGGCTAAATACCTGGGTCTCCTCACCAGTCAGTCAGAACTGAAGAAACCTCTTCGATGAGAGGTGAAACATCTTTAAGTATTAACAACAAGTCCAGTTGCCCTCAACTTTTCTTGGATACGCAAAAGAATTGTGTTGTTAATTTTGCTGCCAGCTCTGGGATCAAAATCAGGAGCATAAGAACCTGAAACACTGTTGGGCCCGAAGCATCGTCCATGGTCTGCAGTGGTAACTCTGCGACCTTTACTGTAGATCCAACATATTTCCATTACTTCTCACTGCTGGAGAGAGCCACTGCACCAAGGCAGGTACTGATTTTAGCTTTGAGTTCCAAGTGCTCCAGGCCCACCTCCACCTCACTGCCCCTTGTCACCATGTGTTAGACATTCATGTCAGTGTTTTAGTGTCAGTTTCAGACAATGTTCTAACTCCAGGAGTAGGTCTCCTTGGTCAACAATGGTACTGTGCACTTTGGGAGATTTCTATGATTACGCTGGTCACTCAGGGATTGTATTTAAATTATTAAGGTGTCTTGAGACAAAACGTGAGGAAAATTTAAGATGGGGGGAAAAGTCTACTTCATAAATCTATAGAGAGGACAGGAAAAGAAGAGAGGAGGAAAATAACAGAACTTCCTGCTGACTTCTGACATTAGCTTTCTGAGAAGGTGCTAGCAGCTGCTAGCTACAACTAACACTTGGCACCATTGGTACATTGGCTGTTTGGACTGAATAAACACAAATTTATGTGACTAGCGCAAGGTGGTCATTCACCTTGTTTGGTCTGAACATCTCCATTGTAGAGCAGGGTCAATCAAAATTAGATGGGCGAACAGCTAATGCAGTGGGTACATATACAAATGTTTAACAGCACAAAACCAAAGAGCACCGAAGTGAAGCTCCACACAGACTTCCTCTATGACAGGATCCAGCAGTAATGCACTGCAGTGGCAGAAATGAAATGAACAATCCAAAATGTTTGCTGTTATAATTTCTGCTGTGACCAGACTTTCAGGGTTCATCAAGATGAGTCACAAAGAAAATCACATAGAAAAGTTGCATATCATAGCTGCACATACAAAGAATACCTCCTACAGTCATGCAACTAACAGGTTGTTTTGATAACCAGCGATGATGTCATGTAAACAAGTACACCATGCCTTAACAAGTTCAACAGCTACAGTTTAAGGCATTTGAAGGTACATGAGCACTGCAGGATCGCACTGAGCCGACTACTTCAACATGATGTGTTACATATTTAAATCACTTTATCCTCATTGGAGGCTGGACCTCATTGTCCAATGAAAACCACACATCTCCAGATATGTTGATAAGTTTCATTGATTAAGATTACATGTTTCTTTATAGGTTTAGGACATTCTCCTGTTAGGCTCATGAAACCCTTTCAAAAGCCACTTAAAAACTGTTTGTGCTGCAAATAGTTTCATTAGCTGTAAGCTTTAAATATTGAGATAGCTCAGTCACTCCCTGAACTACAGCCACTGAACCAAATGTTGCTCAGGGCCACTCTTCTTCACCTCTGGACGACTACAAAAATATTTACTCTTCATTGATCTACAGTTTTATTCCATTTGGTCACTGTTGTATTATCCTAATGTTGTGGCTGTGTCTACACGGTTGGTCCAATCATTGATTACAGCTTCAGTTATTAATGAAGTCAGAATCATTATTTGACTACAAGTCACTGGAAAAGTATAAAATTGTTGTGATGCATTCCTGAGTTAACTTCTTACCTCCTCTCTACTAATGGACTCTTATATTACACTTCAACCTGATTGCTGACACTTGGTCTGAGATTAACATGGGGCTAATGCATGTCAGTCACAGCAGCAATCTGCTGAGCTTCACACAGATTCTTAACACTGTCTGAGAGCTTTGGTCAACTGACTGAACTGTTCTTCCTCCACAGAGCTGAATGTTGTCCAGGTGCTGTACAACAGAAACATCCTAAGTGAGGTCTCAGTATATTTCGAAATTTATCATGCAACCTACTACGTTCCTGTAATGTAGCAGCAAAAAGTGCTAACCACTAAGGAGAACATACTGTATATACAATGCAAGTGCTAAATTATAGTTACCATATTTCCTTCAGTCAAATAAAAGCCGGGTCTCCAATAATGGCTGGGGGTGTGGTCAACACAAACAAAGGCCAACACAAGTGGATAAACTCCTGGAGCCAGATGCATAAATGATGCGTACACACAAAAACCATGCGTATGCAATTGTCCACACATAAATTGGTCTTTGTAAACACAGACTGTGTCACCTCACTCATTCCTTTGAACAGTGAAAATACAAAATAAGCTGAGACATGTAATTTAACATGAAATAAAATAATCAACTTCACTTAGCTTCATTCATTATCATCATTATAAGTTTTACTGTTCACACAGCAATAACGATTTTACAATTATAAACAGAAAAAATGTGTTTGTGCTCAATGTTTCTTTCAGCATTTCATATCCTGATTATTTATTGTGAGTCATTCTGTAATTGTCTGATACTATTTGAATATTTACTGATCACAGTGTTAGAGCCTGTGGAACCTTATTAAGACTCTCTAGTCCCAATAAATGAAGTTCAGAGTGAAACAGGACTTTACATTAGAGTGATTATACTAAAGTAAACTGATGCAGGTTTTTACCTTAGTTTCACAATCAGTGAAATTCTTTCTCGTCTTTCTTCTCTGTGTCTGATCACTTGTGGTACAGACAGTGTTTTTTATACAAAGTGATTGATTAAGGGAGGGTCTTCATCCATTTATGGCTTCTTGTGGGAGTAGAAATGAGGCTCCTGCACATGCGCCCAATTTCTCAGTGAGTGAGATTCATAAAGCTGAACCATGTGAACACACAGCTTTATAATTCTGATGAAAAGACTGTGTATGTATATTTCTGGTTTTGTGCTTACACATAGTTTTAGTCATGAGTCTATACAGAGTTTTATGCATGTGGCCCCTGGTGTCTGTCATATAATGTGCAGCCGGTTAATCATGCTGTTTTTAACACTTTATCATTCTGGATTTAATTATCTAAAGTATTTGATTAATTCATTCTGATCCACTTTGCTTTGTCCTCCTTTAATCATGTCATATGGTATACCTGAAAATGTTTCACAATAAAAGCCCTGTTAAGAAATGAAGCGTTCCTGTCCACTAGAACACTAAAGAGCATTTAATTTGAAATAGTTACAGGAAGCGTATTTGTATTGTATTAACAGTGTAAAGCAGTAACTTTAACAGGGCAAACAGGAGAGGACCAAAATGAGGCTTCCTACTAAAATATGACCAATTATAGTTATCAAACTGAGAGAGTTAGAAATAAAGCCTTGTTACCTTCTGCAGTCGGGGTAAATAAAGGCCCCGGCCACTATTAGAGGAAATACGGTATTAGTAACATCACACTCTGTATTATCACGTTTCATTTATGAGAACACAGAAAACGTAAAGTTTTTCTGAAAAAGAAATGATACTTCACTGATTCTTTAAGCGAGAGAATGTAACTCTTTTACTGCTACTTGGTCTGGTATGACCAATAGCTTATGGTGGATAATGTTAGCTAACACTGGTCACGGTTTTAACTAAGATTACCAGGGATTTTACCGATTTTATCACACGTTTAGTATTTTAGCATTTATCACACCACTGTCATTGACCTTTTGCTCAGTGTCTCCCCTGAACGATAGCTTAGCAACCACAGGTTTCCTGATCAGGAACACAAAAGCAAAAGTGTAAGGAACGAATTAAACAGTGTGTTTGTCTGCTTTAACTTAAACTGCTAATGTTAGCATGCCTGCTTTGTGGGGTTATAGGTTACATAAGACAAAGGACTGGAGCCTCCTCCGTGTGAGAGCTGGTCCCAGAGGAAACCATACCTCTGTCTCTCTCCTGCTGTTTATTGGATTTGGGAGGTTTACACTCCAGTACCAACAACCCAGCAAAGCTATTTCCCCCGAGATAGTGTTATGTTTGCCAAACGCAGTGGTTAGTTTTAATTCCCAAAGCCTTTAGAGGGATTCATTACATGTGAAGAAGTGGTTTAGCAGTGGAGCTCCTCACTGGTGACTGTGAGGTCTGCCATCAGCTCAGCTGTGGCTCAGAGGTTGTTACCTCTTCGTTTAAAGCTGAATCAAACACTGTGAAAGCCACAGAAAAAATCATAATGATAACATTGTCCACAACAATAGGCTGCTGAGCTTATGTGCAGTGTTTTATAACTAAACGCAATAGCTGGAACCAGGAACATAACCCAGAACTGAAGAAACCAAAGGGTGAATCTGATGAGCGGAAATAATAAATACAAAAATAAGAGAGTCAGAATCAGACCTGCACATTGTAACTCTATGAATGGTGATGCATTCACTTACTGTTGTACTTACAGAAGTAAATTTAAACGGTGATGCGACCACTTAGCTAAAGGTAAAAAGTGAATGAACTACATTGTGTGGGAATCTTTAAACTGAACTGAAGGTATTTGGCTGGATCGCAACAGTCGGGCCAGCTCTATAATCTGGAATGTCCCTGACTGACTGAGTGATCATATTTCAACCACTGGTCAGCTGAGTGCCTTGTCACTGAGTTGGTATTTCTGGTACAAACGGGTTCTATTGCTGGGTGTTTACAGCTGCAGTGTTGTTAACTTAGCTAATTGTCTCAGGGTTTAGAGACTTTGTTTCAAACAGACTGGGTATAAACCTGGTTCAGGTCTGGACCATGTATGGATGCTGACCAGGGGGATCAGGACTACACCTCTTGTTACAGGCAGTCTACCGAGCCGCTCTGGTTTCCCAGCTTCTCGGGAACTGCAGGGAAAAGGAGGAGCACTTCCAATACACTGAGCCTCACCTCCATTACATAAGACACACCGAGCAGAGAGAGCAGGAGAGAGGGAGGGAGAGAGAGAAGTCATCGGTAACAAGGCTTCATACTAACGACTATGACCAACTCTACATATCAAACAGGGAGTTAGACACAAAGACCTGTCTTTAATGAAAGTATGTAACGTCCTGGAGTTGAAGTAAAATAAAGAATAAACTATTGTGGATCCAGACAGAGGCTGTGCTTTGTTTGAGAGACTAAATAAGAAAGATATTGTGTCTCTTATAACTTTCTCTCTGAGTGATCATGTTACAGTAAATCCAGCTCAGTCTTTGTCTTTCATTGTGTATGTGTTTGATGATTTTGTCAGATGACATTGCAGTTATACAATCAATTTGACCATAAGTCCAGACATATACAAGGTGTTAGCATGGATACATGATCATGGATGTGAGTGTTGATGTATTCTTAGTCAAAAGCAGGAGACGGTTTTGAAGCACTTAAGGTATAGGTAATTAGCTAGCCAGTGACAGTCGTCATATCACTCAGCAAAACGATTAGGGTAAAAACAAGAATTTGCATTACCTCAAACTGAGAGGATACAGACTTGCTGTGGATTTTCCCTAATAAATCTGCCACCTTCATCACTGTAGAGAGGTTGACAGGCAACACTAAATAAGCAGGGGAGGAGCTCAGCAAGGGTCAATGGCTAATTGTGGCCTCAGTTCAGCATAAGTTACATAAGCTCACTTTAAAGAGTAAAATTTCTTTTTGAGTTTGGCCATTTGTGGCTAAAACAAGATGCATGTAAGAAAGTAACAGGAATAACTGTAGGTATAGAACATGTAGAAATTATGACTTCAAGGTAGAAGGACAAAACAGCTCTTGAATGAAGCAGTCTCTGGATGGTGGGGGCTCCCTTTCAGGATTAAATGTTCAGGGATCTCTCTGTTTAACTGTCTTTTAAATGAAGGCCAGCCACAGCATGGTGAGGGCCATCACCAACAGCCCTGACAGGAAGAAAGACATCCGGGAGGGCGTGAGCCTGGCTGGGTTTAGCTCGCACGGGTTAACCGAGCTCCTCTCCTCATCTTGCATATTGATAGCCACCCTCAGAGTGTGACCATGAGCTTGTTCTTCCTCCTCCTCCTCCTCATCATCATCATCAACCCACTCAACCTCACTGTCCTCCTCATCTTCTTCCAGCAGACAGTCATGTCTATGCGGCGGCGGCCCCCCTGGCACTGGGGACAAACTACATGCCCTTACCTTGTGTCCGAACAGAGACTGCCTCCCTCGCTGTGCTCAGCAGCAGCAGACCAAGAGAGACAGATAACAATGAACAGAGAAGTGGGATATGGTCAACTGACAGGAGAACGGGGAAGGGGGAGAGAGGGATGAGGAAATGGAGGACGGTGATTCTGGAGGGAAGGTACAAGAAAGGGAGGCTCTGAAGGGTATTTAGTGAGGGGGGTGCAGCCACCCACAACTTTTAATAAAGCTGTTTGTGGTATTGCCTGACAGAAGAATGTTAACATGTACAGACAATTCACTTCACAGTACACAGTTACACCAGCTGTTAGCTTTGTGGAGACACTTGTAAACATCATCACTGGGCTAAGCTCATACTCCAGTTATGATGAGGTGAAGATGCTGGGCGGCTCACTGTCACATCAAACAGGATAAATCTGGTTCTTACTAATTCTGTCAGAGGTGACTTATTGCTTTAATAAGCGCAGAGGATACTGACTCAGGATAGACTAGTTTTTATCACCTGGGGTCATACTTTTGTAGCTATTTATTATAACATCGTGCTCCTCAAGGTAACTGCCAAGGTGTGGGAACACAGCAACACTGCACAACAAAGTATGAAATATGAGCAGCTGTTAACATGCCAGATTATCTAAACTACTCTCTCTGCAAGTAAAACAAAGAGGGTTAGGTTTGGGCTGGGACTAGGACTGGTTAACCCTAAACTAACCAAATGGGAGTCAGAGTTAGTTGGTTACCTGGGGTAAAACGTTAATCAACCTTAATTGGCCCCGTAGCCAGTAATGTTGCAAATAATTCCTTATTGCGTATTAAACCATGTGTGCACAAGTCTGGTAGGTCAGAGTTGAAAAGACCAGGAAGTCACTCTCTGAACTATGATTGTTTACACTTTGGATAATCATATTACAGATGATGTTTGTTTTCTCTACAGATTGGCTGACCCTGTAGTTTGTTTCCTGTCTGATCATCTGAACCCTTCTTTTTCTTCACTGGTTACACTTCGTTTATAGTGATATTGCCCTACTCCAAGGCCTCGCTAATTAACCTGTTCAGCTCAGCTCAGGATTTTAACCTGTGATCAAACCTCATGTCATGAATTTTTGCACAATTCCTTCTGTTGGCTTTGGTACACTGATGCCATGTTTGTATAAGAAATAATCCTGCAACAGAAATTTCAAGGTTAGCTGGAGCATTTTGGCAGAGACATTCTGTTGCTGTATTAGCCAGTTAAGTAGCCAGCTCTGGTTGTTACACAGGATATGAGCTGTGGTTTAGTAGTGGGCAGATGAGATAGTTAGCTGGAAGCATGTAGGCTACATGCTACATCCACATTAATACATGCCCCATGAAACAAAAACTTTTGAAACACTGTTGGCCGCCTTTTAGTTTGAAAACTCTTGTGTTTTAGTTTGAAAACTTTGTGTTTTAGTCTGGATGGGTGGAAAAAGACTTTTGAAACAATGACACAGACACCTATGTTCATTTCCTGATTGTTGTATCCACAATGTATCCACGATGGATAATGCTCTAACATGTTGCTGTATTTGCTTTGCCATTCCCAATCTATGTTATGCTCTGCAACGACCGCTTATACTATATGAATAGTTCCACCTTGTCACCACTCCAAGCGAAGAAATCTCCGGTCTTGTTTTTTGCCATTGTTGTTCCACATTCGTTGTATTTTTTGCAAGTAAGCAACCAACTGCAGAGTAGAAAATCTGCTTCCTGTTTGTGTACGTGAGCGATCATGTGATATGCCTTTTAAGGTGCGTTAGCATAGACGGAGATCATTTCCGATATGGAGCTAAAATGCTCATCTGGATGGAAACGTATCAGTGTGGTGGGTTAATTTGAATGAAGCTGCAAGGCACTGCTCTGCGCAGGCAGATTAAAGCAAAGCTGCAACCAACAAACAGTTGCATGGAGACCGATTGTGTGTGTGATCACAGCCTTACTGAAGGATAACAGCATCACTACGTGGGTCACCCAGCTGTATGGGTACAATGAAGCATTTACCATTTCCTAACGCCTTACCTCAAAGAGCCAGTCATGGATAAGCAACTGTAGACAAAGCAGCTCTGATTTGGATTTGCTCACATGATAGAAGTGGGAAGCAAGGGCACTAGTAAGAGAAATACTCGGCATCTAAAGAGTATAGAGGGTTTCTTCATCGCTGCCTTTCCAAAGCTAAAAACAAAAGAGCAGTGTGTTTATATCCTCTTTGGAAAGACAGTAACATCAGCACGCACTGATTATTAGTTTACCACCTAGAGTGTTAATGAAGCATTACTTCCATAGCCATGAGTTTGCATATCATTAATTAATCAAACGGCATTACAGGTGATGTTAGAAGAGAGGGAGCCTGCCCTGGTTGCTAGGATATCAGAATTTGAAGTAAAATTGAAAAGTGAAATTGTTTGTTTATATGTTGGTGAAATGTTTTTTCTCTCTGTACTATAGCACCAGAGCTCTTTCACTTCCATGACCTCTACATAGATTATCAACTGGTGAGGATGCTGGCTTAAGACATGCAGCTTTGACTTAGCATGACATTGTCTATGTAGCCATCAAATGCACAATTAAGACCCTTTTACTGGGTTCTCATTTTGATTTTCATTTGACATTCTTGAGTCAGCCAAAAACATTTAAAAGGTCTCCTGCAGATGGAGTTTTCAAATCAGGTAGCCATAGTTTAGCTGGAAACATCTAAGGTCACTGACTAAAGATGAAACGCCTACTTTGGTCTGCCTGTGTGTGAAATCAAGAAGGTGGCAGATCCCAATTCAGGGACGCAGGTCGGCGGAGGCTCAACCAAAATGAGGCTAGTTGCACTGATGTGACACGATCAGTCTTCAGATGCAGCCTCTGAATTGGGACACAGCTAGTATGAACTGCGCACAGTGCTAGAATGGAAAGCTTAATGGGCATAGCAACAGTAACTAGGGGGGGGTAGGGAATTACTGACACTGATGCTGTTTGAATTCATTTGACCATGATTGGTCTCCACTGTGTTGGGCAACAGTAGCTCAGCTAAAGGAGGAAGAGGACAGTCAATGCTGATTTATTCAAAGGATATCAAACGTTCATTTAAACATTGTGAGAATGAGCATGAGCTGAGTTACTGTGACAGAAAGACAGTCACTGAAAGATCGTGCAGTTTGTAAAAGGATGGCAGGGACAGAGAGGTGGTCAAATCAGGCGGCACCTTTTGACATAGCAGTGGTGGCAGAGGGAGAAGGAAGGAAGGAGGGGAAGAGGGGAAGAGCAGAGTTGGACCGGCTATCTCTCACAGCTAAAATGCTGGTGCAAACTGTTTTGGCAGTGCAAAGTTGTCTGAATGCCAACAGGATGGAAGAAACACCAGGAAGCTAGCTGGTATTAACAAAACTATAATGTCATCTGCATTTTTTACAATGCACCAACAGTCTGTCAATTATCTTGGCATCTCAGATGACTCTGGAGGAACTTTTGAAGGTATTTCTGCTCTGCACTCAGTGGAGCTGATGGGGATGTAGTATTGCACACAGGGTGAGGTCTGTGTCTAGCCTGCAGGAATCTAACAGCTCAGGGAGAATCTGAGTTTTTAACTGGTGGATGGTGATGCAATGGATACTATTTCTATTTTTTCATCTCATGTGTCATCATAATTCCAAGCATTCAGCAATAATATGAAATTACCAAGATTGTGCCTCAAGCTTTCAGCAAAAAAAAGTGCCATTATGGCTGGATTGTTGAGTATTAAAAAAGGAGATGTCATTATTGTGCAGGATCTCATGGCTGAGATAGAAACTGAGTCTTCAAGTTGTGAGAGGAGGAGAGCTGAGAGCCGGGGGGGGACATGGGCAGGTCAGAGAACTGAGATCCTCTCTGACCTTCAGTCTCATTGTCTGAACGAAAGGATGGTGGAGGCTGTGGGGGAGAGGATGGAACTGGTGGGGTTTTTACCGGGGTCCGAACAGGCCCAGACTTCAAAGAGGAAGTGAAAGGAGAGGAGGACAGACGTGGCAGAGATACAAGACAGAGACACAGAAAAACAAATAAAGACATCCAGGTAGGATTAGATACAGGGAAGAGGATTGGAGGGTGAGACAGATTGGGGGAGGGGGGGTCAGTCCTCTGACTACTGATCATTGTTCTTTAACTTATTTTCTTGTGTTCTTTTGCTCTTCAGTCTTTCACCGATCATATCAGGCACAAGAGTCTCATGCAAATACATTATCAGGATTAACCTGGCCATGCGACTGATTGGCACATCAAGCAGGATGGCAAAGCTTGCAGTAGCCATTCACAGAGCAAAGGCAGCGGTAAGGGGTGAGAGCTTAGGGTTAAAGGGGGTGGGATCTAGGACAAGGCACCTACAAAAGGTGCCAGTATGCTTCAAACGCAGTGGTTGACAGAAACCTATTCCCCCCCACACTTATCCGACTTCCTTCCAGGGACCCGGCATCTAACAGTATCTGTAACTTTTCCAAAACCAACTTCACAAAGCAACTGGACAGGTGTGTGGAGGTGAGATGCAGTGAAGTTTGCATGATGTGTCGGTTTTGTCAAGTACAGCACCACGAATCCCCTTGTCCCCATTCGTACACTGCATCAAGTCTGGTCCCTCTCTGTGAAGGCCAGCCCTACACTCTCAATTCTGTGTCTCAATTCACGTACTTCCACACTCACACTTGCTATTTTGAGTGCGTTCACACTGACAAGTACCTGGATGGTGCACTTCGCACCTTTAACGGTCGCCATCTTGGCTACGTAGCAGAAAGGGGTTGGAAGGGGGGGGGGGCACCAACGTATTCTCAAACTTGTGAAAATGGCCACAGAGGAAGGAGGACGTCAGTGGAGGCTTAATTTCCATGTGACATGACACAAGAGGCACACACAGGAAAGTAAAACGTTCATTTAAAGTCAAGTGAGCAAAGCAGCTGGAAGGCAGGTGACAATCATGGTCAGATGTTGCTATCATCAATTCCGGAGAGTGCACAACAGCACACTACGCCAGTGAGTATACTGTGTACTACATGTGAGTGTACTGACTTGAAGTATCCAATTTGATACACAGTGTTTAGAACAAGTATTACCACCTCTGCCTTCAGACATGCTCAGGCAACACTTCTACAAACTAGTTGGTTTGAAGCATACTGAACCCTTTATTGCTGCAGCTGAGCACAGTCTGTTGATGCTTGTTAACAGTGGGCCATGGCCACAGCCTCCAGGAGCCATTCTTTACATTGCTCATGAGGAAAACACTGGACAGTGTTGACCTTCTGCAGCCGAGGCCAGAAAGCATTAGATCAGAGCACCTTTACCTCAGACACGCCACCAACTACTCTGTGTGCAGGTACAACTGGGGACATCCTCCCCTGCGTGTGCGCACACACACACACACACACACACACACACACACACACACAGACACGCCATTTTCACATTGGCAAATATGAAAAAACTCCTGAAGTCTAGTCCCTCTGTGACTGCAGTTCTAGTCATGCTAAAGCAGTGAAATGATATGGAGAGAGCCAACAGCACCACCTAATGGAAGATCAGTGAACAGTTCTGGATGATGAACTACACTGTGGTCATCTGTTGTACTCTTCATGTTCAACAACAATATGTTTATAATATGTTCAGTACTGTGCATATGTATGTCTTGCCCATTATAATCCTCCATGCAGGTGTGTACATTTTATTTAAAAGTAGTGGTAATATACAACTGAAGACAATAGTGCAATTGTCTTTATGCACTAGTACAACACAAATTAAGTCTAATAGAAGCACCCTGTGTCAATATCTAGATTTAGATTCTAGAATATTCAATATTGGTCACATAGTGCCTGTTCTCAAACATCTGTAGACACATACACACCTGGTCAGATGTCAACATCTGTTCAAATGACGCCCTTTTTCACAGCAGACATTTTGACTGGTCATGGTAGGAAAAGCCTTGTTCTAATTACTACTAACATTAACATCTTACTAATGACATTAACAACGCTTTACTCTGTTCAAGTGCCCAATAAAGCTGAAGCAGCTAATTGGAATTCAGCCAACATTCATGTGATTATTTACACCAACAGGTCAAATTGTCTTCCATGAAAAAAGGCATTTTGGGCCATAAGAATAAAACTGTCTTGACTGAATTTGTTGTTGGACTTTAACAAATGAAAGTTAGCTAGGTAGCATACAAAGTGCTATGGTTTAAAGGAACAGTCTGAACATGTCACCTAGAGTCAGATGAGAGGAATCAGCTTCACCTCTGTGCGTCCAGCACATAGATAGGACAGAGATGTGTTTAGCCTAGCTTAGAATATCTCAGACTGGAACCCGGAGAATATGCTAGCATAGCTACATCACATAACTTAACTGACATGGTGCATGTGGATGATCTAACACTGTGGATGGATTATATCTACAACAATAATGGACTATTGTGTATTCTCTCCTCAGGCTGCTGGACTCACCGCTGGTTGGAGCTGCCCGTTGATGCTCGCCGTGCGGAACGGCGAGTTGGTGGAAAGACGCTTGTCCCACTCACTGGGCCGAGGCTCCGGTACCGACTCCATGAAGCTCCTCTTCAGCTCGCTGATGCTAGTGTGGTGACGCATGATCTCAGTCTGGGTCTTATCCACGTCCTTCAACAAGAATGTAAAAGTCAGAATAGGAAGAGAAAGAGGAGGGATAGAGTGACAACATGAGAGAAAACAGGATGATAGAAAATGAATCAATATGTGAAAGAAAGGAGGAGTGAAAAGAACATGTCACCATGTAGAAAGTAAAGATTTATACGATGAAAGGAGATAAATAGCTAAAAAATAAAGAGATTGGAAAAAGAAGCTGGAAGAACAACCTGCTATTCTTTCAATCTGCTGACAAAGTATTCTTTAATATGCAGTGTGGCCTTGTGTTATTTCATGTACTTTCCCAATGACACGCTGAGGTCATGAAACAAGATATTTTTCAGACACCAGACTGCAAAGGGAGGAGTCAGCATCTGTCTGCTGTCATCTGTGATTCATATTTCAGCCACTGAGATTTGGGGTTTACAGCCTTCTCTATATCTCTCTCATGTGGGTCATGATAAGAGAAATTAGGTGCTGAGGATTACTCCTGATACTGGTTGCTAATAAGGTGCACAGATTATGGCTTTCATCATTGCCTCTGAGAGATGTTAAAACTCTAATACTCTGCATATGGTGATGGACGGTGCACATCCAACCTGAGTTCAGTCAAGGTGCAGGAAAAAGGCAGCATACTAAACAAAAGTAAAGGTAGTCTGCACACTGAATATGGCAAGATCCCAACAAATTCAGTAAATTAAGAAAGAAAGTGAAAGAAATGAAGTGTGCTGTGTCTGAGGTGAAGTTGAATGTCTACATCTATACTGTTTGGGCTGGGGCCTTTGTCATAAATTCAAAATAATTTGTCTGGGATCTGACAGTCTGTTTTTTATTCACATGGATGTTGACCAAGCATCAACCTCTGGGGCTGAAAAACGAAGCCAACGCTGAAAAGACAAAAACTGCAGTTCCTCTAATGACCACTAGAGTCTGGCTCCAACAGTGAGTCAATCCCCATAGACTCCCATGTTAAAATGTCCAACTTTACAGCAGAAATAAACGGTTTTGGTCTCTGTAGTCTCCTCCTACATGACAACTATACAGGGGTGAATTTTTATATAACTCACCTGTTTACATTTTATTAAGACTTAAAGTTATATATAATTGAGGGCGTGGCCTCTTTGAATGACAGGTGGATAAGCATATGCTTGTCACAAACCGGTATGCACCGAAGTCCTAGCTTCAGACACGCCCCACCTCTTTGACCATTTTTGTATGAGCAGTGAGTTAGGAGTGGAGTCAGATGGCAATGGTGAAGCAGCTCACTCTTAGCTTCAAAACCTCTCTTCCAAAACCTGTGGCTGACGTCACAGAGGGTACGTCCATCTTTATTTACGTTCTAGGATGTTGACCTGACAAAGACCCTGAAGGTCAAAACATTGCATCATTAAGTTTTAGGAAGTTTGCAGTATAGACATCCTCTTTTTTTGCTCATGGAATCATAAACAGAAATGTATTCTTGAGCTTTCCTCAGTGATCAAACAGGTAAACAATGATTTAATGCTCTGCCTGCAGTTTAAGTTGGAGGGCTAAGCTAAACATGTCCTGAAGATCCTGGAGATACAGGAGAGGGTTAGGGTTAAGGGCTGGAGGGTTAAGGTTAGGGGTTAGAGGGTTAGGGCTTTGAGGGTTAGGATTAGAGGGTATAGGGGTTAGAGGGTTAGGGTTTGAGGGTTAGGATTAGAGGGTATAGGGGTTAAAGGGTTAGGGGTTAGAGGGTATAGGGGTTAGAGGGTTAGGGGGTTTGAGGGTTAGGGTTAGAGGGTATAGGGGTTAGAGGGTTAGGGTTTGAGGGTTAGGATTAGAGGGTATAGGGGTTAGAGGGTTAGGGTTTGAGGGTTAGGATTAGAGGGTATAGGGGTTAGAGGGTTAGGGTTTGAGGGTTAGGATTAGAGGGTATAGGGGTTAAAGGGTTAGGGGTTAGAGGGTTAGGGGGTTTGAGGGTTAGGGTTAGAGGGTATAGGGGTTAGAGGGTTAGAGTGATAAGGGTTAAGGTTAGGGTCAGGTCTTCAGGGTTTGGTAGTTGACCACCTGTTTCCCCAAATATCCAACTGTTGTTTTAATTATAAACAGCCATGTAACAGTGGCCACGAACTACTGCATATTTAAATGACTGTTGTCAGGCTGAACAGGTGACAGGCTGATTCACAGAAAAGAGCAGAAGATGAACTAAAGGGGGGGAGACATGTCACAGAATTTACAGACTGTATTTGTACCCAGTAGAAACAAACCTATAAACTGCAGAGACTGCTAATCTATGAGTGACCCCTTTTACAGTACATTTAATCTTTGTGCAGCTTTAATGGGGGGAATTTACCAGTACGAGTGTTATCAATCTGTCTGTGGTCTCTCTCTTCTGAAATGATATAAACTCAGCGCACAGGATGTCACATGGCACAGTGGTGACCGTAATCAGGGCAACAGAAACACAGAGTCACACACAGACAGTAAACACAGCACGAGCACTGCAAGGTTTTAGGTCCATGTAGTGAATGAATCACATGAAAAGAGAGTGGAGGTCTAACTGATGAGAAGAACAGCAGCAGAGTTATTGACATAACTGAGACATACATGACTGGGAAAGAACAAAGGAGTCTTGGTCGATAGAGCCTTCTCACAGCAGCCATTCTGACTTTTCTTCAGCAGGAAAAGCACAAGTGGAATTAAAAACATTGATGATGGCTGCATTCCTTTGGTTCACTCATTAGCTGTGTCCCAATTCGGGGGCTGCTTTAAAAAACCGATTGAATCACAGCGGTGCAACTAGACGGTCTCATTTCAAAGGTTCCTTCAAATGTGCACTTCTGTCCCTGGGTCACGAAGCATCCAACACGTGAATCTGGTACAACTGTTAAAACCAAGGAACTTAAAATCTCAAGTTTCTGTGTAAAAAAAGTTACATGTTGTCAAGGTTGCTAGGCAACAGGAGCTGCGGGCACAGCTGGTGACGCAAATTGGAAATCCTCTGTGGGCCTGATCATCTCATTTCAGTTTGGCCTTCATGGTCTTTAACGGCCACGGAGAACCACAATTTAGAAGACCACGTTCAAAGGATGCAGCCCCTGGATTGGGACACATCTTATGTCATGGTTTACTGGGATTAGCATTGTAAATGTTAACATTTACACCTGTGCTCTTCCAGCTTTGACAAACTGTCTGCTGGGGAAGGGGTCTAAGAACCATGTGGCAAAATAGCAGACTAGGTCCTGAAACTACTCAGTGGCTGGTACACAGAACCTAAACACAGCCCTTCCTTTACATTGCCCTAGTTGAGATTATTTTGCTTTTGGTTACAGTCAGTTTTTGTTAAGGTCAGGTCAAGGTCAGGGTTTCACTCACACTCATGTGAAAATGGAGAACAGGAAAAGGTCTTCAGCTACATCTAATAGTTTGTGGTTTATCCATAAAGCTATTGACATCTGAATTGACAACAAATAAAAGCAGGAGGAGACAAGGGGGCACTCCACCAACTCAACACACAATGATCAGCTTACTAGTCATAAGGAGTAGCTACAACTTAGCCTGTAAAAACAGCTGTGCAGAGGACATCTGTCTGGCTAAATAACCCTTTAAATATTATTCTTACACGATCCAGCAGCACAAGCTGCACTGTGACTGTTTGGTAATTTCCTGACCTTTGCACATCTCTGTGGTACGTGTGTCAGGGTGCAGTGTGTTTGGTGCACAGGTGTTAGGAGAAGCATGGACAGGTGGCGGTTGATTCAAATGAAGCTGCGCAAAGCGAGTTGTTGGTGGAAACTGTGTCTTAGACTTTGTGCTGAGCAAAGCAAATGAGCAGCAATGATACAATAATGCTTAAAATGTAAATAAACCATTTTAATTAACCAGCCAGTAGAGGCGTTTAAATCAGCATAAAAACTTCATGTTTATTGGAACATTGATAAATCACTCAGTTGATTAAATCACTCAGTTAATTAAATCACTCAGATGATTAAATCTCTGCAGCCGACTGAAGCAGCAGGATGATGTTGAATCTACAGCCTCTGATTGGAGCGATACCAGAGTGCAGTGCCATTACACAGCTGACCACCGGGTTTACTTTTATTAAATCGTGCAAATGACACCAGGCTCCTACAGATTATACAATACGTACAATACTACACACTAGACACTTGGTATTATGATGTTTCAGTGGGCGCTGTCGGGTTGATCGAATGGGATTGCTGTGGTGTCACATCTGGTGTGAGCATTTATGAAGTAAGATACAGGAGTATTTAGGCCACAGCTATTCCAGAGCAATGAGACCAGTGATGTGACTGGCTAAGAGTGAATTTAATAATCACCACACTCTGATTTATCTTCCACCTCATCCAGCATTTGTACACTTCGTGCTGCTGCACCTACATGAACCAATGTAGCAGGTGTGCTTGAAGACGTGGGGTTGAAATACAGCCCCAGGTCCGTACTACTATCTTTTACTGTACTGTACTGTTACTGTACATCTTTACATCATTGGAAATAGGCATACACTAGTATCGGTTGGTATAGGTATATCTTTGACTTTAACTGCAAATGTAACTGAGCTTATATCTCACAACTTCACTTATTTGTTGTTTGTTTCAGCACCAAAGGCCAATCTGCAGAACCACTTTAAACATTAACCTAAAAAAAGAGACCTTTCCCAATCATATATTTCAGACAATGAAAATATAAAATGACAAAGACAATGTCAGAGTGAAGTGAAGCTACTTGCATGAGAATCAGAGAGGAAAATAGTGCATGCCAAGCCTTTAGGGTTAAGCTGAAAACAAGGCAAGAAATGAAGAGAAAATGAGGAGTCAAAGCAAAAAGAAAATCAACACAAACTCCATGCAGGAAGAAAAACATGATGGCAAACAGCCAGAACAGATATCTGAAGACTGAAGATACAAACCTCCAACATTAAATTGCTATGTCTGATATAAATAGTTTCACCCTCAAGTTTCTTAGCTCTTTTCTGTGGGAGATTAGGAGAGAGGAAAGAGCTGGTTGGAAATAAAGCAGAACTGATTCAAACATTTTAATATTTGATTTGCAGTGAGCAGCAGTGACGATGACAAGAATCACAGAAAAATAAAAGCACTATGGGGTTGCAGCTCTTAGGGTGCCCAGCTCAGCAGGGGACTGAATTCAGAATTCAGCCACACACACACACACACGCACACACACACACACACACACCACACCACAACACGCAACAACACACACACACACACGACACACACACACACACACACACACACACCACACACACAGTTGTGTGTATGAGAAGCCAGGCAGATACACACTCGCTGCTGGTTGTGGAGGTTACATGCTGTGCATGCAGAGGCTGCTGCAGTGCAGTGCAGTGTGCAGGGGAGGAGCATCAGTGTGCGTCTGCTGGAAGAGTCACTTCAGGAATTTGCATATTTGAAAAAAAACACATTCACTTCTGACTATTTTCATTATTTCAGCTTCTTCTGTCTCGATGGAAAATCGTCAAATGTCGATCAAATTTCTAAAGAGATTAAGTGAGCCTGTATCTGATGACATTCCTGTATGTGACCTACCCGTTTTTAGTTTCAACCACCCAGTGTTCAACTTAATGCGTCCCTGACTCTCGTACTGGCAGCACATAAATTTAAAGTAGGTGTGTGGACAAAGTAAAGCGATCAGAGCTTGGTTGATATGACATGTAATATCTCGATACAGTCCAGCCATACATTATATTATTGTATTTCATGTTTAAGGTAAAAGCCTAATTTCCTGACCTTGACATTTGCTTTGCACATCTCTGTGGTACGTGTGTCAGGGTACGGTGCGTCTGGTGCACAGGTGTTAGGAGAGGTGTGAACAGGTGGAGGTTCATTCAAATGAGGCAGTGCAAAGTGAGTTGTTGGTGGAAACTGTGTCTTAGACTTTGTGCTGAGCAAAGCAAATGAGCAGCAATGATACAATAATGCTTAAAATGTAAATAAACCATTTTAATTAACCAGCCAGTAGAGGCGTTTAAATCAGCATAAAAACGTCATGTTTATTGTCTTTAAAGCAGGAACGTTGATAAATCGCTCAGTTGATTAAATCTCTGCAGCTTCTGATTCATGCTGATTGTGGCATTTTATGTTTCAGGTATGAGCAATGCTGCCACAAAATAGCAGTTCAAAGCCTGTGCAAAAAAATATAGTGAAAAATATCACATATGGAGAGAAACATCGCAATATTAGATATTACTGAATATCAGCCAAGCCTAGTGATACAACTACAACAGCCTGGATTGCTGCAGACTAAAGTTTTCATTCGCCATCCACGAATACACCATCACCTACAGCTAGTCACCAGAGTAATGTGATTGGCTGCGGCCAGTATAATAGTACGACTCAGATTATCAGCCAATAAATATCTGCAAGATTCAATTTGTGAACACAACGTTGACATCATGACCCAAACAGTCTCTTATTCACACATCCAGCAGTTACAGAGAGACGTTATCCTTCAGCTGGGGTCATGTCTCCGGTCAGCTGGTGGACGTTCAGTCCAATATGAGCAAGTCCTGAGGGAAACATCTGACTACCAGCTGATGAACGCACCACTGTGTTGTGTTAAGCAGAACAATATGTGTATCAGGGTGTGGTGTCGCCCTAACATGACACCACTGTTAAAAAACCAGAGATCTCTAGAATAAAGTATTTTGAGAACGTTATGAGAATAAAGTTCCCAATTTTATGTACAAAAGTAAAGATTTTATTAGGATCGTGTAAGTTATTGTTATATTTCCAGAGTAAACTAGATCAGGTGGATGTGCATGTTTTTATTTTTCCTCACGGTCCAGCTGCTGTTTTACGTCCAGAGGTTTTGTGTTTGTGTCTAACGTCTGGATGTCCTGCTTTACATGGAGAGTCTGACTGTCAGATTAAACTCAATGAGACGACGGGAGAGCATTAACTGCTACTCCATGCACAGAACATTACAAAGATTAGAAATACTACGACAGATAATTACCACTGCCTTTCATATCATGATGATGCCATGCTGTCGTGTGTGGGTCAGCTGTCCACACACACAAGGTGCTGCTCTAAAAAGAGAGAAAGTTTATTTTTCAAATGTCTAATTTTAAGGGTTAATTATCTAGATTGGATTGTATTTCTATTAAGGATTTATATTTCAAACAGACGGTCTACTAATATACAGATTTGTGATGTTTGCTCTGTGTCCGCTGCCACCATGACTTCATTTGGCTTGGATGCAGATAAATAAACATCTGTTACATATACAATCGATATTATTGACACAACAGCAATTTATGAAATTAAATGTAGAGAAAACTGCTAGCCCATCACTATACTGCACGATAAGGTGACCAGTCTCATATAGTGCCCTACTGCAGATCTTTATTCTTTATTATTATTATTATTATTATTATTGCCACACTTTAAACAAAGCCACTGCAAAATCCTGGAGGGACCGACTGTAAAGGGGTTTTTCCTGAACTAAAACGAACACATGTGAGAATGTGTATCCTCCCTCTGACAAACGTTATCCTGTGAACCAGTATAACTGTATCTTTGCTTCTGGAGAAGGAGAAACCACGTTCCACACAATGCAACATATTTTTTAACAAAGAGCTGCAGGGAATAACAGCGACCGGAGAGCAAGTGGTCGTGCGTGAACAAGCCTTCACAGAAAGATGAACAGAAACCACAGAGCAGTCCCTCCATCAGAGCGCTCGGTGTCTGTGCAGTGATAAACAGAAAAGCAAATGAAAAGTCTCATGATGTGTAACTGATGCATGGATGACGGTGGACCGCCGGCTCAGGAGCATGCTAACCTTCCTCACTCGCACCACCTCCGTCTTTGTTTTGTCCTGAGGAGAGTGCTGCTCCCCCATCAAAGAAAAGACACAGTTACTGTATATTCAGGTGTGTACTGTAAATTCTGAGAAAGGCATAGTGAAAAACTATGAGCTATAATGACTGCACCATGTGTGTTTATGTATATGGGACCAAGAGTCTGAGACTACTAGCAAAGATGCTTCTATTTTGCGTTTGTTTTAAATGTAGCATTTTCTGATTATAAATGAAAATATCAGCTTTAACAAGTTGAGTTGAATCTTTCACAACATCTTAGTATTTGCTTAGCCCCCCTTCTGCTTTAATGGCAGTCTGCACTCCAGCTGCAGGGATAAAACCCGATGACCCAGGGTCTCCCAGCAAGATCTGACAGTGCTCCACAATAAATGGTTCAGGTCAGGTCCAGGACAGTCAGGACTCATTGTTGTTCTCTGCTCTTCATGTGGTTCTTGCAGAGCTCTGACATGTGGGGTGTGGGGGTTTGGCTCCTGATCCTGCTGCAGCATCAATCCTCCTCCACAAAGTTGAAACAGCTCCATCCTCTAAAGGATGGAGCGGTACTTCTCCTTGGTCAGGTGTCCAAACCCCTGCAGACCTGAATATTCCCCACACCACGTTTCACTGTATCATTCTCTCTCCTATTCATCTCCTTACATCCACCCTTCTGTTACTGTCAAACGTCTCACACTGTGCTTCATCAGTAAATGGGACTATTTCTCAAGCCATTCACTCTGAAATGCTGATATTTCTGAGCCCCCTTTAGTCCAGCCATGGTCTGACACCGAGGAAGCCCTTCTTTACTAAGAATTTTTCCCACCATCACAATGCTGCTTAGTGAGCGATGACCTGCTGGAAACTAGAGGCACAGCCTTACTTACTTACAACAGGTGAACACTTGAAGTAAAGGAAGTGAGCACATGCTCCAATGGAAGAGATACAACTCAAGGAAATCTGACCTTTGGTACAAAGGAGTTAAATCGGTCAACACCCCAGATTTACTTAGAGTTTCAATGTGGTCTCAGACTTTTGGAGCCCACATACATACGTGCCTATAATTATTTCATTATGTAAATCTCAGTGTCTAGTTACTGGTGTAGTTACTGGTTGAGCTGGTCTCAACACTGCTTCAGTCTGATCATGCATCAAGCAAACAAACCTGGCTCTTTTTCTCTCTTTCTCCATTGGCGGTGGTCACGGAGGGGGAGTGCCTCCGCTCTCTCCTGGCCACTGTCTGGTAGCACAGACAAAGCTCACACATCAGGATCAGTTCCACAAAACATTCCTGCTTCCACATGGAGCTAAAACTAAACCTTGAAACCTTTGGTAGAACGTCCTTTTCCTCAGCACTGGTATTAATGAACAGAGTGACGGCTCGATGGCACGTTAAACACATGGTGAGGGGAGGGAGCGTGTCACTACCTTGATTTCTGGAGTGGCGTCTGGTCTGGGGCTGTGGCTCTTGCCGTACTCAGCTGGCTGACTCTCCTTCTTTACCTCTGCCTTCCTGTCTGCAGAGCGGTGACCTTTAGGTGTGCAGCCGTCATGGTGGTCAGAGCGAGGCAGGGTGGGCAGCAGTGGCGATGGGGATGCCTCCCCAGGAGACACCGGTGACATAACGGGGGCGCTGACCGGACGAGTGGATTTGTTATCGGGGGTGGACACCATGGCTGAAGTGGACAGAGAGGAGAGACAATGGCCGCAGTTTAAAAAAAGAGATGAAAACTCATGTCATGTGTGTATCAGGCGCCTTCGTCACCATCAATTAAATACCACAACAGCTGTTAAGATTGGATGTGAAAATCACCATCCCAACACTAATCAGATGCTGGAAATCTGTCACCATGTTAAATTGGAATGATATCACCAGTGGAGAAAACCCTTTATTCACATGACGTCAGTGAAAGCACAGAACATTAACAAGTGTGTTTTGTCAACTTTTCTGAAAAAAAAGAAAAAAAAACCCTTAAAACCCTCAAAAGTGTGAAGGAAACAAAGCTTTAGTTATTTCTCATTGTGATTGTCCTCCTGAACACATCTATGAGATGCACTGCCAGTGGCACACAGCAACAAAACAGTTGTCAGTGAATTTGAACGCAGAATTTCCTTCAAACACATTGTGTTTAAGATACCATGAACTGGAATTGAATGCCGCTACACAAAGCAAAAGGCAGACATCAACAGCAGGAGAACTCTGTGTGGTGTGGCCTAATCCAGCATGGCCAGTCTGTGTTGTCAGCACAACTTGAAAAAAATAAATAATACTGTTACATAATGCTGTGTTCCAGATGACAGAGCTGAGGGGTGGAGAGAGAGAAGAGAGGCAGAGTCACTGAGAACAGAGAGGAAACCACCAGCAGATATACTGTGTGTAGAGAAGCAGCAGCAATGTGAGCAGCACTGATCGTGTGTTCGTCTGGGTTTGTTGCAGATCGTCCACTTATCAGAGGGTTGACAGTTTGATTCCCGGCTCCACCAGCCCGAGTGTCGACGTTTTCCCTTGGCGAGAGACTGAACCCCAGCTTGCCCCGCCCCCGTGTGGCTTAGAAGACTAATACTAGAAACACACTGGTAAATGATCTACACTTATGATCATTTACCATTTACCTGGCAGGTGCTGCCAACACAACTTTAAAATCATATTAGGTTTATATGCCGAGCTTGTTAGCAAAAGCTGCTTATTTACACACCCAGCTGTTACAGAGCAACATTATCATTTATCTACGTTTGTTTCTATCCACGTGGCAAATATTGCCACCCGCTCTCTGACTGTATCCGTCTTCTGTTTGCTGCTGAACTGAAAGTGCAATGTGGAGCTTTTCCTCTGGATAAAGCTGTGGAGAGAGTGACAGCTCAACAACTAGCTGAAATGTCAAGCCAAGTATGAAGAAAAAAAAAGATATGTTGCAGAAGGAGCACATGCTGCAGGATTTCCTCCTGGTGAAGCGAGTGTTTGCAGGATCAGGAGATCCCACGTTCAGACAGACCTGAGGACCTCTGATCACTTCCCTGTGGCTGAAGTGATGCTGATAGTTCATGTCTCCATTGTGGCAATAGAGAGTGTGGTCAGTCTTCAGAGCAGAATTGAAACGGCCATGAGAAGTCATCTGTCTGAGGCAAAGACCCAGAACCTGATGACAGTCGCCTCTGGAGCAGTCTCTCCTGACGCCTGCACCCAGTTTCAATCAAGGGAGGAAGGTTTGAGTTCAGGATACAACAGCTCAATTTAGTTCAAAAACTCTCTGCACACTCAGCGTCTCTTCATCCATCTCTCCACACCCTCATAACTGCATAACCTCCTTCAATCATAATCTCCCTCACTTTATAGTGTGTTGTGTTTTGTTGTGTCGTTTATTTGTTTTTAGTCTGTACCCCCTGACTGCAATTCAAGTTTCTTTCTTATAACAAAATGAATCTGAATCTAAATCAAGTTGTGTTTGAAAAGTAAACGCTATTACATAGGCTCTGTCTCATTATCATAAAAAATTAAAATTAAAATGGCAGGTAATAGATTATGATGGAATTTTTACAACCCTCTCCGTCAAAATGACGGACAATGAGAAAGTCTAACACAACCTCTGCAGCCACACTGACACCCCCTTGACTTGACTCACTCACACTGCTGAGGCTTTATATTAAGCTGACAGGTTTGCACACAGTGAATGAGGACTCTGCACTGTGAACACATGAAGGAGGAAATCCAGTCACTCCACAGAGGAGTCAAGTCACAGCCTGTACAGGCAGGAGAAAGGGTTACAGTTACAATACAATACAATAGTAACCATGCCAGATGTTAGTATTACTCTTTAAATTTTACTATATCTATAACCGTGATCGATTACCATGGTTAATTAATGTGGTTAACTTAAAGCTCCATATAGTATAAAGGTAGATGACCATGTGTTGTTTGATTATAAAGCAATGCACAGAAATGCACACAGCCTGTATTCAGAAACTGAGCCTTAAATCCACCCATCAGGACTTCTGGAACTTTGTGATGTCACAACAAAGCTGTCACCACTCTCAGCCATGCCCCGAGCCCCGCCCACCTGGACCCACCATCCCACCTTGCATGATTTGGTTTACCTGAAATCTGCTATATTTTTATTGGATCACTCAGAAAACAATAGAAGAGGAGCTCCAGAGAGAAGCCTGAGAGAGGAGATGTAAATCACTGAGATGGTTTTTGGTTCTTCTTCTTATGGATCAACACTTTAAATAAAACAACAAGTGTGAAACATGAGACCTTTAAACATGCTATCCATGCTAATGAACACACAATTTATTTGCCATACGCATTTCAGGTCCTGTTGACTTTGAATGGGTCCATGCCATCTAACTGTAGTGTAGTTTAACACCTACTGGTTATTAAAATGCACAGAATACAACTCTGTTGTCTAATACTTAGCTTCCTTTGTGTGCAGAGGTCAGGTTCCAAATATATTCTTTACAAATCTATTTAAGCAGTGCCCTGATAGCACACCAGGGATTGGCAATTTTTTTCTAATCCAATCAGAAGAGAGCCTCCTCTCTTCTGATTGGCTCACTGACCTGTTGTTACTAGAGCTCCAGAGAGAAGTCTGAGAGAGGAGATGTAAAACTACATTGAGATGGTTTTTGGTTCTTAAAACCACAAATATATCTTCTTATGGATCAACACTTCAAATAAAACACAGGAGAAGAAGAAAATATGGAGCTTTAACTCAAGTTAGGTTCTGTACAGCATCAGCCAGCCAGCTCCTCCACAGATTTTTCAGCCTCCTGAGAGAACGAGGTCTGAAGTGTGGCGGAGCTCCTTCAGCCTCAGAGCTAACTGAACACGCATTTGAGAATGAATTCTGAGTAGGTTTGTATTTGCACATTGCTGTTTACACCAGTTTATCACCTTCGTCTGTGTGGAATTTCTAGCATAACTGAAGTTCAATAATAGTTGAACTCTCCAAATTCACCTGCTTCTTCTGAGCTCGTTCCAGCAACTTGAGCCATGCATGGGAATGTTTGAGCAGCTAGCTTAACTTTTCCATTTAAAACACGTATATGCTCTTCATCTTACACTGCTAGCTCTTATTCATTCTACGTTTTCACTCGTGCTTTAGAAAAAAAGTTATTATTCCTGTTATTAATCCTCACTAGCATTGCTTGGGGTTCCACCTCACACTTTTCTGCTTCCAAAACATATGGCAGACTTTATAGCATTTGTTTATTATTGCTTATGAGCCAGACGTCTGACATCACCTGTACCCCCTCTCATTCTTTATGCATTAATGACATTTTTTACTTTGTTCGAATGGAAAAAAGGAGATGTACTGTGAATGGTTCACTTGTCAAATTTAATAAAACATGGGGATGATTTTTTTTTTACACATGCTGAGGGGCTGGTGTTTGCAGCTTTCCTTCTATCTTGTTCGTGTTGTTTTTACATGATTATTTGGTGACCAACGTGTACCTTTTGTGTTTAGTTTAGTTTAGTTTTGGTATTAGTCACATCTTTTTTTATAACATTGTTCACATATTTGTTCTGCACTTTATGGACATTTCCTCTTACTTTCAATTTACTTACAAAAAGAACTGCCAGAAATTTATTTGTGGTTTCATTATAAAACTGATACCTGTGGCATTTTAGTCACTATAATCGTGATATTACATTTCTGTACCATTTAATCTCTGCAACGTAGATGGAGCAGCCGTGATGTGCAGACAGGAGACGTGCGCTCTTATTTGTTGGCCGAAAACTCAGTAACCAGCACTGAACAAGAAAACACTTTGACAAACTCTAGTGGGACCAACACACACACACACACACACACACACACACACACACACACACACACACACAAAAGTATACCTCCATCTAGGCTGCGTGAGTTCCTCTTGCTGGAGGAGCGCTGGAACAGAGGAGCCGGTCGGTCAATCAGAGAGCTGGCCTGTCTGGTCTGAGCCTGAGTCCGACCACTGTAGCGAAACTTGGAGCCCAACGCGAGGAACTTCCTGGGAGTGGTGGCCATCTCAGTGGAGGTCAGTCTGTACACAGACAACACAGATACTGATCTGGGTCAGACAGTGAGCATGTCAACACTTCCCTCAGCTAAAACTGTGACTTCAAGAAGACAGCGCCCACCTGAAGAAGGTGTGATGCTCTACGCACACTTTCCATATCTTCTTGGCCGCCTTGTAATTGGGTAGTTTGAAGCCGATTGCACTCTCATACTGTTCCACCTGTTGAAACAACAACCGTTAGACGAATGAAACTAACTCGTGGTGAGTTCAGTGTGAAACAGACATTACAGGTAGATGATATGAAAACACTCTGTACCTCAGAGGGTCTGATTTTAATGAAGAAGCTGCTGCGTTTGTATGAGACCTTGAGGACTTTAGGCCACGGGAAACGGTTGATCCTCAGTTTGTCTTTGTAAACCATCAGGCCACTGGAGCAAACCCCCAGCATGATGTCGACACCATCCAGATCCTGACAGAGTGAGCGAGAGAGCGAAACAAAGGACCTTTTTTTTCAGAATATATTTGGGCATTTCTAGTATATTTTACAGCGACAGTAGAGAGAAGGCAGGGGGGGGAGAAGAAATGACATGCAGCAGAAGACCCAAGCTGGACTCAAGCTAGGGCTGCTCCATTATGGCAAAAATCATAATCACAATTATTTTGATCAATATTGAGATCACGATTATTCAAAGGATTACTTATTGACTTTAGAAACACCACATATTTATTGAACTTAAAAAATAAAAATAAAAACTTGGCTTTTTAACAGTGGACTTTCTCAAACTTCAAATATAATTCAACGGAAAAACTAATAAAGAGAGGGAGGGAGAGAGAGAGAAGAGATGCTGTAGTGCTGCACCAACATACTGAACATTTCAAATCATATATTCAACATTTTGATAAAACACATCCAACATATTCCACTCAGTCCAAGGAAATTAAAGGCTGGGCCGACAATGTTGTGACACATTTTACCTTTATCAAAAAAAAAAATTGCAGCGGCTGTGATTGGATATTACACTTGGCCATATTGCGATTTTGATTATATCTTGATTAATTGTCTTGTTCTAGTGTAGAGCACCGCCTACAGGGCAGTGCACGTCATCACAGGTTGACAATGAATGACATTTCCTCCCTCGACTGGCTTTTAAAAACTTCTTGTGTCTCTACGATGCATTTAGTGACTACGTCCCAAGAGGACTGCTCCAGCAGCTCACACCATGTGTTTGAAATGTTTTCAACTGTATGCACTACTACCAGTGATTATCTGTGTTTGTAGAGCGGTTGCACTCTGTATTTGGATCTGCAGCAGTTGTTTTGTGATGTATTCCTCACCAATCCACCAGGGGGCAGTGCAGTCCATTAATAGTTCCTGCCTCTATATTTGGTTTAAATCCCTGCTCTGATGCAAACACACATTGACCTGATTTCTGCTGTAAAACCTGACGAGTCACATGTCTTCCTGCTGTTCATGTGCGCTTCTCAAAAACACTAAACAGACACAGACACAAACACGTTCATGCTGCTTGTTTTCATGGAGCTCTGAATGGTTGAATCACATCCACACTTTTTTTTAACAACAAAGAACGGCTGTAACAGCAGAGTAGCTCCTGTTCTCACCTTGGCCTGGTGGAGGTCCACTCCGTACATAGACAGCTTCTTGGCGTTCTCCAGGAACATCAGGTCCGCCTGGGCTGGAGTCATTGACCTGCCACAACACCACAGCAGGAACCCAACAAAATCTTTAGTTACACTTTTTAGGGAGAGCTTCCCCTCATCCCTGATTTATCATTTACTTGAGCTATCCCTGGTGTAAAGTTCTATTACAGGTCCATATAATATAGTCTAAAGGTACATGTCCGTGTTGTTTGATTGTAAAGCGGGTCTACGTTCTATATCAATACTGTGAAAGTATCAAAGCCTGAGTCCACAGAGAAATGCACACAAATAAAACACATGAGGAGGAAAATATGGAGCTTTAATAATTAGATGGAGGCAGTTCTATTGGATGGAGTGGTCAAAAATAAAAGTTGCATAAATACTGTAATTTTGTTCGTGTATTTTAAATGAATAATTCCATTTAGTATTGTACTTTGTGCTCCACTATATTTATCTTACAGCTGTAGCTACTAGTTACTTTTACACATAAAACATATGATCCTCTTATAAATGAGATATTGTTCCAGATTAAAATAAAGTAGTTAAAATGTCACTTTGCTATTAGTGCTAGATACTTAATTACATTTTGCATAACAGTTATGTACTTATGTAGAATTACAGTGTTTGTTGACTTGTAGTAAAACTGTTTCACAAATTCAGGTAACTGTGTTATGTGGTAAACCTTGAATCTGAACGTGTCTTCCACCACTGGTTCACTGAGGAACTGTTCTGACCTGTATGTATGGTGCAGCTCCATCATTTTGTCCTCCAGCTCCTTGGTCTGACCCTGGGCCATTTTCATGTCCTTAGCATATCCACTGCCGTGCACCTCAGGGTCATACTCGCCCAGCTCCGACTGCAGGGCGTAGGAGCCCAGCAGGGCCAGGGTGACGAAGGAGCAGGGAAGGCGACCCTGCAGGATGTCCTTCCGCAGCTGAAGACACAGGTAGTACCTTCAATGCACAAAAAGGGATCACATGTACTACGAATGGAAATCCGTTTTGATAACTCATGTAGCGGTCTGTATTGCACAGGAGGAAGACTAGGATGTGGTTCAAAGCTTCTTCAAAGATTTTTGAGTCTGGGAAACCACAGGAAAGATGACTCAAATGCACAACTCTGAAACAGTCCCTGCATTCAAAAAGTCTTTACTTGCAAACTGTGGTCGCTACACAGGCAGTCAGTGAAGCAGGTGAACAAATCCTCCAAAGGACAGGCAGAGGCGAGGTCAGAGTAAACAAACATAAATCAAAAAACCAAGAACACTAAACACTGGGAACTGCCTGAAGCCTTGACACTAAGGGACGAAGACAAACTGGCACAGAGGAAGGCGAGGACAGAGACTAAATACACAAGGGCGGGGCAGACAACCACACTGGTGGGAGACACACAAGGGCAGGTAGAGGAGAACAGTACAACACTTAAAAATAATGAGAACATAACCTAGGGAGAGGAGCGAGACATGACCGACCGAGTTAAGATTTCTTTGTCAAACTGCTGATCAAAGTTCAGGACTGAGCTCTCATGCCCCTGTGATGCTTGATTACAATATGGCTGACTCATATATTAATGGTTAATTGATATTTAATTAACCTGCAGTAGTCTGTCCAAGTAAATGAACTGCTGTTTTAGTTGTACTATATTTAAGCTCATGTCCCAACAGACTGGAGCCAGCGTTGTTGACTTGCAGGAGTTTAACACCAACATGGTAACTTGTTTCTTTGGGATCTGTGGTGACATAAATTGGAATAAGTTACTTTTACATGTTATAACTAGAGACCAGCATGGGATCAGCAACACTCGTCAACATTTAGATGTTGACGATGTTAGATGAGTACTCAGTGGTAATTACCACTTTATTACATGAGTACTCAGTAGATATTACTCCATTATTACATGAGTACTCAGTAGTTATGACCACATTATCACATGAGTACTCAGTAGTTATTACTACATTATTACATGAGTACTCAGTAGTTATTACTACATTATTACATGAGTACTCATTACTTGTTGGTGGACCACACCCACCTTTGAACTCGGCCTCATGTTGATCTCAGCTACACACCTGTAGCATTTCGTGACTGTATCTTGCAGGTTGTAATGCTGTTGTTATGGTGACAAAGTCTGTCCACAGACACATAAACACCCACTAAAGTACTCAGACCACCTCTGTGGTAGTGGGGCCACATTTTGCCATGATGACCCAGACAGACTCACAGGGTGAAGATAAAACCAGCTGCGCTGTCAAGGCTGGTTTTGATATGTAACCATAATTTTAAAATTGACAAAAAGGGAACGTGGCAGTGTACATTTATATTGGTTTGAAGATATAAATTGCATACATTGCTCACATTCATTGTGTGTGTTTGACTTAGAGTGTTTTTATTTTACTGACTATACAATAGTTTTGGTTTGTTGGTGACATGATTGACTCCTGCAAGTCTCTCTGTACATCGAGGTCTTGGACTTTGTTGTGTTGCTCTCGACATTTTGAAGTTATGTGTGATTTATTGTTCTCAAAAATACACTACAGTACACTAAATCTTCTGTGATTCACCTTCAAACAAAGATCTCTATCTTAATTGGACATGCTGTAACCGAAAAGCCAGAGTGCTGATGAACATCAGGTATTTTAATCCTTAATGATTCATTCAAATTAATCCTGGGATAGAAGGGGAAAAAAGTCACCCATTACCCCATGCACAAGATTCACCTTCCTCATCTGGAGAAATACATCTTTTCCACAATGCGCTTTTGATTTAATAAATATAGTGTTTGTAGGTTGTAGTTGACAAAACCACTGGAACTCATAAGGTACCTTGTTATGTCTTCAGACAACTGGGCTGGGTCTGGTGGATAGAACTTCACATTGAAGGTGAAACTGTAGTTTGCACCTATAGAAAAGAGGGTGGGTGTAAAAATGTCAACATGTTACAAAAGAGAATAAGAACACCAGACGTATTTCTTGGTCAAGTTAAACTCACCTTGTACCTGCCTGCGAATCTCCTTGGTCAGGTCCATCCAAGTCTGATCAAGAGACAGACAGATGTAGCATGAGGTTTGACATCATCAGACACCGCAAGTCCTTCAGCACTGAGGTTCATCTACCCATTAGATACATTTATACACTGTATAAAGAGCTGCCTTTTTCTTAATGGAACACTGAGCTTGGGATTGTTGAACTACAGGACTCCAGACTGGAACCAAAACAGTTGCATATGCACATGTACTGCGTTAGCCACTGTGGTTGACAGTAGCGCTCGGGAGGTCTCTCCCTACCTGCTAACAGTGCGCTCATTAAATGTGCTCATGTCTTTTGGAAAGCGGGGAACTGGATGTGTCCATTTGTAACTAATGAACATAACACGCCAACAGCCAGAAAACATCAGGAGAAGAAGAACTGTGTTTTACATCAGCAGCCAAGAATTTACAGCAGCCAGCAAGCAAACTGAAATCACAGCACATCCTTCAGCAGACTGTGATGAAGTCAGTGGTCCAGCCTGTACCAGCCTGTCATCTGTTTTGTGTCTTTGAGCATCGTTTGGTTCATTCAGGCTAAATAAACCTTCCATTGCATCTACAGTACCCTTACTGCACCACTTTTTCACATAATAAAAAAATATCTATAAACAAGAATTGAGAATGACATTTGTAAACCAATCTGTTTTGATTTGATTTCCTGCTTTATCACACATGGTTTAAGTGGTAAGGCTGAGGTCCTGACTCAGACACAGCTGATGATGAAGGTGCAGGCTGCAGGGAGAGACCAGCTGAGCCAAAGAAGAAGAAATACTACTGCTTTCAACCACTGTGGTGACCACAGCGCCCCTGGTTGCAGTACGAGGAGAATGCTATGCTGTGTGTGTACTGTCTACCAGCCTGATGCAATGATTGGCCTAAAGCCACATGATGCAACCTATCTTTGTAGAGGCCCCATTGGCGGGCTCATACCTACCCTATTTAAATGTTGCTTGTAATGTTTTGTGATGAGACTGATGGACACAAGCTGAAATGTGTTGCTTTAGTAATGAAGTCCTTCTGTTTATTGCAGATGCTGCTGGAGTTTTGACCTCTGAACTTGTTAGCAGGTCAAAACTGTTCAAGCTTCAAACTTTGAATGACAGTGAGAAACATAAAACCTGCAAGGACATAACACATCACCCCAAATGCTGAGCCTCTCCCCAGTGCTACCAGTGGAAACATTAGTCTGGAGCGCTGAGCTGACGCTAACCAGCGACTGTCAAAGTCCAGCTCACCTTCATGGTAGGTGTCTCCCAGATGGCCAGGCCGTAGTAGTCCTTCTCTAGCAGGTTGAGGTGGTCGCACACCTTCATGAACAGCTCATGGCCTGCAGCATGTTTCTGAAGGGAACAAGACAAGGTGATTAAACCTTCCCCTGCTGATGTCACACACCTGACAAGACGTACAGGACCATGTGTTGAATAATGAGCTGAACACGACTGAGCAGATGGCGAGAGCAGCAGTGTCCCAGTGGTTCCACATCTCTGCAGTGCTGTTCAGTGCGTGGTGATGATTCCCTGTTTGGTAAGGGGGGGGGAGTGTGGTGAGATGTGTCCGGGATCAGGTGAGGATTCAGAGGCTTGTCTGAGTCTAAGTCTGTCTAAGTGAAAAGTGGATCCACTCCACTCTGTGAGGAGTTCATCAGAGCAGAGTGGTTGGTCTGCGCTGGCGTGAGCTGGTGGCAAAAAAGTCCTGAATCTGAAGAGTTGCCTCATTTTTCTCATCCCTCTGAGCGGCTCATTGTGCTGGTGTTAATGACCAGAACCACTTGGACTGTTCAACGCCCCCTCTTACAGTGGTATGTTCTATCTCTGTGTGTACGTCATGAAGACACTGTTCAGGGGAATTTCTCCTGAGTACCAGACAATTCAATTCCACTACAGGTGTCACTGACCTTTGTTTTTCACTGTCGCATGCGTTCATTCAACTGTAGTACTACTGGATCACAGTGTGACAGAAACCCATGTACATTCATCCCTTTTTAAGATGATTCTTGCTGTTTTTCAAATCTGCTACTGGCGTTAATGCCAATTAAAACTAGAATCACCTCCTCACTGTTGTATTCCTCCTCTTCTCAGACTAGTTTCAGGTCACATCCCTGTTTATCCAGAGTCAGAGAAAATATGAACCATTTGTGTGACATTTTGTCATAATCGCTGTGAAGTCTTGAGAAAATGGCTAAAAAGTGTTTTGTGAGGTCACACTGACATTGACCTTTGACCACCAAAATCTAATCGGTTCATCATTGAGTCCAAGTGAACATTTGTGCCAAATATGAAGACGTTCCTTCAAGACGTCACTGAGATATTGTGTCCACAATAATGGAATGGACAGAAGGACAACCTGAGAACAATATGCCTCGGCTCTGACTGTCGCCGGCGCAGAGGAGTAAAAATGAAACCAATTAAGTGAGTTTCTGTCCCACAGGGAGGGACAGGCCGGGAGGGGGGCCTATGCTGATCCCTGGCTTCATAGACGAGCTCTGGGTACGTGGAATGGCCGGATCAAACACCATGTTTGAGCATAAGGTGCTTCATTTGTGTTTAATACAAATACTGTAGAGTTTAGTTACTACTGAGATATTTTGGTTGATAAAAGTGTAAAAGCAGATAAAAGCCGAGCCGCTGTTCCTTCAGTGGTATGAACTTAGTGTGGTCAGCATGATGGTCTGCAGCCCGCACCTGAAGTGTATGGACAGTTACATAGTTTGTGCTGTGATTCCAAACTAGAATCAGGAAATATCTGTAACTAAATCTGTAACTATAAATAAAACAATCACCAATTATTTGATTATCAAAATAGTTACTGATTGATTTTTGTAGATTAACTAATCTAATGATCAATTAATTATTACAGCTCTAGTCTAATGGCCAGGTTTTTCTTCCTCCTATGGGATTCTTTTGTCCATTTTTAAAACTCAAAGAAATGTGGGATCACAAACTATCCAAAAATGATTATCTTTCCAGAATATGACGCTACAAGTAAGAGCTACAAAATGCCAAGAAATCACAGTTTTTGGTTTGTGATTGTTCATGTCTCGGTCAGACCATGTGGGGCTGAGGCAAGGATGTGTGTGTGTGTGTGTGTGGAGTGCAACATATGGACATGCGTGGTCTTAAAACTGGCATCTCTTAAATTGAACATGATTGAGGGACAACAAACTATAACATTCAAACTCCAGGTAAAAACCAGAACCACTGACACTGAAGGAATCCAGACCAGGAGAAGATGACGATAACGGTGGTGAAGACAACGACTCCCATGATCCCACACTACTAAAAACCATCTTTTGTTATTGTTTTGATTGAGAGGCAGACGTTAGAGACTGTGTGTTTGCATGACGTATGAATAAAGTTAAATGAAAACAGCTCTCACCTCCAGCTCACACTCGTACAGAGTGTCGTCGAGCAGGGTGACTTTGATCTGCATGGTCTTGGGTCGGCGTGGAGCTCTGGGAGCTTTGGCCTCCTCCTCTGTCGTCTTCTCCTCCTCTCCCTTACTCCCTCCGACAGGATCGGACTCCTTCTCCTCCTCCTTCTCCTTGTCCTCCTCCTTCTCCAGGGCAGCTTCCTCTCCTTTCTCCTTGTCGTTGTCTTCGTCCTTTCCACCCTCCTCCTCCTCCTCCTCCTCCTCTTCCACTTCTTTCTTCTCTACCTGGACAGCCTGACAAAGACAGATTGATGACAACACAGTCCACTGTTGTCCTGTCACAGATTTACAGGCTGACCACTGAAGCTGAACTGACCTCTTCAACACCAAATCATCAGCCAGTCAAATGAGTTACTGTCAGGAACAGATATAAACTAAACTTTTCCAACAAACAGAAATATGTTACCATGGATACAGTGAGTTAAACTGTGGGCTTCAACTTGAGGCCTGTTTTTTTTTTTTTTTTTTTTTTGCCCATGTTTGTTTACATTTTTACTGACTGAGGAGCTTCTTCTTTCTCTGATCTCTAATCAGATTTATGGAGGTTTATTTACTGTGGTGGGTTCATGTCTGTGTTCAGGTCTGACTGAATCATGACTGTGAGTTCCAGATGTTTTTGGATATTGTTAGATAATCTTATTGATTGATTGTTTTGGAGATCACTTTGAGTGTTTTGATACAATATGTGAATAAACGTAACCAGTAATATAAGACATGAGGAGCTCTCAGAGGAAAAAAGGGTGGAGACCCCTGCTCGAGACTCCTCCTACACATGGCTGACTGCTGCAGTTACACTTGGGAGTTAGATAACATGTGCATCATGGAGATAGACGTTGCCTCACCTCCTGAGGTGGTTTGTGTGGTTGAATTGTAATCCATGTCTAATGCTTCTCTGTATCATTTACACTGTGTCTAAACAGTGGGTTTAGCACGAGCAGCCGGAGCAGCTTCAGCGCTCCGTCTGTGTCTGCACAGGATGTGTTCAAACACAGTGCTGAGCTGTAGGACAGGGCCCATCAAACAATGAGTAAAACCCTAGCGGGTCCTGTGTACAGAGAATCTGTTGTGAGAAACATGGCTGAAACACTTCCTGTGTAGACATGACATCACACCTGGCTGCTTCCTGACACACCCAAGACACATGAAGTTACAACAAGTACATGGACTGCATTTCCTGTATATAGCACTTTTCTAGTCTTAACAACCACTCAAAGCACTTTACACTGAGTCACACTCACCCATCAACACACAGATTCATACAGCGCTGTGTATACACAGCTCATCTCTATCACACACACTCAAACACCGATGGGGGCACATCAGGGCAATTTTGAGAAGCCAGGGATGGAACCACCGACCTTCTGATTAGAGGACGACCTGAGCCACAGCCGCCCCAAGATATTCATTCATTTTAAGGAACTCTTAAAACTCATGAATGACAGTCTCTGCAGTGTTTGTTTTATACCCTGCCTATATAAGAGCATAGACTGTAAATAAAGAGTGAGCTGCTCCACCTTCGCCATCTTGGCAGTGTGTGACTCCAACCCTAACTCCCAGCTAATCCAAAAATGGACAAAGAGGAGGGGCGTGTGGGGATCTGAGACTTCAGTGAATACGCTCACCCACGTGCCACTCAAAGAGGCCACGCCCTCAAATACACATAACTTTAAGTCTTAATAAAATGTGAACAGGTGAGTTATATAAACAGGTGTCATGAAGGAGGAAATTAGCTCTAGAGACCAAAACTGTTTTTGTACCAGGCTGTAAACATGTTGGACATTTTAACATGGGAGTCTATGGGGACTGACTCTAGTGGCCATTAGAGGAACCACAGGTTTTGGTTCTTCAGTGTTGGCTACAGCCCCAGAGGTTGACGTCTGTGCAAGAGGTGTTTCAGCCGAGTTTTCTTAGTCATCTGTCTTATCATGTCACATGACAGAACATTTACACATCATATCAATCCACACTTTACATGAGCACCTGCAAAACCAAGATTTAGCTTTTGTCCAAATACGTCTTCATGTCGTTACCTCTGGTTCATAGGAGGACGTAAACTTAAACCCTTTTAGACACGCACATTATTGCCCTCTAAGATTATAAACTTATCTGAAATCTTCTTATGCACAAAGAAAATAAAATCAGTTCAATCAATGTCTCCTCAGACCAGACCTGTCCATTAAAACAGTCAAAAGAGGTTCAAAAAATTCTTGTAAGGCTAAGGCTTTAGTGGCAAAATAAGTTCTAAAATCTATTCATCCATGTGCTCTGTGTCTCTCTCCCTCTCTCTTTCTCAGGTCTTAATGAGACACAAACAACATTAATTTAAGTCAACTTTATCTGAAACAAAATCCATCACTTTAACAGACAGACAAAGCCGCGCTTTAGATACTGTGAACTGAATGTGTGGTTGTAGCCATACTACTGAAACAAAAATGCATGTGATTTGGTAATTAGCAGAATAGTAAAGGCCTCATGTGTGGGATATTACTTGGTGGTCATTAAAATATATTCAGAAGCCATTAATAATGAATTCCCCTGGTCAATCATGACATATTTCTCCTCCTAACATGAAAGCACATTAGCTGCTTTAAGCAATAAAAAGTATCAATATTGGGATCAATATCAGTGATCCTGGCCCTGATCCATTAGATCAAGACCAAATGTTGTGGTGTTGCCCAGTCCTACTGCAGAAACAGATACACAGCATACAGGCTGACCTGAGCCTCAGCGCTGCTTACTGAGTGCTGATCCAGGGCGACCTCTCCCTCTGTCCTCAGTTCAGGTTCTGGGTCAGCGATGGGGGCTTTAGCTTCCTCCTCTTCCTTGTCCTCCTTCTCTCCCCCCTCACTCTCACACTGTGAGCGCCTCTTCAAGAAGGAGGAGAAGAGGCGGGAGAGGCCACGGCCGGCAGAGTTACGGTTGCGAGGCCGGAGCTGCTCCTCCTCTGGTGAGGGTGGCCTGGCGTCCTGGCCGACTTCCTCCTGCTGCCTCGGCTTCTTCTGGTGACTCTCCGCCTCGTCTGTTGTCATGGCAACAGCTGTGGAAGTAGAGGACAAAATCAAGTTAAAGAACAGAAACACTCCTCTAAGCCAGAGAGATAAAGAAACAACCAAATGTTAATATCAGGTGGAAGAGGGGTCTTTGTGGATTCAGCTTCTTGAACCTCCAATCCTACAATTAATCGTTCAGGTCAGAGTTGGGTAAATCCACTTCTGCCCAGAAACTGCTGAATCATTAAGAACCAATGAGACACTGGTTGCTATGGTGACTGAGGCCCCCAGGAGCAGCATGGAAATACGCAGACAAACCACTCTATCCCTTGGCAAACAACAGCTTATAAGCCAAAACCTCTCATCAAAAATGCCCTCATAGTTAGAAAAGTACAAGTCCTATCAACAAAGTTTTTTCACTGCGAGCATCCCAACGCTTTAACACAGACAATGATGTATTATATATGAACCTGCTGTTTATGTTTTGGAGCTGACGCCATGTCAAAACTCCCCTCACCTCTGTTTGTGACAGGAACTTGTTTAACATGGCCATCTATGGCAGTGTTGACAGCACTCTCTGCACTGAGGGGGGATTTCTTCAAAAACCACAACTCATGTCACAGTGAGAGTAACACTGGGTGAGAGAAGACTCATTTCTCTACGTTTCTATATGTTAATTGTCCATGAAGCTTGGAAAGAGTGGCATTTAAGAGACTGAAAGAGTTTTTTTTGGGGGATAAAATTTTCTGGGATGTCAGTTAGAGTGAGTGTGTCACAGACTTACTGTTAACATTCCAAGCAATACACAACCATTATAACTGAAACAGTCTAAAAATTACATTAAACTTAAACTGTGATTTTGTAAAAACCATAATGGCTATCAAAATGAAAATTTAATGCAAAAGAGTCTTAATAGTTTTCACCTGTTTAAGGTTTCGACCATGTTTCTGTGTTAAAGTTTGACAAACCAGTGTGCCTCCGAAAATGGATGGGTTTGATCATTTTCACAATGTCTTCCCATTCATTTTATATGGAAAATGTTTCACAGTTTTTCATGGCATGCACTGCCATGTTTACTAAAGTCGCAAAGAAAAGTCATAGCACACAATTCCCAACTGAACTGTACATTTTGATGTATAATTTGCCTCAAAGTTTTAATAGTTTTCTCAAAGCTGCTGAAGACAAAGTTGTATGTCTCCACCAATCAGTTAAGTTGCAGGAAATGTGGTCACAATCTCCCCTGCTGTTCCTGAGTTATAGTGCCGAATAATGTCCAGAAAAGTGTTTTTGCATTTTGTGCTTATGATGTAACAGTGACATTGACCTTTGACCACCATAAACAGTTTATGTTTGAGTCCAAGTGGAGGTTTGTATTAGGGTTGAACAATTAACCAAAATATCAAAATAGCAATATGACCAAGTTTAATAACCAGATCGCAGGAGGTGCAATCCTTTTGAGAAAGGTCAAATGTGTCACAACAGACCATAACTGAAGCATTGTAGAGCTACAGAGACACCCCAGCTACAAATCATATTCTCCAGATGTAAGGGAACAAAAATCACATCATCATCATTTTTATATTTTGTTTCAGTGTAAAAATGACAATTCCAAATGAAATCACAACTCATATCACAAACACAACATCAGTCAAAATAATCGCACTATGATTTTTTTTGCATATCGTTCAGTCCTAGTTTGTACCAAATTTGAAGAAATTCTCTCAAGGCGTTACTGAGATATCGTGTCCACGAGGATGACTGGACGGTGAGACGGATGGACAACCTGAAGCATCATGCCTCCAGCTGCAGCTGTTGCCAGCACAGAGGTAAGTGAATAACAGCAAAACAAGCCAGATTTGACAAAATCTTAATTCAAGGCCCACTTATTTGCATTTTTCTTAGCTTTCTACCACATTCATAATCGTCATCAGCAGATGAAATTGACTCATTCGTGATGAAGTTGGTAAGCAAGTTTGAATCTTGGTTATGTGATAATAAGTGGTCATAGGCTAACTGTCTCCTACTTCACTGAGGTGTCCGTTCTCAGTGTACATGCACCAGTGGAATTTCAACATTAATCTAGTGTAAGTTGCATGATGAACCAGGACTGGCTTCCAAACTATTTGTGATGTCACAAAGTACTGCTGGTACACACACACATTAAAGTGAGAATGAAGGTGAGCACAGAGAAGATGAACGTGGAAACAAACTCCATTATACATCACTAAGGAACAATGCAAAATGAAACTGGCCTGCATGATACCGAGGCAGATGCAGCAGCCCCACTGGCAGCCAATCGTCTGGGCAACTGAGCACTGTCCTGACAGTATTTCACAAGTAGTAAACTCCTCCCCATCTAACAAGCCCAGAACCATAACAGCAGCCTGTCTCTCCTGGTCTGTGTTGTCTTGAGTGCAACTTTATCATTAACAGATTTCACATTGGTAGATGTTTTTACAAAAGTCTGTAAAAATAACTTCCATCACTGAAAAAGCACATAACAACATACAATGATTTCTACCATCATTCCTTATTGAATCTGAGCCGCATGGTCGGCTATTTCACTATGGTTTTCTAACTAGTGTGACAGGGGTAAAATCCACTGTCTCACTTTGACTTGGTGCTAATGGAACACTGACCTCCTGACACTGCTGGGATTCTCACTCATCATCTTGTCTGTCTGTCATGATCACTTGTTCTGATCTGCATCATCCCCTCACCGACACAGTTCTCTGCTTGTGGTTAATGCTGACTGCTCACGTTTACAGTGTAACGCCTGCACACAGTCACTGCATTACAGCAGTGATCGTGGGCGGCTGCACCTGAAACACCACATCAAAGGGTCATTCTTAGGGTCTGACTGTTGCGTGTGCCTATGCACTGAAAAGGTAGCTTGGAGTAGCCAGCCTTCCTCTCAGACCTGCAGCCTTACGTCTTGGGTAAAGAGAGAGGCAGAGCTGTCAACTGATCACCACCTAGACATGCCAACATGTTCATCTGGGAGGAAAATGATCCAGATTACAAACATTTGGGACGGATATGAAAGTTCAGCAAGATCGCCGTTACACACAGGTGAGGTAAGAGGTGTGGCCCTAAGAATGACACCTGAAGTCCGTCAACTCAGTGCTGCTCGCTACACTATCGGTGGTCGAGTTGACTGTTAGCAGGAGGCCACAACCGGTTCCTGATGGGTCTTCCACCACTGGACCGCTTTGAGTTTTAATTGACTATTCCCGCACTATAGTTTTAAGTTTAAGTTTAAGTTTAAGTTTAAGTTTAGTTCAGAAAGAGAGAGCTGTAGAAACAGTTTAGTTCACATGTTTTTGTCAAAGAAGTAATGCTCTTTTGTCACTGAAATACTGATTATGTGTGTAGTGCAGCATACAGTTTCTGTATGAACTCTTAACAGTGTGTAGGACAGTTGTTCTATATTTCTACTCTGTTTGAACTCAAAGTTTCATGTTCAGTGACTCTCTTCATGTGGGTTAAGATGAAGAAAGCTATGGCAGCTTCCAGCTTCTTCAGAGATGTAGATTCTTTCAAGTGTAACTGTGGTGTGTCAGATCACCAGTGATGTGACACCTTTATTAACAGAGGTGAAAAAAACTGCGCATGGCTGTTACTAACTCTGAGAGTGAACCACATTACATTCACTAATTAATCTACATCATGGGCCAGGCTGATCCTCTCCGAACACATGTAGGCCATCACCACACCTCATCTCCATTCCTATTTTCAGACGATAAAAACATCAGCCTCTCTCCGTCTCTTAGGTTGCCAGGACAGTGAAAAGAGGCAGCATTGTGTTTTGAGTGTAGTGTCCCTTTAAACAGAAAACCGCTAACTGGACCTGAAGCTTCAACAGTAAACTCAAGACAAACAATGTCACAGTGCAACAATGCCAACAGCAGAGATAATCACAGACCAGCACAGACACTGGTTTATCATGTTTAACAGTATAGTGTCACTAGATGGCACTGTTAGCTCGTTCACATGATGCCCATCTACAAAAAATTAACTGCAACAGCAAATGAGTATATAGGGAACATAGTCGTCACTGGATCCTGTTCACTATAAGGAAATGTTGTTCATTTACAAATCTGGCAGTATGTTGATACTGAATGCATCAGTAAAATGTTCACAGACAACATGTTTGTTTTCATACAAAATATCTGAACAGCAAAACAACATCAATTTTTAGTGACTCCAGTGTTTTTATACTTCATCAGTAGTTTAAATTCCTTAAAAATCCTCTGCTATCATTCATATTTTGTTTAACTTGATTTTCTCACATAAAAAGTGAAAAACAAGCTCATCTCCTCCTATTTCCTGATTGAGAAACCTGGATCATGCCTTGTGCCCCGCCCACCACCTGCTTGCTCCAGGTGGACAGGTGAAAGAGCAGAGAGTATCAAGATGGTTAGAGGAGGAAACATCAGAGAGACTCAGCCACATGTTTGAGCCTCAGTCAGACCCAGACTCAGAGGAGGAGTCTGAGACCAGAACCAGAGACTAGCAGACGGATCACAACAGTTAGCGTAGTTAGCATCTTTTATTTGTTTATGTTGTTTGTTAGCTTGTAACTGGCAGTGGCTGACACAGTGTTAGTATTGTGCTAATGCTAACTCTCTCTCTCTGTACTGACAAGGTTTCAGGTTTATTTAGCCCCGCCCCCCATCCCCCCAAGTTGACAGGATTGGTTCCTTAGGTTTGTGATGTATGAAACCCTGGCTGTCTGAATCTGTTTTTATGTATTGTATTCTTATGGATGTTAAAAGGGTTAAACACTTGGGAGGTGTTCTTTAAACTGTTATATAATCGTCTTAAGACTCTCACAGGGAAAGATCCTGGTCTGGTTTGATACAGAAAAAGTTCAGACACAACCTTTGTATTTATATTTGACCAGTGACCAGGAAAAGCAAGAAAAGCATTGCTTGACCATTTAAAACTGAAAATAGAGATCAATTAGAACAATACTGAAGTAGAAGTGATATCTCTCCTTACATCTGATCTCAGAACAGCGTTCAGTCCCATAAAGGATCTCATATTGTGTTTGCATCCATCATGTAATTTACTGCCCTCTTGTGGCGGCAGCAGGGTATTGTCTCTGGAAGCTAGCTTGACTAGCAACCGTTGTATCAATTATTTCTGTCATGTTGCTGGGCGTGACCCTGTCTTGTTGAGGCTGAGGCTCTGCCAGCCTATCTGTAAACATCACAGCATTTAACCAGAGCCACCATATTTCACTAACCTTGACCACAGTGCTGTTGTTGCCTGAACCACAGACTGGACTCTGGATATGAGCCCCCTGCTCTTTGGTGTGACACCTCATGTGCTCTGTACGCTGCTGTCCACCCCAAACACTTCCTTACAAATGACTGCCGATAATAAATGTTCCTGCATAACATATTTTCTGCTGCAGTTTAGTTGTATACAAACAGGGTTGGTGTGTGTGGGGTGTGTAGAGTATGTGTGTTTTCTGCAGACTTGCTGGCTGAAGCGAGGAAACAGAGGCTGTTCTAAAATTATTCAAGAAAAGCAGGACAGCGGGACAAGCAGAGAAGAGAGGAGGGTCTTTCCCTTAAAATAAAATCATATAAAAAGAAATCTGGCCTACGGATATGGGGCTTTACAGTTACTTATAATAGAACACTCTTTAAAATAAGCACCATTTCCCACATCTTAGCATATATTCTGTATATACTGTAAACCTGAGAATGCTTCACGTGTGCACATTTATCCCATTTTGTACAGTTCATCATATTGAGACAAAAAAGATACACAAAGACAGAGCTGTTGGACAAAGGTCAAGTAGGCAGTGGGATGCAGACTCCACCTTTAAGCCTTCCACACATGGTTGGACAATAGATGACCCAGTGTTTTTGAAGCACAGTGAAACCTTAAGGTTTACATAGGGGCTGAGTTGCACACGCTCAGTAGTGGCACATTATTTTGATACATCAGGTAGAGAGGTGTTTCTTGTCCCCATAATTTACGAGGAAGAATAAAAACTCCAGCTATTTGAAATGTTGGACATCTTCAGGGTCTTAGTTCAGATCATTCCAAACACAGCCTGTGTGGCCTGAACTGTTTATAAAACTATGTCTCTCGGTGCAACACTTTAAGGTCAGCTGGCAGATTGAGGGTGGACACAGATCACAGCTTGCCACCACATGAAGTTCCAGAAGCCGCTGGCAGCCTGCAGCGAGGAATGGATGCTGGCACGTCAGCCCCATCTCTGCCCCGTCAGCAGCTCTAGGTGTACTGAGGACTGTGTGACCCTGCACACACACACACACAAAACAGTGGAGAACATTCTTGTGGCTGGTTGTTCAGGCATCACAGATAACACAAGAGTTTGATGAGCTGGACTACAGCTCCTCCTCCTCCTCTTCCTCACTGAAGAGTTAAATCTGGCGTTGTTTTTCCTCTATTTCTTTTGCAAACAAAAACAATAGACTACAATACAATAATATACAATTTTTTTTTTTATATTTCCACATTTATTTTCTTATTCTTTTACAGATTTATTCTTTTTCTGGGACACCTATGACTCAATAAATTACTACATGTACTCTACTTAAATAATGAGTTACCGTCTTGGAACTGGGGGAATTTCTGTCGACAGTGTTTGTGTAATTACTCTCACTTCCAGAGGAGGGAGACAGAAGTTCTTCACTGCAGGTTTAAAAAGCTTCTCATGGCCTGTTTATCATGATGCTTCAAACACACTATTACACCTCAACTAGAACAGCAGCATTTCCCATACATTGATTTATTTGCCAGTATCAACACTGACTACCACATATTGATTTTCAATTCAATTTCAATTTTGTTTCTATTTGAAAAGGGTAAAATCTTATTTCACTGTAAAGCTGACCAGCCCAGCACAGCCCCTCCTTGCCTCGCTCCCTCTCTTTCTCTCTCTCTTTCTCTCTCTCTCTCTCTCTCTCTCTCTCTCTGTCTCTCAGAGACACACTGAGATCCCGCCGCCTGTCAGTCAGACTGGACCATAAATAAGTCCATCAAGTTTTCAGCGGTCCTCTCTGTGTGTCTGTCACTCAGGGTGCACAGAGCTGCTATGTGCTTGTTCTGGGACATATCACAATATGTAATCAAACCTCACTGGCTCGGTTAGGTGAAGCCATGGAGCTGTATATATATATATATATATAGAATTGTATATACATATACAGCTCCATGGCTTCACCTAACCGAGTCTATCTATAGATAGATAGATATATCGCTCACAAAGTACCTGGCAGTTAAAATATTTGCAGTTGAGAACCATATATACATATTATCAAATAATTCATTTAAGAACAGGAGTAGGGCTTGGTTCAAAGGTTGAAAATGAAATGCATCTGTGAAAGGGGAAAACATACTTAGGCATATCTGTATTTCTGAGTGCGTGGTCGTTTGTGTCAGAGTGCTGAGAGTGAGCTTAAGGACTGAAAGCGGCTTTAAATTTAATCGGGCCCTGTGTGGGATTAAAGGCTGCTGTGTGCTGATGTGCAGGCCAGAGGAAGCTTGATGTCTATCAGTCACCACTGGACACTCCTCCCTCCTCCTCGCCCCCAACACACACACACACACACACACGCGCGCGCACACACACACAGAGTTGCTTTGCTAGCATGAGCTCTGGATACAGCCCAGAAACTGAAAGTCAGCCTGACCCAGATGAAATCAGAGGCAGGAATATTTGATGAAAGACACAAGCAAAGACAAAAGCCCAGAAACACACAAAGACCTGAAATATATCAGAGCGTGTGTGTGTGTGTGTGTGTGTGTGTGTGTGTGAAGAGAGCAGCACGGGGTCACGCTGCCAACCAGGCCTCAGGGATAAAGATGCTGGAGACAGGAGGCACCAATGACAGAGATGGAAGCACACACCTCTGAACCTGCACCATCCTCAACACGTGTCCTTTCATGATAAAACTATTTAGAATTCTTCATCTGTATCTAAATCTGCATCAACATATCATAATGTTACACAGCCATGCTGTTATGACACCACAACACCAAAGTCCTGTCTCTCTGCCAGTTAAACTCATCATGCTGGTGTTGATGAAATTGTCCACACCAAAAACCAAGCACAAGATAATCCTAACTGAATGTTCATTAACTTTCTCTTCCAGAGCGTCTAGAACATGAATTTTAATATTGATCAATGACCCAACAGGTAAAACTGATTTCCTAAGTAAAAACAAAAGGACTGTTATAGAAGCTACTTGACACAATCTAATTCCGAAACTCTGAAGGAACAAAAGTAAAGTGTATTAAATAAGCTAGATAGTTAGCTAATGCTAGTTATAGTGTCTGCGCAATGCACAGTAACAGAGAGGTCGTGAGCCACTGATGAGAGTGAGGCAGCAAACACGACCCTCAGCTAACGGTCAGGTTAAGAAATGGCAGGGTCCACTTTTGGACACATAAATCAATAGTGTTTGTTTTTGGTGTTATATATGGTGTTATTCCTTCTTCCTTCTGTCCACTTCTTCTTCCAGGACATTTATGTCAGTGTTTGTTAAATGTGCAACAAACAACACAGCGAGTGAACAAAGCAGTTCATGCAGGCGCACTGTATATCTCCTCCTCTTCAGTGTCCAACGATGAAGAGCAAACACGACGTTGTACATGATGAACATGCCAGTGTGAAAGAAATCAGGAGGGAAGAGATAAATATAGAGACAGATAAAGAGGCAGATGAGTCAAGAGAGTCATGAAGAAGAAGTGGCAGAGCGCCACAGCGAGCACCCGTTATCCATTCATCCTGCACATGTACAGTGTTTCATTGGTTCAAATCCCCTGCAGGTACACAGGTAACATTTCAGAGCACAGTGACTCCTACAGGTACAATTACACAACACACAGACACAACTGGAGGCTACAGTCACTCTCACACTGACTGAGAAGTCTTTTACTACACTACACTTCAACAACACATGCATTCAGCTTTGTGTACATCAGTCATTTCTGTGTAAACAGCAGGAAAACAGGTCTATGTTTTCATGCATTTTTAAAATGCATCTCCAATGATGTAAAACAAAAAAAACAAAAAAATGAAGGATTGGGCCTTTAAGTAAAAGCTGCAGCTGCACTGAGGTACACATCTGCATCACAGCTGTGTGTACAGCTGGGCAATTAACCGAACAAGTAGCAAAACCGACTTAATCTTGCTCGTGTCGGTTAATTCAGTTAATACGTTCCCCAGTGAACTGTCCTCTACCTCGTGTTCAGTCATATGACTCCACCCAGTCCAACTAACGTTAGTCCACGTTCAGTCAAAGTGAAGCTGGCGATATGAATGACACAAACACTGAGCTTCAGGCTACAGCCAACATATTTTAGTTTTAAAATGCATCATTTTTGCTTAGTTTACACCTTGTGTCCACTTGACTCCAGAGTTTCTGAGCCCTTAAAACTGAGACTTTTAGAAACATTGACTCAGACACCCACCTCGCCTCCTGATTGGGTCTTATCAGTCACAACTACCAGACAGTGGTGAATGCGACATGGATAACGACCAAAAGGTAATTCCCACAATTTGTTTAATCACCTGGAACACAATCACATTGCTGAAGAAGAAGTGCATGGCTCCAAAGTAATTGATCATAATCGAGGTAAAGGTTTGAAATAATGGTGATATTGATTTGAAGTCATATCACTCAGCCATAGCACAGTGGCATACTCAGGAGTTAGAGATTTGTGCCCAGCAGTTCTTTGCTGTCTCACATTAGATCATTTTCACACTCACAAAGACACAAAGCAAGTCATGCAAGAAAAAAGACCACTGAGTGGACCAAATGTGAAAGAGTTGCAAAGACAAATAAGATGTTAAAAGAACAAGATCAGGCTGACGTTGACATGTGGTCAGTCACACCAACCTCTGATAGAAGTGTTTACTAGTGAAGTGTAAAGTCTGCACTGCATCACCACACAGCAGCACAACAAAGAATTAGTCTTGTCCTTAAATGACCTAACAGACATTGGTTTTATTTCTTTGTGGAATGATTCTGATACTGTAGTAAAATGGATGAAAACACATTCAAAAACATGGATATGTCAATAATGACAAGTCCAGTATATGTGACTAAACTGACAACAACAGAGACATTCTGGTCAGGTTCAACAATATATGAATATGATTATTATTAGTAATAGCAGCTGAGTCCTACAGTCATCTACCTTCAACAGTAGCATTCTGCAAGGAGACATTATTTTAGGGCTATTTTAAAGCTGTGTATAGTCTTAAGTAGATGTCCATGTGTTGCTGGATTATAGATCAGGTCTAGCTTCTATATTAATACTGTGAAAGTATCAAAGCCTCAGTCCACAGAGAAATGCACACAGCCTGTATTCAGAAACTGAGCCTTAAAACCAGCCGTCAGGATTTCTGGAACTTTGTGCTGTCACAACAAAGCAGTCACTGCTCTCAGCCATGCCCCAAGCCCCGCCCACCTGGACCCACCATCCAACAAAAATCACATCATCATCAATTTCAATTTTTTTTCAGTTAAAATTAAATGATAAAACAACCATTCCAACTGAAATTGCAATCCCACATCGTAATTGCAATATCTGCCAAAATAATCACAATATGATTTTTTTTTCCATATTGTGCAGCCCTACTACATGGTTTTTGGTTCTTAAAACCACAAATATATCTTCTTATGGATCAACACTTCAAATAAAACACAGGAGAAGAGGAAAATATGGAGCTTTAAATATTTAAATATTTGCAAATAGAGATGCTGCCTGATTATACAATAATCAGCTTCTGCCAAAATAATCGCAAAATGATTTTTTTTTTTTTCATATCATGCAGTCCTTCTAGATTGAGATAGATTTTTGGTTCTTAAAACCACACATATATCTAATGTATCAACACTTCAAATAAAACACAGGAGAGGAAGAAAATATAGAATATAATATATAATATATAATATTATTTGCATATAGAGATGCTGCCTGATTATACAATAATCAATTCAAAATCAGATATGCAAATAAAATGATAAGATGACAATGGGCCTATATTAACTCCCTCATACTCCAGTGTCTAACTGATGACTGTAAATGCAGTGTTTTACATTTTGACTGTGGCAGACAGTAGTTAGAAATGCCCCTGATGAAACACAGTGTGTAGTGTTTGCAGCTGTAACAGAACATTTTTCGTCTGCAACTTTGTTTCTTTGACCAGAACAATTAAAAGCACATGATTAGTATCCATGATGGTTCTACAGTCCGTAGATGGAAAAACACTCACGCCTGCTCCCACTGTGTCAGAGATGGATAACACGAGAGCTGTTTACAGCCACTGCAGAAACTATGAGAGCATTAATATATGATACATTATTTACACATTAACAAAGCAATAATTAATAATAAAAAAACAGCTGCAAGTTCTCGTTTCACCGCGATAAAATATGAAAAGTAACTATGAGTCCATCCGCTCTCGTTCTTATTATGATCCTACAGCCTCGCTTTATTATCACACATCATGTTCAAGTCTAAGAGATCAATGTAAAGATTTTATAAATAAAAACACCTCCCGATTTTCCTGGTGCCGTTTGTTCCGTAACGAAAAACAGCGCGTTTGACAGCGGGAACAATAAAAGGGGCGGTAGGTGTACCTGTCTGCAAATGGCGCTGAATGTGAAAAATGTCAACAAATTGTCGGAGCGGCTCAGTGTGATGGAGAGAAGCACTCACCGCGCTCCGGTCAGATCATCCAGCGGAGGAGAAGCTGCAGTGTGAAGGCAGGTGCTCACCGGTCACTTTTCCTCACGGACAGCGGTGGATGAAGCGATAATTCATGAACGTTATCAAGCGGCGTTTTAACAATGTGTTTAGGTACCAGGAGAAAACGCTGTGTGCTGTGGTAGTGTGCCCTCAGTGTTGTCTGACAGGCGGTCAGAGGAGGCGCACTCTGCATGAGGGGACCTTAAAATGAGATTTCTGTTTAACTGCAATAAATAGATACATTTTTTTTAAATTTATCTAAATCATTAAACTTGCTTTTTTAATAATCCAATCCCTTGAATATTTGAATTTTCAAATTGGGCTAAATTGTGGAATAAATTTTAACAATAAAAAGGAAATTTTAATTTGGCTATTACTCATGTGTCTTCCCATTTATTCCATTACATGAACACTTTAATTCAAAGATGGCTCTCTTCAATTGAAGCCTGCAGGCAGTGAGTCAGTCCAACCCACAGAGCAGCAGACTGAGCTCTGATTGGTCGGCCATTAAGCTTTAAGCTCACACCACCCCATATAGACTGCTGCAGGAATGAGTCCTAAAACCCGGAAATTAGTTAGCATTTTAGTGCTTCCTGTTACTTCCTATTGAATGGGATTTTGGTTGAAATAAGGTATGTGGTTAAAACACAAGACATTTTCACATTTTATTCTACAACATAAAATGCATCAGTAAATACTCCAGTCCTGATTTCTTGAAGCTTTTACATCTGATAAAAAAAAGGCTGGTTGCTAACAAGTGTCTAAATGAGACTACAGAGGTTGTCAGGGATGTTAAACATCATCACATTGAACATGAAAACCGACTGACTCACCAGTCCACCTTTACAGTCTCGTTGTGTTAATACCAACTGTCGCTAACTCTGTCAGAGGAAAGGCTTTTGTTTAGTGGTGGTGATGTTGAAGTCATGTGACCGTGGTGTCATTGGTTTATAGCCTAGCATTAGCTTTTTATTTCTGATGAATGTATTTATGCTTCAAACATCATGAAGTGATGTTCATTAGTGAAGATGATCCTGCTGAACTAAACCTGTCAGGATCAGAAACTGTTGTTTATTTTCTCTAATAATCCAAAAGACAATGGAAAAATGGAGGGAAACCGGAGTGACGCTAACATGTGGGTTGGCCTACAGAAATATGTCATCCCCGCAGCTCTCTCTAGAGTAAGGAGTTAGCTACAGGAGCAATATAATGTTTCATCAGATTAATCATAACCAATAAAAATTAATAGAGTTTAAGCTTCAGGAAAGATCCTGGTCTGGTTTAGTACAAAAAGAGGTTCACAGTGACTTCAGACACAACTTGTTTATTTACATTTAACCAAAAGCACCATCTTTCCCAAACCTTAACCAAAGAGCTTTTTTTGTGTTCTCTAAACCACTGGGGGTCTGAATATAAACCATGGTCTTTGATGTGATACCTCATGCGCTTTGTGTAGCCGACATCCACCCCAACCACGTCGTCTGCTGATGTTAATTGATTCAGACATGATCATGAACATAATTCATCCAGAGATTATTTTTCCTAAAAACACAATAACTAGCAATTATAGTTTAGTTGTGTAGAAATGTGATTTCTAGGAGACAGGGCTGCAAATGGAACATCACCATTGATGTTTCTGTGGAATCCACCAGACTACTCATTACATTAAACATTGTATTTTGATGCACATATCAGTCTACAGTAAATGAAAAACATGTGCAACAAACTGAAAGAAGCCACAAGTGAATGAAATGAAAGGTGTTTTGTGATTTTGGAGAGTTGTGTGTTCTTGAGCCATGGCCACAATAATGACCATGTAACTGCGTGAAGAGGTGGTCTGAGCAGGTTTTAACACAATCTTATGCCACAATAAAAAAACAAAACTATAGGCCTAGTGAAAGCTTCTCACAGTGCTACTCCTTCAGTTTACCTCTTACTCAATGCTACAGTAATATACATTATGTATTTTACTTATTTGTCACTCACTTTATGTATTTTACTTTACTTTTTACTCATTAGTTGTACTGCTGGACTAGTGTACTAGTAATATCAAGAGTACATTTTTTTGTAAATATTTTGCATGGATATATGAAACAAGGGATGATACTGTACACTCTGCCGTTATGTTTCCCTGGTTCCCCACCTGTGAATTACTGTCTGTCTCTGACTGTTTAAGTACATTATCATCAGCTGCAACAGTGAGGCTGATATTGTTTTCATCTTGTGAGGCTGTGTGCGTGCGTGCGTGCGTGCGTGTGTGTGTGTTTATGTGACATCATGGTAATAATAATGTAGTAATGACCACTGAGTTCTCATGTAATAATGTAGTAATTAATACTGAGTACTCATGTAATATAGTAATATCTACTGAGTACTCATGTAATAATGTAGTAATAATTACTGAGTACTCATGTAATAATGTAGTAATAACTACTGAGTACTCATGTAGTAACATCTACTGAGTACTCTGGTATGACCTCATCACAAGATGGTCTCTAGTTTATACATGTTATCATAATGCCTTCAGTCTGTTATCATCAGTTCTATCCTTTGTTGCATAGCGAGGCAAAAAGACAAAACAACAACAAAACAAAAACAGCTCTAAAGGGAACAGAACAGCCAGGCTGAACATCCAGCCTGTAAGACAGAACATAGGGGAAAATCACCCTGACGTATACCCCTTGGCTCCCCCTTCTCTGTACAGCAGGGTGGAGCTTTGTATGTAATAAGGCAAGTGTATTTGTGAAAGCAGCCAATGGGAGCAGTGCAGGGAGCTGCCTGCTCCAATCACAGCTCTCAAAGCTGCTGTTCATGGCAGAGCTCTACCACCAGTAACCAAGGATCCCTGTGCCATAAAAAATCAATGCCTCCATTTTCACACAGCGATTGGAAACAGTGTATCAGTGAAAGAGGAGAGCATGTAGCTGAAGTCATTTAAATGAATCCATAAGGATATCAGTTCAGGCCCTGGTTCTGTCTTTAACTACTGTGATGCCTCATTTCATGACAGCCAGTGTGGAGTGCTGAGAGGATTGTAGATACAATCCCACATGTGTTTGGACACTGTTTGTTACATAACAGACTATAGTAGGCCCACATTCTCATGAGTGCATGAGAAACAAGGTCCTGCGATCAGATCTGGCATCACTCAGAACCTCTAAATAATGAATAACAATAAAGTAATCTGTAAAAAAGGGGGACAGAAACAACAGCAAGGAACCAGAGATGTCGTTGCTCACAGTTACAACACATTACACAAAATATGCAAATCCGTGAAGGAGTAGTTGTGTGAAACATGCTTATTCACATTCAGTTCGAGGGCGAGATGAGGAGATGGATATCACTCTGATCTCTGGAGACAGGATGTTGAAAGACTAGCTTAGCACAGACACTGGAAGCAGGGGGAAACAGCTAGCCTCTTTCCAAAGTTAAAAAATAGACCTACCGACACCTCTAAAGCTCCTAATTAACATGTGTCTTTTTTGTTTAATCCGTACACAAACAGATTAGAAAACAACAGTTTGTAGTTTTAGGGGTGATAAATAGTCAGGTTCAGAGACTGTGCACAGGTTCCTGATGTATCGCCATCGCAAGTGAGGCTGTTAGGTTTGCAAGCCTGTATCTGGCATCCCGCACTGTACCTGGAGACGCTGCTCCAAAGTACTGGGCGAATGGACACACTGTTCTTTGTTTCAGCTTATATGATTTCCCTAATAACCACAAATTGTTTGCCATTGAAAATTCTTGATTCTGATTGGCTGGCAGGTGTTAAATCAGACACATCTAACACAGGTGTTCTAAACAGTTCGAAATCCATTCACCAGCATTAAAGACAGCAACAATGAGGCTTTTTTTATTTGTGTAACCAATCAAATAAAATGGATAGATAGCTGTACAATGAGATCTTTGCTAATTTAATTTTTAAATGTGTTAAATTTTAATTATGATTTTGATGTCCAAATCACAATACAAGAAGGAAGGAGACTTTTGAAACTATGTTAAAGTTGCTGGCTGACTATACTCTACACGTCAGGAGGAGGTTGTGGTGGATGGATGAATATGACACAGGAGAGTGGTGTTCGATTCCCATGTGAAAGTAGCAGTTTATGTTGTTAATATTATCCATGACCGTTTGTTGCTTTTATTGTAACCATGACAACAAAGATCGTCTAATGTTGAGGAAGTAATCAACATCCGACAAAGGTCTGTTGGGGCTCTGTTTCAGGAGACGCTCCTATGGGTTGTATCAGAGGGTTGGAACAAAGGACCTGTGTGGTCGTTCAGGTTGGATTACTTAATGTGTAACTTTTGCTGAACAGTGGCCACTGTGGTCAAACATTACAATTAGCAGTTTAAAGATGACCTACATCAGCCACTCGCAGCTATTGGTCATACCAGACGTAAGGTGTGTTTTATCATGAATTGATATGAATTAACCTTTGTGTTTCCAATAAGAATATATGTTCTATGAAGAATGTGTTTTTTTAATCAAATATGAGAAAAAAATCTGTTCCATTGGTAAATAAAAAATTTATATGGCACTTTTTGGTACGTGGCCATAGTATAAGTGTAAAAACCCCTTCTAAGCTAAATGTTCCACTACTTTAATAAATGACATGGTGGCAAATATCAACCCAGTGTTAAGTGGAGGGTGGTGTGCAGGGGCACTTTAAAACATAATTTAAACATTAATGTATTTTCTGCCCATTGACAAATCCACTTTTTTTGAGTCATTTTTCCTTTGGTAAAATTCTGAAATATTGGCAGAATAAAACTCAACACTCAGTTGCCATCAGCACTTTGGTAAAAAGACTCTTTCCATCTTCGACAAAAAAGAAAAACATTTGAATCAGCGCCAACACACACTCAGTGAGCCCAGAAGAAGAGCAAACTAACAGCCAAGTAGGACATGAGTACACAGAGATGTGGCGTGTTTCTCCACGAACACAGCATCATGGTTATAATCAGCATATCTAAGCCACTTTGACTGCTTTTGTCTGGGGAGCGGTCTGCTCAGCACAACACTCCCTGCATCAGCAGTCTGTACAGTCAGAGCTTCTCACACATTCATACACTCCTTCCCCCATCACTACACAAAAGGACACCCTTTGCCCTTACAGCCCCCTCCCCCCAATTCACTATCACTAGCATCCTCCCCCTCCCCCCATGTGTGAGGAGCAGGTGCTAAGCCAGACTGTCTGCTGAGGTGAAGTGACAGCGCGGGGCATGACAGCTCCCCAGAGAGGAGCAGAGTGAGAACGCCACCACCCCTCCACATGTCCGCTCTCCCTCCCTGCAGTGTTCCACCAGTTTGTAGACTAAACGTTTAAAGTATAAATGATGTCTGCTGTAGAGAGTTGGACTGAAGAAACATCCTTAGTTAACCTTCTTATCACCACAGCTCATGCTGCTCTGCAAAACACAGAGCAACACGTAAAAGATAATCTGCCACACATGTAGAATATTTCCATCTATTGTGATTATTGGTAATATTCTGTCAGTATCATGTCTCCTTCAGTGGTGTATTTGACTGTCTAATGGTTTGCTAGTTGTACTGTATGTACTGAGTACAACTCAAGGAAAAAACTGGGACACAGTATTACAATATTACAGTTCCCATATTTTCCTCTTCTCCTGTGTTTTATTTTCAGTGTTGATCCATAAGAAGACATTTTGGACAATAAAGTTTATTGTCAAACTGTAAAACATCCTGCTTTCATTACATATCTTTTTCACAATATATATATATATATATATATATACATATATATCGGCCGATATAGCGATATCAGTGGCCACAAAAATCCAATATCGGTCCGGCTTTAGTTCAGTTATCAACTCTCTCTTGACTCTTCCAGCAACTTTTATGGTTGATGATTAAACTAACAAGTTCTAGTTGGGAAGATTAACTCCCTCAGGGGCCTTGGGCCAAAATGAGATGCTGACCCTCACCGACCCCAGAAACAGCACTGGACTCAGAGGTGATTTTCTTTCCCTAGTGGCCACGGTCAGTATTGCAGGATCAGGTGATGCATTACAGCCCAAAGAAGAAATTTTCTATACACTCATTATTTATCTCAGTGTCGCAAACGCCCAGAAACGACTCTTTGTACAATCTGAATATCATCCACTTAGTCCAATAAAATTCAAAACGCCTCTGAAAGTCATGTCAATAAATTATTAATAACAATAAATAATAAATTATTTCCTGCTCTCAATGTGAAGTCTTGAGTTTTTTGGTTTTTTTTGTCGTATCTGCAGCTTTCATAGAAATGAATGGGGTGCCATCATAGACCACTGAAGCACAGTTATCTTGAAGTCCAACTAAAATCACATGTAGTCATCCCTTATAATAAAAAAAATATGTCAATGTGCTTTTACATGTATTGTTAATAGTTTTTTCTTATCAAAAGGAAGACAGAAGGTCTTTGAGGAAATATCAGCCAGCTGGAGGGGGCGTGTCGGTGTCTGTGTCTGTGTTTGATTGACAGCAGCTGGGAGACTGTCAGAGTGCTGGTGTTATCTGAAGTAAACAAACGTGGGTTGTAGCTGCATGTCCTGGGCAGAGAGCATGACTTTTGCAGTTAGATGTACATAGTGTTTACTGAGCTGCAGTCGAGCAGCTGATTCTCCGGCCTGCACACTGACGTCAGCGCTCCACTTTCTGCTGCGTGCAGAAAAGTGCAGAGAGCATATGGTGCTACGTTCAACAAGTTACGCTGCAAGTCAAGACAAGTGTTCATGTTTCTAAGTCAGACTCTGAGTAGCAAACAACATTAGCTTTCCCACTGAAGCCTCCTTGCTGTCTTTGTTGTGTTGTTTATCAGACGCTGATGTTACTGCTTTATGCAAGGTTTGATTGGCTGTATTCAAATGTCTACATCTATGTAGACAGATAGCTAACAATATTCCTGAGGGGCATCATCATGAAAGCAAAAATTACAAAACATAAATTTATCACATTTGGTTTATAATTTTTTTTCTTAAAGGAGGCACAGGACAAGTGATTTACAGAGCAGATATGTTCTGTAGCAGGCAAAAAGTTTAATTTATTATGTATAAATATTTATACAGAGAGAGAGAGAGAGAGTTTATAGTATATAAATATAATTTCCTTTATAACTGCCTGAAACTGCCTTTAACCTATTTTGTCTGTAGGTGCTCCTTTCAAGCGGCACACAGCTTGGCAAGGAACGGCAGCCTGTTTGTAGCCTGAGAGGCGAAATCCAGGGCAAAAGAACATTTTGACCAAACACTCTCTGTACTACCTGCTGCTGCCTCCTAAGTTCAGTGTATCAACAATTTTGTCAACCCCCACTAGTGAATAAATCACTGTTCAATCAGCTTCTGCACTCTCCCTCCCTCTCTTCTATTGACATCTGCTTTGTGGCCTCCAGCTTAGCGTGTGCTCTTTAATTGCCTCCCTCCACTTCCACTCAATTACCTCTGTGCCAGCACAACAAAAGCCACCAGCCTGGTCTCAACACCACGGCAACAAGCTTGCTGGTGTGTTTCTGTGGAGGGAAATAAAAACGACACAGGTTTATCATTCAGCATAAAGCATTAAGGTTCTCTGTGAAAAGAACTTCGGCCATTGTTGTGTTTATAGTACAAGAGGTTGTAATACGTCCTCTGAGGAGCTACATCTTCAGGGCAGATTGGTGGCTGCAGTGAGTCACTATCAGAAAGATGGGCTGGGGCTAGTTGGTTAGCATGCTAACTTCAGTAGAAGAAAAGGCATGATAGAGACAAGAGTTAACATTGGTGTTTGTTTCCACCTCTGGAGACAGATGTTGGTGAGTAAAGAAATGAAGTTTGATGCTGAACTCACAATGTTTCTTCTAGACTGGTAAGTAAACAGCTGCTAATGCTAACACTGCACGTTAGCTATGTAGCAATAACAAAACTTACAAATAGCTCCTTTAAATTAATGGGCATTAAAGGGCACAGACGATGACATTGTTGATTCAGTCACTCATGTTAGCGTCTCTGTTCTTACATCAGACAGTATTCAGACTAAAAAACAAATAGGTCCATCTGCTGCTGCATTACATCAGCAAAAAGCCACTGAGTCTATAACACTCCACTCTTAGATAAAAGCTTCCACCTTTTGCCTCTTTTATCTTGTTACTTTTGTTTGAATAAAATATTCTAAAAATAAATATACAAACAAGTGCTCAGTGAGTGAATATTAGCATTGATGTCATATCAGCTAATATACAGTATAATGAGAATTTGCAGTGCTTATAGTGAAGGTGAAGTCTTTGAGGATGCTACACTCACACTCTTACACTTGTTATTTCAGCAACTTGCTAGGCTTTTATTAACAAACTTCATCTGCATTCAACACTGTCTCATTTTAAAATAGATTGTAATCACATGGGTGAGATATTAGATTTCTTGACAAAATGGTCCCAAGTGTATTGTCCTCCAGACTGCAGTCCTTAAGAGGCTCCACCACGCATAGTGAGACGCTTCATTTGCACAACAGTTATTTCTGTAGTTCACACTTATTGTGGCTGAACAGGGGACTCAGGCTCACAGCCTGTCAGTCTGCATTATCATTGCGGCTCTGTGATGTTAACCGTGTTACCGCGATCTGATCACGTTAGTAAGAAGCAGCAGCAAAGATAAATGCTTAAACATTTGTCAATATTGACATTTTATATTTTGTTATATTTTGTTAAATTATCCATAATCTAACCGCTGAGTTCATTTTTCATTAACTATGCGCACAAATGTTTAATTAATTCAGATTTACCGGCATGTAAACGAGCAGGAGGTGAAGCCGTGGAGACTCTACCTGTTGACCGTCTGTCTGTTCCTCCATTCTTTATATTACTTTAGTCCGGAAGTGTCCACACATAAAAAATCAAAAGGGTTTCTCAGAAAAGTATTCAAAGTTATGAATACTGTCATCTGAAGTCAAGCAGACTGTCCAGCATCTTGATTCACAGTGCTCTTCATATTTCTCCCTCCTTCCTGCTGCAGGACAGTGGGTATGCTTGTTTTTCTGCTCCAGTCCAGCTCGTGAAGGTGGATCGGGCTCTTGCTCAAAATGATAAGGCAGAACAGAAGCCGCCACAACCGTTTCTTTACACAAGACATGTGGAACGTGTCATTGCCATGGTAGTTGCTGACAATCTTCCTCCTTCAGAGGGGGGAATGGGGCCTTAAAGTGCCTTTGTCTTTGCCTAAGGGAATTACCCAAAGTAGAGTACAGTATAAGATGTACAGAAAAGAAAAATGTCTTTTCAGAATATTAAAGCATGTAAATCTGTTTTAGTCGACACCAAGAATGAAATGATGAACACTAAAAGTGGCCATAATAGGTCCTGGCGGCATTATCGTACCAACTGATCCACATCAAGTTGTCAAGCAAAACTATTTTGCATGCAAAGGCGCTAGTTAGCATGAAAATCCCTCCCGTTTTCACAAAATACATGATAGGCTACACTTCACCTGCTCACCTGGAACACCTACACTGTCAGACACCTTTGTCCATGCATTTCTTTTTTTATTTAAGTCCCTGTAAAGAAAACAGAGTCACATCGTAAAGGACGGAGAAGCCCGGCCGTTCAATTATCATCTTCTCCTCCATTGTGCGCAGGAACAATTGTTTGATGAGAACAACAGTTTACACGGTTGTTTTCGCTAATGTTCTCTAGAGTGGAACACTTCTACATTCTGATTGCTAGCTGCCGAACCACGTCATAGGTCCTTACCATAAAGTTTCCTGGACTTCAACTTTTTCTGAAGCCCACATCACCAATGGACACGCCACTGCTCACCACCAAGAGACGCTGGCTCACATAGAAAACGACTGCCAGTCACTTTGATGTTCTCGCCACTTCCAATCTGAACATACACTGAAACTCACGTCTGCCATGATTGCCCATTCATCAGACCATCACTACAGGACACTCAAAACAAAGACATGGTGCTCTAGACTCTCTTTTGCTCCTGCAGCCACTTACAGCCTGAATCTATTCATGTAACCTGCACATATTATATTATATTATATTATTACATTATTTTATATTATATTATATCATATTATATTATATTTATTTTATCTTTTATGTATTTTGTTTTACTACTTTTATGCATTTGATTATAGATTGCTGTGATTTATTGTTATCACTGCACTACCTATGACATAGTTATAGGTCATTTAGAAACATTTATAATGTTGTTTATTTTTACATTATTCTCAGACTTTTTTAACACTCCTAAAGCTGATGTAGTGAATGTGATCAGAAAGGCTGTGTATCTGGATGTCTGCAGAAAGACATCATCCTCTCTCAGTGGGCTGACATGTACAGTGACCGTCATGACTGTGTGTGATTCAACATCTGCCTGAAGGCTGGATGTGAGTAAATACTTCAGTCTCCTCTCCTCCAGGACACAGACATTTGATGATGATAATCCATCCTGAGTCAGAGACCACCTGTTCGTTCATTTCTGCTACGCTGCTCTCTGCTGCACTCTGCTGGACAGTGGAGGAGCATCACTACACTAAATATAGACACTGGAGCACTGGAGACTGAATAACAAAGGCTCTCACAACTGTAAAGCTGAGTCATATCATTATACAATACATACAATACGATTACACATGCCTGTAAGCAGCTAGTGGAGATGGAACCAGTTTGAATTTAGATACAGCTGGTTGTTGAGTGATTGTGTTTTTTTAAATCTTAATTGCCAAAGTAGAATATTTGAGATGGAATGGAGTAAAAGAATAGTGACATACAATGAAAAACATGTGCAGTTACCTTAACATTGCATTTAAGTCAGTGCTTGAGTAAATGTGCTGTGTATTTACTTCCCATCACAGTCTGGTCTAGTGAGCAGGTACAATGGTAAAACCAGAACCTCCTCAATACAAATGATAGTATCAGTTAGACGAAGACACAAGTGAGGCCCTGTGCCTGGGCTGCTGTGCCCAGTACAGCAAGGCATCGTTGGTAATGTGCTTATGATGCACCAGAGCACACTTCTGAGAAGAGACTTCAAAACTCCAACCAGAGGAGATCAGTGCAGCTTGTAAAACTACTCTTGATGCAACGACTGCAGCACTTACAGCCTGGGTGGTGACTGCTCCTCTCTGAGTACTACACACAACAGCCCTGAAATAAATACCTTTCCACTGCACTGTAACACACACCAATAAATCACCACAAAGTACAGTGCAACCTGAACACTGTCAACAAGATAAACTCCCTAATGTGCTTCTGCCCTGATCAAGTCTGATTTTATGATCAAAAGGAAAAAGTAGCGTGGTGACATTAAAGGTCCATATAGTATAAAGTTAAAGTCCAAGTCCATGTGTTTATTGATTATAAAGCAGGTCTAGGTCATAGACTGTAAATAAAGATGGCCGTAACCTCTATGAAGTCACCCACAGGTTTCTGAAGAGCAGTTTTGAAGCTCAGAGTGAGCTGCCTCACCGTCGCCAACTTGGCAGTGTCTGACTGTGCCCCTAAGTCTCAGCTCCCAGCTAGCTGGACAAAGAGGTGAGGCGTGTGGAGCTGAGACTTTAATGCATGATGGTTTGTAGCAAGCATATGCTCACCCACTTCAATTATGCAGAACTTTAAGCCTTAATAAAATGTTAACAGGTGAGTTATATAAACAGTTATCATGATGGAGGAAATTAGCCATAGAGACCAAAACTGTCTTTGTACCAGGCTGTAAACATGTTTATTTCTGCTGTAAAGTTGGACATTTTAACATGGGAGTCTATGGGAATTGACTCACTGTTGGAGCCAGACTCTAGTGGTCATTAGATGAACTGCAGGTTTTGGTTTTTCACTATTGGCTTCATTTTTCAGCCTCGGAGGTTGATGCTTGGTCTAGCTTCTATATTAATACTGTGAAAGTATCAAAGCGCTCAGTCCACAGAGAAATGCACACAGCCTATAATCGGAAACTGAGCCTTAAAACCTGCCATCAGGACTTTTGGTACTTTGTGATGTCAAAACAAAGCAGTCACCACCCTGCAGCCACGCCCCCAAGCCCCACCCACCTGGACCCACCATCCAACCTTGCAGGATTTGGTTTCTCTGTTTAAATGAAATCTGCTATAATATTATGGGATCACTCAGAAAACAGTCAGCCAATCAGAAGAGAGGCTCAGAGCCTCCTCTCTTCTGATTGGCTCACTTACCTGTTGTTACTAGAGCTCCAGAGAGAAGTCTGAGAGAGGAGATGTTAAACTACATTGACTTCTTGATCTTTTTATGGATGAACACTTCAAATAAAACACAGGAGAGGAGGAAATATGGAGTTTTAACTGTGAAAACATGATTCAGCATCACCATGCCTCTGGAACCTCTCTGTCACCATGTGCTCTTCAACAACAGCATCACGTCGGCTTCCCAATTTACACCTCAGCAGTAAGTTCACTCCACTGACGCTGAGTCAGCTTTTCTTGAATTAAAGTGGAGACAGAGGAACAGACTAACACAGTTATCTCAATCACTGCATGCTGATATAAAGTTTTGCTCCACATACATGTTGACTTGTGTACAATTCAAGCAAGATGTCTGTAAATTCACTCAGGCTTCACATTTCTCTCTCACACACACTCAGAACAGTAACATGCAATCTTACTGTTACTCACCATAACATCACAGGACGAGGTTCAGAAGATGTCAGTAGTTGTGGGTCCAGCAGTGTGAAAAATGAAACCAGAAACAAAGAAATCAAAAGATTAGCACAGTATCAGTTATGACACACTCATTCATCCCTACTTTGTTATTAGTCTTCATGGTTGACCTCTAGAAGAGCATAACTATTTTTCCATAAAATGTGTGTAACAAACTGAAAGAGGCCCCACTTGAATGAAATGAAAGGTGTGTTGTGTTGTTGGAGAGTTCTGTGTGCTGTAGTCTGAGCATCTTTTTTTTCTTGTGCCAAAATGAACACCGGATTTGCGTTGCACAACCACAGCGTCCGATCTCCCTCTCTCTTCCCACTTGTGTGCCAACACATTGGTTTGCAGCCAGGAAATGACCAAACAGAAACAAACGCACCACAGTAGACCATCAGCCTGAGGTAACCTGCATAAAAATCGTTTATCCTCCCGCTGACTTTGCTCCTGTAGTAACCCAGCAGACAGCTGCCACCAACATAGTTAGATGTTGATATTTGGTTGAATGTAGGTTGTGACGTTGGTGACCAAATTCAATGTCAGAACAAGGTCTAATGCCGACGTCGAAGCGACATAGAATACTGATGACAGCTGACATTGATGTTTTTGGTTTTAAGTTGTGTTGCTAAGTAACCAAAATCCAACTTCCTCCATGCCAATGCCATCTTAATGTATAAAATACAGATGTTCTAGTTGTGAACAAAATCCAACGTATGCTAAATGTCACAATATCTATCAGCCAACATTGGGATTTGACACCAATTTTCTATTGCAACCAAAATTTTACGTTTGTCTGGCATTAAAGTTGTTTCTGATGTTACATTGACATCCTGTGTCAGCTGGAAAATTATAGACCAATCTTTCAGGTATCTGATTACAGTTTTGAGCAGGTGATGCCATTAGATGATGTTTAATACAATTTATTCTATGTGTGCACCAAATGTCTACAGTGCCTCAGTACAGTTGTGCTTTTCCATGCTGAAACAATGGCTAACACTGAAAGCTGAAGATTTTGATGATTCAATAAGGCAGACCTGTAATGTGGAACGGAAAAAGAATGATTTTCCGTGCATGGCCTGATCATCTGCAGTGAGCTAGAGATGTGAACATGCCATGGTTTTTGTAGTGTCCAGCACGAAGTTTGCAGGATGGCAACCATGTTTTGTGTCAGGACAAAAACCAAGCAGCTTCCAGCACAAAGCACATGTATACATTGATCCACTGGTAAGAGAAAATTACAGTTAACAATCTATCCAGCTAATTTGCTAAGTCATTTAGGCAGAATGAGTATAAAGCTATACATTATCGGCTCATTAGCTATCCTCCACTGACAAGCCATAGCATTAGCTAGGTTTGTGGCTAACTAATTTAGCAACAATAAACTACAAGAATGTGCTTTATAGTGCATTCAGGGATTAGCGTGTTGCCAACAGTGGAGTTGGAGTTGCAGTTGCAGTGCTCCCTGGTGGACACACAATGCAATAGTGACACTGGTTAGAAAATAACTCAAGCACCTATTCTTTCCATTGCTTTATTTTCTTGTTACTTATCAGCTGTTATAAATGCCAACAGCAGTTTATCTGACATTAGCTTAAACTGACTGATAGCATCGCACCACTGATGTGTCAGTCAGACTAAATACTGTATTATGAGTAATAAAAGACGTCACCCTGCTCCCGTCTCTCTCTTCCATCTCTTCCTCCTTCCACACACATGGCACAGTTCTGTTGTATATGTGTAAATACAACTGTCATGGTAAAAAATATCACAAGTGTGTTTCAGGCGTCAGAGACGCAAGCTGGTCTAGTAAAAATAGAACCAGTGCATAAAAATAGCAGAGTGGATAAAGGAGGTGGGCATGAGCTCCATGGAACCACATCCACTGTTAACACACTATATAACACAGCTGAGCTGACATTGTCATGTACCACTCAGTCACCGCTCAGAACTGCAAAGCATTCGGTACACTGAGCTCTCCCACTGCCATTTAAAGGATAAGTCTGGAAATATCCTGTTTTCTTGTTATTGTCATCAAATCCCACGTGCGGCCAGACCAGTAATGAGTTGATCCTCCTAACAATGACTGTGTGTATCCAAAGGCTAATGTTCAGACCTCTCCCCTTTTCTGTATAAGTCTGGACTTACAGCTGGGCTACTCAAGAACAGTCGGACTTGTCAGTGTTGTCTTGTCATTGTCCATCATCAACCCAGACTCACTCTGGAGCAGGTTTTCTTCTGCACTGTATTTGACCAGCCTCCCTGTCCCGGCTGCTGAGAAACACCCCCATGGCATGACGCTAGCCAATTCCAGGAAGAGGCCTGGTTCCAGACTTCTTCCATTTCACAGTTATTGAGGCCACTGTTCTCCTGGGAACACTCACAGCTTTAGAAAGAGTTTTTGCTCTGATCGACGTCACACCTCATTTTTATCATAGAGGTCTACAGAGAGTTCTCTGATTTATGTACACAGGTCTGTGTCTTTGTCCAATCATGTTAGTTGACCACAATTGGACTCATATTTTAGACACATCTCAAGTATAATTAAAACAAACAGGAAGCAGCTGACAACAGTTTGGAGACACAGCAAAGGGTCTGAATAATTAATGTCAGTTTTTGATTTTAATTTGCCAAGATATCTAAAAACATGTTTTCACTTTATCATTATTGATTATTGAGAGCAGATTAGTGGTCTGAATACTTTCTAAAACCACTCTATCATATTCCTCTATGCCATAGCTCTGGATTTGGCGGGGCCAGCAAATGTCTGTGACTGACTGACTGACTGACTGAGTGATTGAGTTAAACCATTGGTCAGCCCACCAGGTGATGGAGTGTCCTTATTGGCGGCTGCTATTTCAAAATGAACTGGTACAGACTGTTTCTATTAGGGCACGTTTACAGCAGCAGTGTTGATAACTTAGAGAAGTTGTCTAGAGAATTTTTTTTACAAAAAAGCAACAAATTTTACAAGGCAGAGCAGCAGTTTGTCCATCTGATACTAAACTGAAATCAGCTGATGCTGGACTAAAACCAGCTGATACTAAGCTGAAACCAGCTGATTCTAGAATGAAACCAGCTGATACTAAGCTGAAACAGAGCTGATACTAAGCTGAAACCAGCTAATACTAAACTGTAACCAACTGATGCTAGACTGCAATAAGCTGATGCTAGGTTGAAACCAGTGGAAGCTAGACTGAAATCAGCTGATACTAGACTGTGACCAGCTGATGCTACACTGGAATCAGCTGATGCTAGACTAGAACCAGCTGATACTAAACTGAAACCAGCTCATGCTGGACTAAAGCCAGTTGACACTAGACTAAATCCAGCTTATACTTGGCTGAAACCAGATGATACTAGCTTGAAACCAGCTGACACTAGGCTGAAACCAGGTGATACTAAATTGAAACCAGCTGATACTAAACTGAAACCAGCTCATTCTAGACTGGAACCAGCTGATGCTACACTGGAATCAGCTGATACTAGACTAAAACCAGTTGACACTAGGCTGAAACCAGCTGATACTAGAATGAAACCAGCTGATACTAAGCTGAAACCAGTTCATACTAGACGGAAACCAGCTGATACTAGACAAAAACCAGCTGATACTAGACTAAAACCAGCTGATACTAGACTGAAACCAGCTAACACTACACTGAAACCAGCTGATACTAGACTGAAATCAGATGATACTAGACTGAAACCAGCTGACACAAGACTAAACCCAGCTGATGCTAGACTAAAACCAGCTGATACTAGACTGAAACCAGCTGATACTAAGCTGAAACCAGCTGATACTAGATTGAAACCAGCTGACAATAGACTGAATCTGACACTAGACTGAAACCAGCTGACACTAGACTGAAGCTGACACTAGACTGAAACCAGTTGATACTAGACTGAAACCAGCTGGCATTAGACGTAGAGATGATGTCAGTTGTTTACAGTGGTTCCACAACAGTTTTCAATATGTCCTAATTTTACACCTTGACCACATGCAGTCCAGATTTATTCTTGTTGTCCAAAAACAATTAAAAACATATAATGAGCCGCACTGGTGATACGTTCCTTCATTTGCCATGAACACACACACTGCAGTTAATTTTGACTTAATCCCACACAAATACTCACCAGAGAACCAAATATGGATTAAACAGTCCTGTTGACAATAGCCCCCAAGAGAGTTCTACAGGAATGAGTCCTAAAACATGGATAATAGTTGTATTTTAACTATTCCTGTTCCCTGGTCCTGAAGTCTGGTTTGTTGAATGTGTTTTTGGTTAGATGACTGAAATAAGGTCTGTGGTTAAAACACAAGCTCAAAACATTTTCACGTTTTATTCTAAAAATGTCAAATGTATCAGTAAATACTCCAGGCCTGATTTCTTGAAGCTTTTACATCTGATAAAAAAGGCTGGTTGCTAACAAGTGTCTAAATAAGACTACAGAGGTTGTCAGGGATGTTAAATGTCATCACATTGAACATGAAAACTGATCAACTCACCAGTCCACCTTTACAGTCTCGTTGTGTTTATACAAACTGTCGCTAACTCTGTCAGAGGAAAGGCTTTTGTAGAAGAGGTCTGAGCTAAATCAAACTACAAGTTGACGTTTAATGGTGGTGACGTTGAAGTCATATGACCGTGGTGTTGAAGTCATGTGACCGTGGTGTCGTTGGTTTATAGCCTAGCATTAGCTTTTTACTTTTGCTGAATGTATTTAGGCTTCAAACATCATGAAGAGATGTTCATTAGTGAAGATGATCCTGCTGAACTAAACCTGTCAGGATCAGAAACTGTTGTTCATTTTCTCTAATAATCCAAAAGAAAATGGAAAAATCCCATTGGCTTTTTGTGGAAGGAACCAGGGTGACACTAACTTCAGGATTGCACTACAAAAATACATCATCCTTGCAGCACTGTATTGATGCATCACTTCCTGTTTAATTAACATTAAATTACAGTAGTGAACTGTAAACTGTAAAGGTTTAAATTACTTGTTTTAAAAATGATTTTCTACATAACAAGCAGACACGGACCGCCTCAGTGCAGCATTACTTTTGCTCTGTGGGAGGCTACACCTTCTCATTTTGGGAGGAGGAGCAGGCTCAGTCTGGCCTGTGGGTTGTGAAAGGACCCATGTCCATAAAGGAGAAACCTCTGAACTGTGTCACAGCTCATCCACATCACTGTTTACTTTATGGCAGTAAAGCACCTGGCACTCCGTCATCTGCTTGCAAAGAGCAGCCTCAAAATGGAATCATCAGCAGCGGGCTTTCATCATAATCACCAACACTAAATATTTCTGCTGAGTCTGATCCACAGGATTCCAGCTCTGACGTCTGCTCACACTGGCACAAACTCTGGGCCGTGTCTCTGTGCAGACGTGTGCCGAGGGAGCGTGGACACACAGAGGATGGAGCTCTGTCAGCCGGGCCTGTCAGAGCTGTGTGGGTGACAGTTCAGGCATTTGTCATCTGCTGCTCCACATACACCTCATAACTACACAGAGTCTCATTTCATTACAGAAATGACTGTTTACAATCGCCTTATCTGTTAAACCAGCTGCAGCTCTTAAACCGAGCCATTTATTTTGAATCATTCTGTTTTACTAACACGATGCTGCTTGGTGAATAAGTGTAGACTGAGAATACCGGAGCAAATGAATGATTCATAAATGTGAGAATTTCAAACTGTGTTATAATTTAAAAGTCTGATGATTTTTCAATGGAATTTGTCCAAGTTTTCAGGATCACATCCTCCCATATCAGTTACTCCATGCAGCTATGGCAGATTAATGAAATATGCATTTACTACATGTGTATGCTTTTACTGTCATGCATTTGTTATAAACACACTATTCTGACAAAATAAAAAAACAGGTCAAATAGCAACATTAGCCATATTAACACCTAAAGGATCGAGAATATTCCTGCTGCCTCCCCACAGATATTCAATAGGCTGCCTTCCAACTACTGCAGCAGTTGCATATTTACAGTGAGACATAGCAGAACATCAAACAGCAACACATCGTGGGTAGTTGGGTAAACAGTTACAGCACCTGAGAGCTTGACAGCGGCTCTGCACCGCTCCTCTGCTGACAGATGTCGGTCTTTTCCATCCGCCTCCACCGGTTGGATTTCGGCTGAAGCCGCGCCAGCATCACCTGCAGCCCATCACCGTCGACAGCTGGCTGCCAGGCACCGCGGAGCCGCGAAGGAGTGGCAGCCTCGGTCTCGGGAAATGCTGCGTCAAGCTGCCACAGTTAGACCGGAAACATGGACGCAGGCTTCACATGCCTGCAAATAATACAGTCTTATATAAACATACTGAAAGAATATAATAGAAAAATATATAGTCATGCATGTGGCGGGGAAATGATGGTGAGCTCTCAGCCGGATCACAAGAGCGAGAGGTGTCAGATTTTTGGACCCCACTGGATACTAACACACACACACACACACACACACACACACATACACAAAAAAAACATTTGTAATAATGTAATAATGTAATAATGACAAAGTGAAAACATGTTTTTTCAAATTCATTAAAAATCAAACACTTAAATAAAAGGATTCAGGCTTCACTTCTGGCCCAACACGCCTGGGTCCTGTGTGTGGCAGAATTGGTCCAGATGTGGAAGGAGTATCTGATTGTGGCTCAGGAGGTAGAGTGGTTAAGTAGGTCGGTGGTTTGATCCCCAGCCCCTATAGTCCGTGTGTCAAAGTGTCCCTGGGCAAGATACTGAACCCCAAATTGCCCCTGATGGCTGTTCCATCAGTGTATGAGGGTGCTGTATGAATGAGTGTGAGTGAATGGGTGAATGTGGCAAGTATTGTAATGCGCTTTGAGTGGTTGATGAGACTAGAAAAGCGTCCATTTACCATTTACAACTGTGCTGTATAGGGGCCAGATTCAGGCCATGGAACTGTACGTATAGAAACAAGCATATGGGCTTATGGGACTTATTTTGTTATTTGGAAGCCCTAAGTTACAGCTTCCAGTCTTCTTGGCAAAATCTCTACAGGCTTTACACACCTGGATTTGGGCACTTCATCCCGTTCCTACTGGAAGATCCTCTTAAACTCCGTCAGATGACTGATGTGTTCTAGGCAAAAACAGAATTACTAAAATTCTGCTTTGGCTTTGACAACACAACAACAGAGATTGTGTCCCTGTATTAAAAGATGTATGAGATATATTGTATTTTATAAACAAGTGGCAGTCAGTTTGTACATTATGTTACTACAAAGCTGTTGATGTAACAGCAGGTAATCACAAGGCAAGGACTCAAATGTAGAGACAAAAACAGGGCTCTAAGAAATTCAAGGTCTTTACTGGGAACAATAGTTCAGTACACATTCAGTCAGGAGCAGACTATAAGTGAGGTGAAAGAGAAGCAGTCACACAGGAAAACTAACAGTAGGAAAGGCAGGAATGCTCGTCAGAGACAACAAAAACGATCTTGCACAGAGACGGAAAAGAGCACAGAGACTAAATACACCAGGAGACACAGATGCACACAGAGGTGGGAAACACAAGGGCAGGAAGTGAGGATCCGAAATGACATTTGTGGTGGTGTTCATTTCATTAAAGAAAACTATATGACGAAATATGATCATCAATAAACTTTCCTTTCCATGACTAAGACAAGACGATGACGAGACAATGGTGATGACACGATGATGACGAGACGATGACGAGACAAAGATAAAAATAAAATGTAGTTTAAAAAATAAAAGCTGATATTTGGGCCCCACATTGACTGCAGATGGGATTTAGTCGCTCTGAAAGTCGTAAAGGTGTGCAAACATGCCTGATCGATGCTGCTCCCTCTTTGATCTATCGCGGCCCTTCAGCTCGCTGACAGTCCCGGCCCGCTGAATTTTCCTAGCTGTCCACCATCGTCGTTTTCCTTGCTAACGCTGGCGCCACTAACAGGGAGCTCGAAGGCAAGAAGAGAGGACATTCTCCAGGCAACAGTCTCTAAGTACTCCCATCCTATGAGGAAGTGGAGACCTGTTACACTCACATTATTTTTGACAGACATGCCACTTCTGTGATCATATTAGGGCAACAAAACGGAAAGAAACTAAATTTGAAATTTCGAGAATAAAGTCATGACTAGGCTGATTGGTTACTCCAAATTGACCATAGGTATGACTGTGAGAGTGAATGGTTGTTTGTCTCTGTGTGCCCTGCGATGGACTGGCGACCTGTCCAGGGTGTACCCCGCCTCTCGCCCGAAAGGATGCTGGGATAGGCTCCAGCCCCCCTGCGACCCTACTAGAGGATAAGCGGTAGAAAATGGATGGATGGAGAATAAAGTCATAATATTTCGAGAAAAAAGTTGTAATTTTACAATAATAAAAGATTTTGAGAGAAAAAAAACATTATTTTTAGGAATATTACTTTAACCAATCAAACAGGTGAATGGATAGTCAGTGTCAGCCTGAGCTGCTTCTGACAGCTGCTGTTTGTCTGTCTAACAATAGAATAGACTCAGTTTCTTCACAATCTATTCAATGTCCTGGTGATGATGATGATGATGATGATGATGATAGTGATAATGGCACAAAAGATGAAGTATCTCCTTATTTGTGAAACCTATGCTAAAGTATAACTTCACAGGATGCTCCCTCTAAAACAACACCTAACCTGAAATTACAACTTTATTCTCATAATAATATGACTTTTTTTCAAAATTTCTGATTTTTTTTTTTTCCTCAATGTGGCCCGAACGCACCGTCATACCTTGGGACCTTATAACAAAATGTATTTACAAGCTTTTGGTGTGTCACACATCAAATGTTGTGTGTAATCGGTTTGATCACTTCCTGGCCAGTCAGGAAGAAGTGAAGACTGAGCTGACATTCCTTAATATTTCGGCCAAGAACCTCAGTAATGTTGTATTTAGTATTGCACTTCAGTTTCTTTAACGCTTTCAGCTTATTATGTGCTCAACTGTTGACATAATGACTAATATAAATAGTCATTCACTGCTTAAAAAAACCTTGCTGGGTGTAATTACACTTCAAACACAGCTTCATTTAACTAAAATAATTAAGGGCATTAAAACTGCATTTTGACACAGGGCCAGATTATGTAATAGAGCATTAACTGCATGTGGATATTGTGATATTAATCAAAATAAAATCTGAATAGCTGAATGACCTTCTCCTCCTGTGTCTGGGTGGAGCCTGGTCTCTGGTCTCATTCACAGCTGCTCTTAGAGCCACTGCTGCTCTGTTTCATGCAAAATGAACAGCAGCTGTCTTAGAACGAGCCGAACACACAGCCAATCTATAAAAATATACTTTGTTTATTGAAAAAAGCAAAAGTGCAACAGACAATAAGTCACTTGTATCTTTGTCATGTGGTTACAGTGAAAACACAAAGCATCATGGTTACAGTTACAGAACTCTTAACACTGTGTTAAACAAGTTGCATAAATTATAGTATAAAACTGTACACAGTCTTACAGTATTTACACAAGCTGTATTTGCCAAATGTTAAATTGGTCCGTCCTTCTTTTCTTTTTAAATATACAGTAAATAATAGAAATAACAGCAACAAATATGTCTTCCTTCTACTGGCCTTTAGACCAAAGCGTCAGAATGGAAAGTGGAAACACTAAAGAGGACTAATCAGCAGTTGGATGTCAGGCTAACAGACTGAAGAAAGACTAAATACATGATATCATTTTAAAATACACATACTTAGGGTTCCTGCATTCAATACTTTCAGAAATATGTCATTCTAATATTTCATGTCAATATGTTTCCCACAAGTATCTCAGTTTCTCCAGTAGCATTACTGCGGTTGTCAGGGAGCTAATATCCCCCGTCTGTCATGTTCTGTACATTTCAGGAGGTATTTCTTTCATTCAATTTCCTGATTGTCATTCATTGGTTCATTGCCTGAACCTGTACTGTCATAGGGACATTTTAATATAGCTGGCCCACAGACTGTAAATAAAGATGGATGTAGCCACTATGACATCACCCACAGGTTTCTGAAGAGTGGTTTTGAAGCTCAGAGTGAGCTGCTCCACCATTGCCATCGTGGCAGTGCCTGACTCTGCCTATAACTTCCAGCTAATCCAAAAATGGACAAAGAGGTGGGGCGTGTGTGGAGCTCAGACTTTGGTGGATGTCAGTTTTTGGCAAGCATATGCTCACCCCCCTGTCACTCAAAGAGGCCACACCCTCAATTCTACATAACAAGTCTTAACAAAATGTAAACAGGTGAGTTATATAAACAGGTGTCATAAAGGAGGAAATTAGCTCTAGAGACCAAAACTGTTTTTGTACCAGGCTGTAAACATGTTTATTTCTGCTGTAAAGTTGGACATTTTAACATGGGAGTCTATGGGGATTGACTCACTGTTGGAGCCAGACTCTAGTGGTCATTAGAGGAACTGCAGGTTTTGGAGCGGCCATGTTTGCTTATCAAGCTCACAACTTAAAGGGCAGCCACATAAAGCAGAAACTTCCTCTTCATCTCACATTTGTACCTGTATGAGAAGTGGTTTATGGGAGTTAATGTTAGCTAATGTTAGCAAACTTTAATAACATTATTCAGTAAGTTTTTGATTCTTCTCTACTTGTGCCACTGTTACATTTCAGGATTCACTGTTATCTCCAAGATCACAGGTGATGCTGCTGAGCCATTCTCATTCATCTCTAGAGACAGTCATATTTTTTTCATTGTCTCAAGATGAATGTCATAATGTCAGCATTGTTAAGGTACAGCTACTTTCTTACACCTCTGTCATTTCTCAACTGAAGATAGCAAAAACCTTTGGTCGTGATGAAAATGTAAAGCTTTAAAAGCTGCTGTCTCAAAAAGAAAATCAGGCTCTTTGCCTTTGTTTAGTTTGTGCATCTATAACAGCAGCCATGTCACTTATTAAATGTGCTGAATCCTAAGCAACAGAATACCACACAACATGGCTGCACTGTATGCTAGTCAGACATATTGATCTTGGATCTTTGGAAACAGTACATGTAACAAAATAATATAAACTCAAAGTTTCACTCACTAGCTGTTCAGAGGTTTTAACTACTTCTTATGGAGACTGTCCTGTAAGAAACGAGCCCACAGGTCATCTGTGCAGCAAGTTATTATGACCCATAGTTAAGTTTTGTTGCTAGGCGACATCTAGTGGTCGCAGTAATTATGACAGGAGCAAAGGGAAAAGTGCGGTGATGTAGCATAAAGAGAGACAAAGAGGGTGGTGTTTGATTCCCATGTGAAAGTAGCAGTTTATGTTGTTTCTATTATCTATGACCATTCAACCACATTGTTATTATTGTAACTGTGACAACAAAAATTGTCTAATGTTGAGGAAATACTTATTTTAAGCCAAATCATGATCTTTTCCTAAACCTAACCAAGCCACGACCATTATTATACTAACCATGGCAACAAAGGTACGCCACTGTCAGTATAGTCCCCATGTTTATGATTGTAACAAGCAAGGTCTGGTCACCTGCTGCCAGAGGGCGCTATTTCAGGAGACACCACTATAGGTTGTATCAGAGGGCTGATGGTTGTTCATGCTGGAGGAGTGGTTGTTCGCATGAGCCTCTTCAGTGGCTGGAGCTGGCTACGTTGTTATCATGTGACCTCAGTACAGTTGGGTGTACTTTAAATATTTGGAGATGTAACCTCTGTCTCTGGAGACAGATGCGAATGTCCTTTTGGTCTCCAGCTGTGAACTGATGGCAAAGGCCATTTTTGAACAGAGGTGTTATGATCTAGGAAGTGAATCTTTGAGCTTTTGTTACACACATTTATCTTTGTCTTCATTTTTCTGTCTGTACTTCTTTACCATCACCAAACCATGGGTACAAGGGGCATCAGTAGCAGCCGCCCTCTGGTGAGTTTGTCTTTTGATGCAGAGAAAAAAACAAACAGTAAGCTCTGATATGTTTCCATACATTTCTTTGTCAATGTGTCTGTCCACCCCATTGCACATTACTGGAAGACTGGTCAGGAGGTGTGGGGACAAAAGAGCTGCATCTACTAACTAAACAAACAAGCTACATTGGGGTTCATTTTAAAGGTCTGTCTTCAAGTTGAATCGCCTATCAATGGATCATTATTGGCCTGATCATCTTTTCAACTTCCTCACAACAAACCAGCAGTTCAGCAAGAAAATGTTGTCTCTGAGAAGAAGAAATGAATTAGTGACCCTTTACTTTAAAGCTAGATTACACGGAAGGTTAGGTATGTAGTTGTAAAGGTAGAGGGTGGGGTTGATTGTGTGCGCACGACCCTCCCGTCACATATTGCTATCATAGTCCCCGACCATCCTTCGAGTGTTGGACGCCAGGAAGATGTCGTTATCTTGAGGACAGTCATGATGGCAGGAGCAGGTCTTGATGAACATCATCTTCTTTGTGAAGACGTCTCCCTCAGGACAATGGAACTCCACCTCGGTTGTGATTGTGGCATGAGGCGTGCAGCAGCGGTTGTCTGTACAGATGCCGCAGAACTTTGGTTTGTACAGCCTGGTGCTCAAACAGCCTGACAACTCGAAGCGCATCCCTCTCGTGGCCTTTGGTGTCCGGTTGCATTTCTTCCCTCTCTGTGGGACACAAACGATAATCAGTGAATTATATGTCAGCACCATCATAGAGTCATTAGTCATATCAGCTGTGGCTGTAGTGATGTATAGTATAATATAGTACAGAAACTGCCATTCCAAAGTTAGCATTAACCTGTTGTTTGCTGCTGATGCTTAATCCATACCTGTGCTCTGATTGTCCATAATCTCCCAACTGACCATTTGGACAATCTGGCTCAAGTCATACTTAAAAGATAGGAGCTTGTATTGGTAACTCCAGCTGTTTCTGGTCTGTGCTGTGAAGCAACTCAAAGTCCAGTGCTTGGTTTGGTTTATAGTATCATTGGGAGATCATAGGCATAATGTCAATATCCATTACTTTGCAGACGATGCTCTGATATTTCTCAGCTGTGACCCTGTTAACAGTCTGAAGGAAATGAGCACCTTCTTGAATTATTCATCAGAAGAGGTCTCGACTTTCCCTGAAGTTATATAAAAAACAAAACTGAGATCTAGTTATTGTTTCTGATCAATGTTGGAGTAGTGATTAGTGGGAGAACTGGGACTTTTCCCAATGAGCCACTCAATGTGAAAGAAATAAAACATCAGAGAGACAAGAGAGAGAGAGCGAGAGAGAGAGATATGTCTGTGTTGTGGTGATCAGCCCATATCCTTCATGTCTGCCCCCTCTCCAGCCAACTACATTCTGTTCAGACCTGCAGCTCCGCCCACACACTGTCTATGTCTTTGTATCTTTATCATGGTTTAAACACTGTGGCAGCAGTGAACTGTTGCTGAATTGTTGTACATGAATAACAGAGTGAACTCGTCGACTCCAGCAGTGCGTGTTCATGTGTTTTGGGGGATGGCTAAAGGGAAAGGATGGGATTTTATCTGTTGGATAGTTTCAAAATTTGGCTAATTCATGCTAACATTTCAAGGGCTACTACCTAAGCTTTAGGTGACTTTAAGTCATCTAGCAGCTGCAGTTTCTATGACAGAAGCAAAGGAGGAAGTCAAGCGACATCATTGGAGAGTGAGTGTGTGGAGGAGGTAGGGGTAGAGTGGTGGGTCAACCAAACATTGGACAATCATACCCTAACCTTATTGTGACCATGAAACAGTCGCTGTCTTAACCCAAACCATGGTGTTTGTGTTTAACCCTAACAAAACCTTAGCCCTAACATTTTCACATCATAAATCAACAGTGATTTGTGGAAGGCACAAACAAATGATGTTGTCCTGTTGATCAGGGCATCAGATTTGTGTTTTCTATATATTTTGTCTTATAATGTGGAGGGCTTGTTGGCTCTGCCTGTGTAGACTGTCTCGTCACTTTCCAGTAACTAGTCACTGTAGCGTCCAACCTGCCCTGAAGAAGTAGTACCCCTCAGAGGGCGTATTATAACCTCTTTGTCTTGTAAACACAATGTTTGGTGAAGCTCTTAGCAAAACTGGTGAGTAAACGGCTGATAATGCTAACAATCAATATGTAGCAATAGCAAAACTTACAAGCTCCTTTAACTATTAACACTCACTTAAAGTTCTTACATTTTACCTTATGAGGACCAGAGCACTGAAACCTCATAAGTAAAGTGAGTCCAAGTGATTGACTGTGTAAGGTTTTTTTTGGTTCTTTCACAAGTATGAACACCAAGAATCCAGAACATGTATGAAAATATGAATGAACTGACATCTGTGCAGTAGCTGATGAGGAATATTTTGCTTACCTCAAAAGCTTCTTTTAGTTGAAACTAAACAAACTGACCTTGATTTCTATTTCCTGTTGGCTGTCGCAGGGTCGGACCATGCAGATCCTGGTCTGCCTCTCCAGCTGGCAGCGCTGGTTATCATTGGTGATACGGGATGAGACGGCCATGCCACAGGTGGCCGAGCACTCGCTCCACTCTGTCGTCTGGACTACACAGTTATCTCTGGGACTCTCTTCGACCGGGCCATGGGGGGACACTTGTCTGAAGACTGAGACTGGACTTGAAGAGGGCAACGGGTGAATCTGAGAGGCTCCTGCCAGGAGAGGACGGAGGAAGAAAAGGTATGAGAAAGTGATTAAACTAACTGGAGACAGAATGAAGTGTTTAACTATAGAAAAAATAGTTACAGACATTTCAATCAGTTGTGGTCCAAAATGAGAACTGTCTCGACAACTGTTGAATGAATTACTATGCAACTTGATTCTGACATTCATGGTCTTTAATGATCCAACAGGTGGATACTTTGCAGCCCTATCCTAAGATTAATTGCATGCCAGTGATGAATCATTTTTCAAAAAGAGACTACGGTCGACTGCAAATAACACAGCAGCTGAGAATCAATAGGAAATCCTCCATAGATCACGGTCATGCCTTTCAAGACTGAATCTTCCGAAGGATGCAGCTCCTGAATTGGGACACAGTTTATATCTAATATTAAATTACTAAAATGAGGGCACTAAATACTTATTGAGTGCACCACTCAAAAGGAGGGAACTATTTATCAAACAATTGCTAGTATCACCTTCCATCCTGATTGATATCTGTCCTGTGCAAGGCTTATATTCTGCCCGTAATGAACAATGCCACTATCTGCGTGTGAGACTTAAGGAGAATATCAGCGTTACATCAGGCAGTGAATCAAGCTTAAGCATCAGTTAGTTAACAAAGAATCAAAAACTCAGAGCAGGTGATGAGACAGAGGTGACACTGACTGGCAACCAATGACTGATAGAGGTGGTCCCGAGGCGTCTGCTCACACACCCACTCCTCACAGCATTTCCCTGGGATCTGGATACGGCGAGGGTACGGGCAGTCAGGGGAGGGCAGCCGGACGTCGCTGGCACACATTGGCACACAGCCAATCTCTCCATTCATACACACACAGTGGTGCTTACAGCTCGGCTGGAAGGACTCCCCACTGCGGTAGATCACTCCCCCCAGGTCGCAGGTCTGACCCTCCTGAGCTGCAAACAGAAAAGATGCAAATGTCACTAACAGCCATCTGATGAGTCTAAAGTGCTGTATAGTATGAGTATACAGTACTATATATAATGCAGAAGTGAATTATGAAATTAATAGTAATTTTTCAATTTCTTTAAAAATAGCTTCTGTCTTTGAAAATGAACTAAAACCTGTTCCTGCCAGATGTTTAGATGATCGACCTGCACATACTGAAAAACTCAGACCTCTTTCCTTGCTGCTTAGTGATGTGCACCTCATTAAATCATAACAAATAAAGAAAATTGAACATCTGCAAGGAAAATGAACAATTAACATATCTCAAAATGTGCTAGGACAGAAACGTCTTTAAAAAAAGTGAAAAAAAGAAGAAAGAAAAATAATGATGCACAATACCTCTTATCCAACCAGTTACAGGTGCAGGAGAAAAGCAGTGTACAAAGGAAGAGGAGAGGTGGTCTGCACACTGATTGTTGCAAGGTCTTAAAATTTAACGGAGGCTGTGTGATATTATGATACAAAATAACACACACCATCCAAATAATTAACTATGTTGATAAAAAATATTGTAAAGAAGGAAGGATTGTAGCATACGGATATATATATTAAGTATATGGTAAGCATTTTAACAAGGAAAATGCATATAGTATCATACAACAAAAAAGGTTTGGAACCAGAGGGGGACAATGGAGCCAGTGGAGCAAATGCATTAAGGGGAAAGTTGTGGTTATGCTACCTCACTTTGTCTTCATGAAAATAGACCCATCATCATGCAGTCCCTGCAGTCAGGTGGTCATATTGAAGAAGCTAATATCAATGATCATTGTTTTGACAACTGTCAAAACAAGTAAAACAAAAAACACATATTTTCAAACCACCCTTTAAGTTGGTTCAGTCCAACCCCTGGCTGATCGATTGAAACAGCACGCTTTGATTATCAATCACAGTGTCCTGACTACAACCAAACTTTAAATCATGCCAAACTGATTTGTGAGTCAACGTTAGCTAATGCAACATTAGCTCAGGAGCCAGCTGATGGCATGGGACTTTGGCTGTGTTTGCACACCCATAAATCTATGCAACACATCATGCTACACATCCATTTTCACACACAGTGAAAAACCAGTTGTGATAATGTCGCCGTGCTCCGCTCTGCGTCTCCTTTTTGTGGTCAGTATGCCTTTGCAAAAATCATGAATGTGATTGTACCTCAGGACTGAAATCTAGTGATATAACATAATTTTACAGTTTTGGTTAACATTATATTGGCCAAAGAAGAAGAAGCCTCAGAGCCACTCCTCCATGAAGAAATACAATTATAGATGTTGAATAGTTTCTGAGATGCAGGACAAAGTCTGAACATCAGACAACAGTTTGCTCCAAAATCAAAAACACCTTGCCTCACTTTGTTCTTCAGTTTCACATTTAAACATGAACTGATATGTTCACCAATAACGTGATGCTAAAACTGCTACTACAAATTTGAAAATCAATTGGTTTGTATTGTTATTTATCAGACAGGACCATCGGTTAATATCTTCATTTAACTGCCAACGTCTCAGAGTCACTTCCGCACTCTTCTCAGTAAATATGTGTGAAAGCACCTGAGTCTCAATCAGTATGAAAAATATGGCAAATCCAAATAGTTTGAGTTGTACATTTAAATAGTCATTGAAGTGAGATAATGTAGGTTCAATGAAGTTATGACTGTTCCTGTAGAACATTACAGCTGCAGCAGCTGGCGGAGCTGTGAGAACAGAACCTGTGATTAACAGGTGACAGGTGGAAAAGTGACTGCATTTTGATGCAGTTGTTAGACTTTGACTCGACCTTATGAGTGTTGAGAATAACAACATTGTTGAACCAGGTTTAATTATTATTGAAGATGGTCTACTAGCCTGCAACCTGCTATCATTTAGACTATGTGATGTTTTTATAAATATAATTTCTGCCATTCTTCTTATAATCACTTCCTGTCCTGACCCACCAGTTAGAAACTGTTGTTGACACATTCTTGGTTTGTATAGCACCTCAGTCTATCTAATCCAGATTTGTGGAGGGGCTGTTTCTTGATTTAATCCAAGAGGTTGCAGGAAATCTGTTTTAGGTTACTTTTTTTGAGGGGAGGAGCCAATTACCTATTGTATATTATATATCTTTCCTAATTTTCTCTGCCATTTTTTCTATTTCTCTGCCAACATAACCAGGTGTCCACGGAGGGATACATAGCATAAAATTGTGTTTATGTCAGATTCCTCATTTAAATCATGGGATGACACAATACTCAACTTTCTAACTTTCTTAGTTCTATTTAGGCAGCTGATAGAACGGCCTGTATGTTTGAAAGGGGCTGTAACTGTATGGGCAGGAGTGAGCCAGGGATCACACCGTGTATAGGAACATCGCAGCCTTGTGAGAATGGCTGAAGAGTTGCACTCATGGCTGAAGGCTCACTGGGTGCAGCTAACATATGTAGTTTCTGTGGCTCGATCACCTCTTCAACTTCAAAACATAAGGACGTTCCACACTGTTAGTATCACAAGAAACCACCTTCTGAATGTTATATGTTTCATTAGTATGGGGGGGGCAAACAAAGATGGAGGTGTGTTTTATGAAGAATGTTACCCATGCAGATGCCAGTCTCAGTGTCACTCAGCAGAGCGTAGTCACAGTAGAGCTCCTTGTGATGGTCGCAGGGCTCCAGCAGGGAGCAGGGCTCCCCCAGCTGCCTGGCGCACACCTTACAGCAGCCACAGCCATCCAGGACCAGGCTGGTCCCCACTGGGCAGAGGGGGGGGTCTGCAGGGCAGGCGCAGGGCTGGGAGCAGTCCTGGGCCACTGTCTGCAGCAAACACACACACACATACATCAAGCAATGCAGACTTCTGAATGGAGAAGGGAAATATGTCCCACCCCTTCCGGCACAGAGTAAGGGAAACAACATGAATGCCACTGGAGTTAGAAAGTGATAGTGGAGTCTGAGGCCACTTTCCCATGGGAATCATGAATGAAAATGATTGGACGTTACTGGTCAGCTGTTAGCTGCCAGCTAATGAATGAGCCAGTAATCATGAAGCATATATGAATTCAATGCTCTGTCAGAGATGATGCCATGCTATGCTCTCAGTGTTTTTAACCATGACCACAGTCACAGCTGCACCACTCATTTCCTTCTATATTATCAACAGATCACTTGACTTCATGTAATGTGAAAGTTGCTGCTCTTGTGAAGAACGCACAGAGTTATCACCAGCTGCAGGTCCTCTCAGCTCTGTGAAGCTTTTTAGGCTCTTTAACTCATTGTTTTGGTTTTGCAGCTGAAACTTTACTGTTTTAGTTCAGTCTCATGCAGCAGAAACAAACAGCTGTTTTCAGTGAAAAAGCTTTGTCCAAACAGCAGGCAGATGAAGTTCAATTAGCTGTACTCAGCAGACGTTTAACAGCTGAAGATCACACCCCCTCATTAGCGCAGCAGCACTTCTGATTGGTGATTGTAATCTTCAGTCATTTTCTCTGATTATATTTCTTTCAGCATCATTGGATGAGTAATGGAGCAGTGTGACTGCTCTCTGTGAGGAAGTTAAGTCAAATATGTTTCCTCATATGAAATTCTGTAAATTCAGGCTGGACTGACAGATTATATCAGAATTACTTAAAGGTTCTGTAAATGAGATTTTAAACAATAATACAAGCCACACCCCCTCTGTGTTCCTCTGCTCTGTATTTTGGTAGCATGGTCTGGTAGCATGCGCTTGTTTGTGCATGTGAGTCCCTCTAGTTAAACTGTTGGCCAGTAGGTGAGATGGCTCAGTGCAGTATGCAGCATTCAGGTGAAACTGACTTTCCACAATTTCCTCCATTGTCTAAAAAGAGATGAGACCAGATAGCAGGTGGGCTGGCCATGTTTTTATTGTAAAGTTTTTACAGGCTCTGTCAGTTTCATTGGTGCGTCCGGTCCCAGCGGATCAGTCCAAGGCTGGGTTCACTGAGAGGAGAACCCTACCACCTGCTGGGGGGTCCAGCTCCAGCTGGTTTCTCTTCTTAACTTGATGTCTAGTGTGACATCTAGTGGCAGTGATGCTCGCTTACAGAACCTTTAATAGTAATGTAGTAGTTATATAGTAAGTAATATAACGAATGTAATTAATGTTTCGTCTCTCAAACAGTGCTTTTAGACATTTTGCTTGTTTTTAATTCTTTTTTTTTAGGGAAGAAGGAAGAATTTTGTGATATGTTACAATAGTGCGGTTGCAGCACCGGTCAGCTGTTAGTCTTCCTATTGCAACAGACAAAGGTGAGTTAGTTATAATAAGTTCATGTGGACTGTTTTGCCAAGTATGTGGTGTCCTCTCTTTATTCTGCACCAACAGAAATTAGCCGCCCTGTTTCACAGAGGCTTCTTCAGTGTAATTCTGTGAGTATCTTCATTTTATTTGACTTAATGTTCAGTGGTAACAGTCAGATTGTGCAAACCAATCACTGGTTCACTAGTAAAATGAGAGAACGACTAACAAATGTTAACTGGCAATAGGCTTGGGCCGATATTCGATAGAATTTAATAATATATTAATATAATTATACATTATAAAAAACATCTGAAACATAAAATACAATATTATAATTGTGCATATAAAAGGATATTTGGTCTGCGGCGATGGAGATATTCAATTTTGACTTTATTATGTCCTTTCTTTCTTGTCTCTCACACTGTAAGGATATTGATTATGAGCCTTCAGACGTATTTCTGTGTCTGTCTTCAGGACACACCTGGCTTCTCCTCACTTGAACCTAGTGAAAGCAGGGATCATTTTAGAAAGCGGTGCGTTCAGGGATGTTCTGTACCAAAGAACTGCACCTGGAGCAGAGCGCATTAAAAACATTTTAACTTTATTCAGCAGGAGATGTTGAACCGGAGTAGTGGTCACAAATCAGCTTTTAGGTACATTGAAATTGTACATTGAGTGTTTTGTATGTTCACTGTACAGTATGTCAACAACAATATGTGTTTTATTGCTGATTTGTTATTTTAAATAACGTTTTGATAAATGTATTACATTGTATTATTAAACATGACACATTTTGAGATATGACACATGAATATTTTCTCACCTAAATATTTTAACAACAACGTTTTCTCCAACGTTAAAGGGAGCCCGGTACAGTGAAGTCAAGGTTAAGAAATGGTATAGTCCACTTTAGGCGTTTCTGAAATCATATTTTTCCAGGCACAAATATGAGAAATGTATTGTAATATTAAAATTACAGGTAAGACAGATATATATTTCAACCACCTGAGCTGTTGTTTTTACCCCTTTTGGGGGGGTTCAAGTCTTAATATCAACATACTGACCACATATATTATGTGGTCAATATGTTGATATATTCATCATATACTCTGTTATAGAAGATAAAGTCACATGGGGTGAGGCTGTTATTGTTTTGGTCCAATTGAAAGACTGCAAAGAATGCCACAAGATGGCGACACCAGACTGTGATCACACAGCCAGCGAACACTTTCCATGTTGTGTTTCCCTCCCACTGTCCAGCATCAGCCCAGCAGACAGGGAGCAGGTTAGGAAGAGGAAAACATGACCGTGACAGAGAGCAAAAATAGAATAGTAAGTGGTCGTGCCAGAACCAGCAGCAGCTTCCTACATTTCTACCCAATGAAATAAACTTGAACTTTATCATCTGAGGTTCAGTTCTTCACGGTTTATGATTTCAACTTAATTTAACGAAGCAGCACAACACCTCAGCCTTGATATGAGCTTTCTTTTTGACAAGACATAGTTAAAAGAAAACTCACCAATGAGATAAGAAGCAGGAGAAGAGAAAGTGTGGCTGAAGTTTCCACAGACATGTTTCTGTGCCGGCTGCAGTCCACTCAGTAGTACTGGTTCCTGTGGCGGGAGGCTCGCTCTTGTTACTCTCTCTGCAGCAGAGTGATGAAGCCTGGGAGGAGAAACTGGCTTTAATACCAGCCCAGTGGGTGTAGCCGGAGAAACAAGAGCCATGCCACTCTGCTCTGAGAGGTGAAAATATTCCAAATCAAATGGCCTTCTTACTGAGACAGCCTCCTGTGACACATCATTAGTTCATAGGGTGGTGGGTGGACAAATGCCAACGGGCAGGGGTGTTAACTTTGAGGTAACTAACAGCAGCTAAGGCTGGTCATTCAGAGTCCTAATTTCAATCCAATTTGCAGTGTGTCAATATCAGGGTGGCTCTGACAGTTACTGAGTATTTAAAGCCATAAACCACAACTCAACAGAGGACAGTCTGAGTTTGAATTTCAGGAATGTTGGTCCCAGAATCTGAGGAATGATTTCATGTAAGGTAATGTTAATGATTGTGGAAAATGAGGGCAATGCGTGCCAAAGCTCAGAAGCTCAGAGGCAGGGATAGGCAGACACACACACACACACACACACACACACACACACACACACCAACAGGGCTGTTCTTAAATACAAGAAAAAACACTGTGACACTCTTTGAGTACAAATAGCTCCACAAAGCTGCGTTGATGACAGGGCTGCCATTCAGGAACCACTTGTTTCCAGGATCAGCACATTGAGATGCAGAAACTGAAACAAAGCCAGAGGCATTTGGACAGATGGAAGACTTCATGTGAATAATCCACAAAGCCTCAGACATGAGTGCTTTGACATACACATGAGTATCCAGGTTATGGCCTTAATGTTTTATCCTGGTTCAGAGAAAAACCTGGGCCCTGTGCTACGATGCAAGCTCAGCATATTCAGGATATCTTTACATCATTGGAAGAAATAGAAATAAAATGAATATGATCTCCTTCCAGACAAGCTTTAGCTCCATATCAGATCCATACGAACATGCTTAAAAGGACATATCACACGACCTTTCACGTACACTGGGCATGCACATGCCAGTGTAAACAGTAAGCAGATTGTCTTCACTACAGTCGGTCGCTTAGCTGCAGAAAATACTACACGAGGAACAGCAATGGCAAGAAGTAACAAGGTGGAACTGCTAGTGGAAATGGTGGTGACCGGTGAGAGTCATGTCAAGAGTCATGTGATTGAGTGTGACAAATCAGACCATGAAGGATCCACCTGCTGGAGCTGCCTTCGTTGGTTTACTCCCGATTTTAACATACAGAATTACTGGCTTATGACCCACAGAAAAACTGCGAACCTCGAGAGTCACGTTATTTCCCAGCTTGGTGTAATGAGATGAAACCCCCTCCATGCTATATACATGTGTATATAGCATGGAGGGGGATAATTCATTTTAGGGGTAAGGGTGAAATTGTATAAAAAAAGGGCAACAATTCATTAGGATAGGACAAAAAAGTTAGATTAAGTTCAATTATGTTTTAGGGGCTTTCAACAAAAATCTAAATACAGGCCTTCTTACATCACTGTGAAGTTTGTAAATGTTTTTGTGAAAATAAGGAAGGAATTTGGATAAATATGAAAACAGTACTTGTTATAAACATTGTCTAACCGTTGCCATTCTACAGCAAGCACATAATTAAATGGTATTTGTCTCTGTTCTCCTGTCACAAACATTATATAAAACCTCACTACGGACCAACAGCTGCCATGCCCACACAGGTGTCATGATGCCGCTGAATAATGAGCACGGAGCCTCATGCCTCACATGTGTGTCACATAATGTTTGACCTGAGTAGTAAACACACACTCTCTCCACCGTTTCTCCTAAATGGCCAGATAGGGCTGTTCTCATTAAGAGGCATTGACTCACACACACACTCACACACACACACACACACACACACACACACTCTCTTTCTTGAAACTGAAGAGTGATTACCAGCCTGTCCACCTCCAAAGCTGTTGAGCAGAAATTGTACAGGATCCTGTCAGTGTCCTCTATTTGTGGTTGGTGAACTAGAATTACGTCCTCACTGTGGTATCCCTCCACCACTCAGGTCACATCCCTGTTTGTCCAGAGTCAGACAAAATATGAACCATTTGTGTAAAATGTCATAATTGCTGTGCGGAGACTCGAGTAATGGCTAAAAAGGGTTTTGTGAGGTCACACTGACCTTTGACCTTTGACCTTTGACCACCAAAATCTATTCAGTTCATCCTTCAGTGAATGTTTGTGCCAAATTTGAAGAAGTTCCCTGGAGGTGTTACTGAGATATCGTGTCCATGAGAATGAGACAGACAGACAACATGAAAACAATATGGCTCTGACTGTCGCCAGCGCGCAGGAATAAAAAGTGTTTTTTCCAGTGAGTGTGAGTGTTTGTGTCGATGCAGTGCAGCCACTCAGGCCCTGTCCACATTAAAATTATAGTGCACCTCCCTCATTCATTTCTGAGATTACTGTGTTGGCACAGTGGGGGTCCTGATGCAAATAGCTCTGTCAAAAAACAAACAAACATTTTGACATTAGATAGGCTTACAAACCTATGATGACTGCTGTGTACACAAGCGGTGACATTCAGCGCTCACAGGCCCTGGGACTGTGAAGATGGCTTTACAATAAAGCTGCTGTTCAAGGAGGCGTCATCTCCGGGCTGAGCTCCTGTGAAACCACAGTTCTCCACAGTAGTGTCAGACGTGGGATGACTTTGCTCAGCCAGGTGGAGGAAGTCTTTATTTGTTGTGAAAAATACGATTACAGAAAGAGGGAGATTCCAGGGTTCTCCCCCGGTGCATGGCAGCCTGTGCATGTCCGAATGAAAACCTCAGAGTTTTTTCAAACTCTGTCTTTGTGTCCAACACTTCCATCAGGCCAGAACCTTTAGCTATATGCAAGAAAAATCACATCACAGAGCATCAAAGGTCGCTCTTAAAACAGCAGAAAAGAATCAGCTCATGATCTTTTAGGTGAATTTATCAACATGGGAGATACAGTTCATTCAGAAAGTATTCAGACCCCTCACTTTTTTCACACCAGCGACAGTCAGAGCAGCCATATTGTTTTCAGGTTGTCCATACGTCCGTCCTATTCTTGTGGACACGATATCTCAGTAACACCTTGACATTCAAATTTGGGACTAACATTCAGTAAGGCTCAAGGATGAAGTTTCAGATTCAGACACGTTGCTATGACACTTTATTTAGCTCAGGTTCCTCCATTTCTTTTCACCATCTTTGAAATGTTTCTACACCTTGACTGGCGAAAGAACATCTAACCAGTCTTCAGTTTAACAAGTCAGCACCTAGAACCAACCATACTGCCCCTGAAGATCTCTGCTTTTACAGCATCTTGTCTGGCTGTTCATCACTTCACCGCTGTCTGCAGTGAGAGAGTAGATCTCTCTCCAGGCTGCACCCAGGCAGAAAAACAGTAGTGGAGTAATAGAGTACTTTGTTGTATAACTCTCCCTGGTGATTAGCAGTTCTTTGACCACAGTCCCTTTGGTGTTCATGTGAACTGGAAGTGAAAACAAGCCACCTGACTCCACAGCTTGTTAGTCACAGCAGGATATGCAGAGTTAATTACATCCTGTGTTACGGTACAACAGCTGAAGTGAGGGAAGGTGTTTGACTGGAATCAGAGCTCAGCTTGGTGCTTTTGGCTGCAGCTGGAGCTGGATGACTCAGTGCAGCCGAGGCTCTGACTCTCCTCAAACACTCAACGCACGCTGTTGCTTTACACCAGTCAGTCTTGTTGTTTTTCAGATATATGATATACTTTCAGCTTCACTGCTGCTGACCAGAGTTCCGCAAACTGCAAAATGTTATGTCAATGTTATGTTATGTCCCTTATGAACAATGTACATTCAAAGTTGTGCAACACACGTAACTAGTGTGATGCTTTTGCAGTGTGGCTCGTCTAAAATAATCATGTCAACAATCAACTTCATTGTCAGCCAATAGACTGAGTTTGTTATCTTGAATAACAGTGTAAGCCATGATCACGTTCACAGGTTGAGAGCTAATCATATGATTACAGTGTAAAGGACCTTCCCATCATACACTGGGGCAACAGACTCATGGATATAAGTCTTATTTGTTATGTGTGTTCACCAGCTGAGGGTGATGATGATGCAGATTCTTAAAACTGACATTAGAGAGGAGAACCTGAAGCTGCACCAGTAATTCTCCTCTATCATGTGTAATCATTAGCTGCTGTATATTCTCACTACAAAATGAACAGTGAGAATAATTTAGTTCACAACATTATAGTGTGTGGTTTTTTTTTTTGAAAGATTGATAATTGAGTAGTGGAGAAGGGGTAGGTTTAAATAAGCATATGCTTCATCCTACTCCTTTTCGGACATGTTGGGTTCACATTATTATTTTTGTTTTGGCTATTGTTATTGGATTTATTTGTTTTTCAGTTTACTTTGTTGTGTTACTTGCACATGTTCGAAATAAACTAAATAAACTAAACTAAACTGTTTAATTCAGAGAATCCCAAACTAAACTCGGTTCAGTTCTTTTTTTTAGTGTACACATTTAATTTTGTTATCAATAATAAAATATTTCATCATACTTGAAAGTCCCATATAGTATAAAGGTAGATCATCTTTGATTATAAAGCAGGTCTATGTGTAACAGAGTCAATTATACAGTAGTAATATGTGTGACAGTGTAAAATATACAGTAGTAATATGTAGTATTATAATTATACAAAATCTGTGTTAATAGTTATAACCTGACATGTTAGCCTCCAGATTCAAAATGTGGAAGGTTTGAGAGTTTCCATATCCCTGCGTTCACTTCTGTGGGGTCCCCACTATAGAGTGGGGTCTCCCGCCTTTACCTCTCCCCCTTCTTGCTGTTGCACTCCACGGGAGAGCTAAGCAACAACACTGTTGTGTTCAGCTACGTTCATGAGCTCAATCGATATCTTAAATTGACTTCATGATCACAACTGACCAAAGCTTTTAGCTATTGACCTCTTTTGTTAGAATAACAGGAGATCACCTCCAACGATATCCTGGTGTTTGCCTCTTCATCCAAACACAACGCTCGACACTAAGTGGTTACATAGGTTCTATGTATGGTTCTTAATACTGTGAAAGTATCAAAGCACCAGCAAGTCCTCCAATCCATACGAGCAAGTCGGTTGTTCCTACCCTCAAATACGACCCAGAGGAGTGTTTCCTAATATAGCGTCCCTACGGCGGTATGCGTAGCGGATTTCAGTTGTCATGGTTACCATAATAAAACATGCGACTGTACCAAGAGCGGTGGACCGAACGTAACTATAATAACGGTAATGGCTCGGTTAGGTTTAGGCACAGAAACTACTTGGTTAGGGTTAAGAAAAGATCATAATTTGGGTTAAAATAAGTACTTCGTCAACATCAGACAATCTTTTTTGTCATGGTTACAATAATAACAACAAAAGTTCATAATAATGGAAATAATATAAACTGCCACTTTCACATGGGAATCGAACACCGCTCTTCTGTGTCGTATTCATCCATCCACCACAACCTCCTCCTGACATGGACTTTGTCTCTTTATACTACGTCACTGCACTTTTCCCTTTGCTCCTGTCATCATTACTACCACCACTAGATGTCACCTAGCAACAAAACGTAGCTATGGGACACAATAAGCTGCTGAACAAACGGCCTGTTTTCTGAGGACAGTCTCCAAAGCGCTCCGTCCACAGAGAAATGCACACAGCCTGTATTCAGGAACTGAGCCTTAAAACCAGCCGTCAGGACTTCTGCAACTTTGTGAGTAACTACTTTGCAAAAAAGTAGTTACTGCCCTCAGCCCCAAGCCCCGCCCACCTGGACCCACCATCTAAGGATGGTTTCTCTGTGTTTACCTGCAATCCTCTGATATTTTCTATTGGATCACTAGGAAAACAGTCAGCCAATCAGAAGAGAGGCTCAGAGCCTCCTCTCTTCTGATTCTACATCAATGTAATATTTCAGTTTTATCTTTTCAGACCCCTTAAGAGTTTGTCTATAACTCACTTGCTCTACAGATGAGCCCTAAGAAACTCAGGACTAATTAGAAGTCAGAGAGTTGGTGTTGTAGTTAACAAAGCTGCTTTTGATGCTCACCTCTGGGTGTTCGTGTGTGGAGGTTGAACCTGCACTCTCCAGTCCTGAGCTGCAGTGTTCAACGACACAGACACACTCTGAGACTCCGGCGCACCATGACCTCCCTCCCTGCCCACACATCCCAGACGATGTGTGAGGGCCGACAGGCTTATCGTCCACTTCCTGAAACTCCTGGTGAGCAGCGAGGCAGAGACCAGGTCACGACCTTACATCACTCTTTTATCTCAGCTGACTTGTATTTCCTGTGCCGTGACCTCACCTGTTAATGCGCTGACTAATGTTACTCGGCTAGATTAGCCAGTGACCCAGGAGGGTGGAGTGCTGGGTTGGAGTGTGATTGGGCCAGACTAAATGATTACATTGGGTTACTTTCTTGCTGAAATATCTGAAATATTAGAAAATGAAGGCAGGCCCTTGACTGTGGGTTTCCTTAATGCCTGTCACCCTCAGCAGAAAGCACCTAATGTCTTCAGCTGACACTGAACCCAGGATCCAGGTTCATTCCTTATAAGCTGGTCTTGAGACATTGCAAGGACTTCAGGAGGAAGCGGTTGGACTGGGCACAGACATCAGCAGCATAGGTCAAGGTAAACCATGTAAACCATGATCAAGTCCTGGGTCTCAGCAGAAAACGAGGTACAAGTTTCTGTATGAATCGTGCTTATAAGCTCACTCCAGTTCTACAATCCTTGTAACAGAAGAGTTTATCATCTTGTGGTTGTAACTCTGTATGTCCTTCTCCTAACCACTAAGTCCTGGACCTGCTCACCTGATTTGTCTTTTATCAGGCATTATCATCCAACAACTCTACTAGTTGGTTCAGGAGGCTGTTATCACTTATTTATTTCAGTGAGCCAATGCTGGTGGAGCCAGGTCAGCTCAGGTGATGCTCACCAACAGAAAGGAAATGACAGTGCAGAAGTACACCCGAAGAAGATGTGATGTAGAAGCCCCTACTAGCCCAGATATGTAATGCAGATGTGTGATGATAATGCCTAATAACAGTCAGATCTTGTGAGCAGGTCCAGGACTACGTGGTTAGAAGAGGGAAAAACAAATTAACCGTCAGACAGTCAGAGCCGGGGCCATATTGTTCTCAGGTTGTCTGTCTGTCACATTTTCATGGACATGATATCTCAGTAACACCTCGGCAGAACTTTTTCCAATTTGGCAAAAACATTCACTCGGACTCAAGGACAAACTGATTAGACTTCGGTGGTCAAAAAAGAAACAGGAAAAGAAATGAAATGCATCTTTTCCTCTAGATTGAACCATTCGGACTGTACTAATATTTAAAGAGTTTAATGAGTCACATTATCCCCAGCTTGTGCCAAATGTCTAGAAAAGAAGATGAGGTAAGAAGTGAGACTGAAAATGGCTTTATGGTCAATTGCAGTCCAATCAGCTCTTGGTCCAGACCATGGTTATCTCTCACCTCGACAACTGCAGTGCTCCACTGTGTTCCTCTAATGAATGTGGTCTGGTATCAACATCCCTGCACACAAGACAGTCTCAGTCCAGACTGTTCTGGTCTGTGGTTCCCTGATGGTGGAACAAGCTACCAAAGTCTATCAGAGCAGGGTGTCCCTCTCTATCTTCAAGAGTCTGTTGAAGACTCATCTCTTCTCCTCACACCTCGAACACCCTAACATGTCTAACTGGCTCTTACTGTGAACTTTCTCTGCACTTCTTCACCTGATCTCCTTCACTCATTGAATAGATGTAGTACTTACTCCTTACAGGACCCTAACCCTAACCCCTAACTTGGTAAATAAAGAAGTAACACACCTGCAAATTATTTAAGACTCTGAATTAAACAGAACTCTGAATTAACATGAAGAATGTGACCAAAACAGCTTTTTATCATTTAAGAAATATCGCCAAAGTATGGTCATTTTGTAATCGCATAAAGATGCTGAAAAACTTATTCATGCTTCAAACTGATTAGATTGTTGCACTGCTCTTCCAAAGCAGTCAATTGAAGGACTCCAATTTATTCAGAAATGTGCTGCTGGACTCTTAACTAAAACAAGGAACAGAGAGTGTATTACCCCAATTTCAGCTGCACTCAACTGGCTCCCAGTATCTTTTATTAGAGATTTAAAGGTCCTTCTACTTGTTCATGAAGGTCTTCATGGTGTGGGACCGGCCTACTTCACTACTTCCCTGTGAAATGAATTCAAATCTGTGTTTTAAACGTTGCTGTGACCCAGTTGTTAGAGTTGCTTCCAGCTGTGCCACAGTGTGTCCATGTTTCAGCAATAAACCCGCTGAATAAAACAGGCAGGACTGATGGTGTTTATACTAGCAAAGGTCTGAACTGAATTGTCTTTGAAATGTTATAGGTACGTCTGACGGTGTGATATGGGAACAGGTGCTTACATCAGCACCATCAGCAGAAACATTCCCAGCAGAGGATCAGCTCACTGGGGACACACCTGTTTTCATTATTACATTACGTCATAGAAAAACAGCAGCAAAGCCATGTGGCAGGACCCAGACTTTGATGTATGATACAAGATGAAGACGGAAGTGAAGGCAACTGGAGAGTAGAGGGGGTTAACAGCCCAGTGTCCCATGTTACAGACTGAAAAATAATAAATATCAGGATATAATAAAGTGCTGAAACCATGTCTCAAGAGGGAGGAGGTTATATCACCTCAGCACAACCTAAATCCCTGTGTGACAAGTTTTGCACATATTTTTCCGAGTCCAGTTTAGCAGCCTTTTTGGTTCATAATCAAGTGAATAATATTGACGTTAATTTGCAGCGGAGGTTCAAAGAGCTGGTCCTGGTCTCTAGAACCGAGGCCTGGTCCATGGTAAACAAGATGTTTTCCTCCGCTGGGTGGCAGAGGATGGGAGTGAAGCTCAGGGCTGAACACGGATGAAAACTGTCGGTAAATTATACTCCAGTGCTCACTGTCCTGCTGAAGAGAGAAATACATCTGTGTTCATCATCACTTTCACTCTGCTCACAAACAGTTGAAGTCCACCGCTCACTGATGTGCAGGAGAGAGATGGAGCAGTGTGCACCACACACTCTCGTGGCGACACAGCGCTCCGGTTCAGATATAGAATGGAAGCTGTAATTGTCTTGTTAAAGTCAAAGTTCAGGTTTTTAGACGTGGGGTTGTGTGAGGGACTGATCTATATTCAGTCTATTATCTACAGTAGTCACTTTAACAAATACACACAGAAAAAACTAATATCAGTTGAAGTGTTGACTTTATTTTGAATATTTTCACCACTTTATCACTGGCTCCAGGGCCCACAGTCAGATATAAGTTATAAGTATAAGTTTCAATGAAATACTGAACTGTTATATTTTTAAGTCCACACATTGCTGTTGGTTATTTCAGAGGTCCGTCAAGTGAGCAACAGACATTGATCACAACTTTTCTGAATAAAAGCTCTCAATTAGCTCAAAATAAAGCATTGCTGCAAAAAATGACCTTGCATGCTTTTATTTTGTAGGCAAAAACGCTATGACAGAGATCTATTTTAGCATCAGGCGCTGTCCAACTGACTACAGTGCAGCAATGTTTGTGTCATTCACTCTCAACATGCATAAAAGTATCACAAGCATCTTCAGGTGGAGGGAGATTCTCTACGTAGACATTATAGCTAAATGTGGGACGGTCAGTCCAATATCAAAATAATCTGATGGGCCAGATATTATTGCTGGCAGGCCAGTTGTGGCCCGTGGGCCGGCAGTTGCCAACCACTGAAATAATGCAACTGTAGAAGTTGCAGCAATCACACACATTTTTTTCAGGAAATGCAGATGTTCTAGTTCCAGGTAAGCAGGAAGGACTATCCCCCTGTTACTGTACATTCTCTCATGAGTTATTTCACTTGACAGGTGTTGGTATGACATATGCTATCAGATTGTTGTGCTCAGTGGAGATTAACATGGAGATGCTCTCTGCTGGTTGTTCTCTTCTTTAGGACTTTATCATCCCGGTAGAACACAGGTGGGAACCTTCCTTTACTTGGTGAGCAGCTCACCCATCCTTTGTCCCACTGTTCACATCTCTGTGATTCTCCCTCCATCATCTTCATGTTTCTTCTTCTCATTCTTACAACCATTTATTATCATTTACAATCATGTACAACTGGTAAAAGGTTCAAACACATCACCATTTATTAATGAGTTACTAAAGGCTCCTTTTACCAGTTAGAAATGGTGGTAACTCATTAGTAAGATTAATGAGTAGTAAGCATTAACTTGGTCTTGAGCCTGCAGCAATGTATGAAAACTAGATAGATAGATAGATAGATAGATAGATAGATAGATAGATAGATAGATAGATAGATAGATAGATAGATAGATAGATAGATAGATAGATAGATAGATAACAGTCAACAATAAATAAACAATAATAATTAGATTAGTCCACTTCCTTTGGCTGAGGTGTTGTATAGCCTGATGGCAGTGGGAACAAAGGATCTCCTGAACCTCTCTGTTCTGCAGCGCAGTGAGATGAGACGTTTGCTGCAGCTGTAGCTGCTTCTCTGTCCCTCACAGAATCATAAAACCATTTGAGCAACACAACATTTCTACAGTTGTAGTGATGTCACACTGTTCCCAGATCTAAGCATTTACTTGTCTGAGTACATCACAAGTGATGGAAGTGACTCAAACTATGCAAACTGTTATGACCCTGGTCCCACCTAACATACATGTGTTACCCCATAAAGTGCTGCCTCACAGATACAGGTCTGGAGTGTTGGAAGGACATTATTTTGTGATTGGTATTGATGGAATTATATTGGGTTTACTCTGGTGCTAACTCTCTGACCTCAGTATGTGCTCAGCAAACTTCAGTCAAATGATCAGAAACATGATGAAAAGTGATGCTTTTTATTACTTGACAGATTATTATTATTATAAAAGAGCTTGCACAACAAATCAAGAAAAAGTTTCAGCCACCGAGAAAAAAGTGAAGAGAAGAAACGCTTCCTGAGAGAAATGTTGACTTCATGCCATTGCACAATTAGTGTCTGCAAAGATTTAAAGTGAACAGAAATGGAGATGAGTTTGGGTCCTGAATTCAGTTTGGGTTCTTCTTCCCTAAAGTCTGGCCTCTGGGACACCTGCTGGGGTTACAAAAACACCTTGTCTTTAATGAGGTGTGGTGGAGGGCTAAAAATAGCCAGAGCTCCTGGACTGAGCCACTGTGCTACCTTCCTCCTCTGCTCTCTCAGGATGTTGTTTAAGTCTGGTACATTCCTCACACACTCAGCCAGCCTGCATGTTTGCCTCCTCCCCTCTGTTTCACTCCGTCCACCTCCTCGTGGCCTGAGAACACTTTGTACTGGCTGTGGCCAGACGCTGCTCTGAAGCATCGTCTGATCATGTTTACAAAGATAACTGTCGCACACAGTCATCCTTCATGAAGGTTTGTTTTGTTTTAGAGGCTGTGTGAGACAAGGATTATCATGATGTTTTTCTCATAGTTTTCTACAGACACATGTAAAAAAAAATGTATATGTATATATATATATAATAATTTTTTTTTTTTTTTTTTTTTTAATTCTGACTTTAAACTGAGAATTCTGAGATTAAAGTCAGAATTATGAAAAAATATTTCACATGTGGCCCTTATCCTTTTCCGTACCTTTTGAATTTAAAATGGTAAAAGTAAATTAATCATAATAAATAAGTATGTTTTTATTAAAATTGACTTGGTTGTATTTCATGTATAGTTTAATTCATTCATTTTCTTTGGTAATCAGGCACCGTCTCTTTAAGAGAGTGCACTTGACACGTTTACTCCAGTTAAGATGTGGAACAGAGGAATCTAATGGAGTCTATAGACTAGCTGTGGAGTCATACGGTTTTCATACCGTGTCCTTCCATGTTTAGTTATTTAGCAAAGAAACAGTGGATTCAATGGATTCTACCTGCTTGTGGCACATGTGGAAGTTTTTTGCATTTTTTTTGCATTGTTCAATCTTACAACAGAAGCAGAGTGAATTATTGTGTGGAACTACATCGATTGGACACGTGTAGGCCATGACTACCAGCTTAGTCACATTTCTGCAGTAACAGAGGTGTTATTGCATTTCTGGATGATGTAGTTTGTGATTGTACTTTGTTACACTGAGAAATGAAGCTTAGTCAAAGTTCAGTCAGGAAGATTATCTCCTCCATGCCAAGTCCCAAGCAAATTTCCCGCTCTCTCTAAGCTCCACCAGCTCATTCTCGTCTTCATCCAATCACAACCTGACATGCTGGCCTTCAGCCAATCACTTGTAAGCTGTCAAACTTTAAAGTGTCTCTCTCTTCGCTGTCATTCAGCACCCACCTCCAGCCTTCACCACCTCAGCTGTGGAGCCTGACCATCTCCAATCAAACCATCCAATCAGAGGTTTCCCTCTCATGAAGACATTGCATCCTCAAGCTCCATCCCTCATCACCACCACCAGTGTCTAGTCTCCGGGGGAAGATTCCTCTCATTGGAATGACCTTACTCCTATGTGCCGCTTTCCATGGTGGTCAACTTCCTGCAAGTGTCTGAGTGCCAACGTCTATTCCTTCTGTTCACAGTAAATTCCATTGTACTTCCAATATCTCCTCCTCTTGTGTTCCTCTATAAGTCTCTCCTGATTGAAGTGTTTTTCTTAGTGTATTTAGTGAATGACAGGATGGGGTAAATAGGGTATTAGGACACACATTCAGCAGCACCAAAGCAGACAAGACTCAGCTCTCTGTTCAAATACCAACAAAGAACCTTTGTTTATTTTTACATGACGAGGATTTGTGTCACATTGTTATAGAGCCACTTCAACATGGCAGACAACTTTTAATTTCCTGTTCCCTACCTCTTGATGATGACAACAATCCATTTCTAACCTTAACTTAAGTGTAATGTTTTCCAGAGGATAAATCCTGTGTTTCAGAGTGAAGTGTATTAATGGTCTTTATGAACTTTGGTACGCCCCTGACTTCTCCTTATCCTCTGGAACAGTCACAGGTCAGAATTTCTCTTTCACCAACACTTTGGTTTATTTGTCGAACAGTTTTTCCTTCATCTGAGCCTCACAGAGCTGACTGCACGGCTAACCTCACCCTAACCAAGTTATTTTCTGTCAGGGAGTGCTGCTAACAGAAAACAGACAGGCTACCCAAACACAGACACACAGGCAGGCTGATGCTGTCAAGTGTCTTTTAATAAGTGAAAACAGGCTCACAGTCAGATGGGTAGACAGGATGACAGGCAGGACTCCAGGCACACACTACAGGACGCAGGTAGCAGACAAAAGCAGGTATCTATACAGACTGGGAAAACTGGGAACAGGTGTGAGAGTGGGTGGAGAAACTTGAAGATGAAGATGGCGCAGCAGGTTTGCCTGAAAATGTTTTTTCCATCATTTCCATGGAGATGATTGCAGGCGGTTCAGTAACATCTGTGGCAGCGGCACGATTTCAAAACAAAATTTTACCAGCTGAACACTGCAGGAACAGACTGAGAGTTGAAGAGCCACAGGAGGAACCACGTAGAGGATTTCTGTTGTTTTTACTTAGTTGTGTTTTCTGTCCTCTCTCCTGGGTGGAAACGGACTTCACTGTCTCTGAACAAGAGGACTCTGTCCTCGTTAGATGAGCCTGAGGAGGAGGAATGTGATCACATGGACCTGAGCAGTGCAGAGACCGGCGACGATGAGGAAGACGCCAGAGAAGACCAGCCATGATGGAGTGGCTGGTTAAACCGTCGGCCGGATAATCTTTACTCTTCCTCTCATCAGGATGATGATGATCCAGATTTTGTGCCAGATTTTTTCTCACAGCACCAAAGACTATCATCTGTAATCTGCCTTTTTTGCTATTTGTAAACAGCCTGTTTGTTTTGCCTTCTTTATGTTATTGCGCTGTTTATTAATATGTTTATAATCATTTAGCGTGTTAGCTTGATCATACTCTACTGTTTATCTTGATATGACAGAAAGGCCCCTGCTACCAGCCCCACAGGTGAAACAGAGGCAGATCCTCTTGAACCCAATCAAGGACATGGTATTTAGTGTGTGTTTGTAAAGGTTGGCTGGTGGCAGCGATGGAAGAAGGATTCAGATCCTTTACCTAAATAAAAGTACCATTACAGCAAGGTAAAGATACTCCATTACAAGTAAAAGTCCTTCAGTATTAGCAGCAAAATGTGACTGATGTGTTATCAAAGGACTATGAGTGATGTGAAAGGTGTTGTTCGGCCACAGTCCACAGAGAGAGAGAGAATTATGACCAACTGTGTGGTTCCCTTCAGCGCTACACAGCGCTATAGCATCGTAGCATTGTTTTGGCAGCCCATGACTGTTTTTGTTCACTCAGCACTCTCATCAGCAGCTTTGTCTCCAGCAACAGCCAAACAGCAAGTCTCAGTCCCGGGGATCCACATGTTCTCTAACCGAAGAGCTGGATTTGAGTTTGACTTCATTAATAATCTTGAAAGGAAGAGTTAAGGGATTTTCTGAGCACTTCAAATGAACTTGAAACTCAACTTGGACGAAAGGTTCATAAAGTGCCAGAAAAAAATAAATGTGAGTACCTATAATTCCATGACAACTGGGCAACTCAACCTGCTGCTGAAGTTAATATGATATGATGAAAACCTCCAGAAAAGCCACTGAATGGAGCTTGAGGCGCACTTGTTTTTTTTTTTAAAGTATATTTTTGGGGCTGTTTATGCCTTTATTGGATAGCACAGCAGAGAGAGGGGGAATGACATGCAGTAAAGGGCCGCAGGATGCAGGATTCGAACTGGGGCCGACTGCAGCGAGGACTGTAGCCTCTACATATGGGGCACCTGCTCAACCCTCTGCGCCACTCGACGCCCCATAGAGCTGCACTTGTTTAAAGTAAAGTTTTATACACGGGACACTTATTTGTGGTCTGACACACAATCAGATGATTGTTCATCCAGTACAGGAGTCGCAACAACATTTCTTTAGCTTGGCGTAAGAAAGACTGAGGGCAGTGGGTGTGCATGTGCACTCCCTCTGTCTGCGTTCCCTCAGCATCACTGAACGCTGTCAGAGACACACACCGCTGCGATGCATCTTCTTCCTCTTTTATAATATTACACTGAGAGAAATGTTTCAATGTAGGTCTTTAATCACACAACAATACAGCAGCTGTCACTTCACCACTCATTCTAATTCTTTTGACAAAACACTGCTAGTTGAAAACATGAGAAAATGAGAGCTAGAAAAGAAACCTAGAAAAATCAACAGGAGTTGAAGGAATGGTCTTTACTGCAGCCGTGCTTCTTGTTCATGACAGGAAGTGCCAGTCAAACCACAGGAATGCAAATAACTACAGCAGTCATGGTTTTCCACAAGAGAGGGAGACCTGAAGGGAGGGTCTGTGTCCATCAGGGACGCAGGGAGTCAGTCAGAGCTGAGGGCGCTGAGAGAAAGTCAGTCTTTATAATGACGTCATAATAAATGCTGCAAGATGTTCATGGGTTTTAAATTCATTTGAACTGTTAGGATCATTTATATTTAACGCTCCATCCAGTCTAAAGGTAGATGACCATGTGTTGTTTGATTATAAAGCAGGTCTAGGTTCTATATTAATACTGTGAAAGTATCAAAGCCTCAGTCCACAGAGAAATGCACACAGCCTGTATTCAGAAACTGAGCCTTAAAACCAGCCGTCAGGACTTCTGGAACTTTGTGATGTCACAACAAAGAAGTCACCGCCCTCAGCCACACCCCAAGCCCCCCCACCTGGACCCACCATCATACCTTGCAGAATTAGGTTTTTCTGAGTGTTTACTTGAAATCTGCTATATCTTTAATGGATCACTCACAAAACCATCAGCCACACAGAAGAGAGGCTCAGAGTCTCTTCTTATGTATCAACACTTCAAATAAAACACCCAAGTGTAAAATATGGGACCTTTAATATTTATTTTACACTCATTTAAGCATGACTAATAACTACTGCATGAGAACTGCAAGGAGGAGCAGAGGGAGTGAGGCAGTGTGTGGATGCAGGTGAGAGATGTGACCCATAACCAGGTTATTATAGTTCATATTTATAATAATACAGGACAGGGATAAATGAGATGAGTATACGTGGATCTACCATGCACATTCACCCCACAGAGGTTCATAGAGAGCTGTGACTGTTGGTCACACCGTTAACCAAGCCTCTAGCCTGCAGTGTAGTTCATATACAGAGCTACAGTCCTGCTACGTGATGTACTTGTGCCCCATTGAACTAAACAGGATCGTTCATATCAAATGATTTTAGCCAAAGAACCTCACACGAGGCAGGAAGCCATGACGTGTATAAGATTCCACATTCACACCAGAAGGCATGAAAACTGTGAAACCTGGTTCGGCATATGGACTTACACAATGTGCAAATCAATTCTAAATCACTTATCAAAACCCGCATCAACAGTACACGCATCGCTTCAGTAACTGTAATTCCCTCGCTGGTCACTCCTGGTTAAGATGTCGTCTGATTGTACTCGTTCATTTTCTTTCAGGTTTTCATGTTACAAGGAATCAGCGAATCAAACCATTCCTCACTTCAAGATCTCCCACTAAAAACAGGATCCCCCTTTGAGAGGGAGACTGGAACGTGACAGCTGTTGGGAACACTGTTACACTGTGAATATATTTCTTGTTTATTCATCTTCCCAGTGCTTCTATGCATCATCTCCACTGACCTCAGGTTTTAGTTTGGTAGCCTCCCTGTGATGAACAGACTCCAGGAAGCTGCACACAGTCACTGCTGTTCTTGCCAACGAATGGGTCGAGCACGTAACTCCCTCTAACACCACCTCCCCCAAAATGTTATTTTTACATTTCTCTTAAAAAAGTGTTAGTAGGTGTTTCTTTTTCACTCTGGACAGAGCCAAGCTAGCTGTTTCCAATCTTTGCTGAATCAAACTCTGATCCCAGCTCTGTGCTTAACACACACATGAGACTGATATATGTTCTCTTCTCAATCTAAGAGAGCAGGGAAATAAGCATATGTCCCAGATTATTGAACTCGTTTTTATTTCAAGCTTTCAAAGTGTATCAGGATATGTACTGTATGCTGAGGACATGGTTGCATGGAGGTGCCAGCAGAAAGGTACCTTGTCCACACTGACTGCAGCTGAGGACTGTTTTGTCTGCGAGGACCTGGCAGAGGTTGACGTGTCCCCTTGGATTTCAGCTGGAGCAGGTCTGAGAGGAAATACCGCTGGCACAGAGCGAGGGCAGACATGCCTCACCCCTGACAGTCTGGATAAAACACTTGAGCACCGCTGCAGGCTGAAAGCAGATCAAGGAGAAGGCGGTGGCTGACAGCACGTAGCGGTGTGTTTCTGTAAGCTGACAGTCCTCAAGGACAAGAGAGGGGATTTCTGAAAGCAATCCCAAAGGGTCTTTATACAGTCTGGGGTGGCATATCACATTGCCCTCCTGCCAACCCCATTCTCTGTTTTTCCTGAGTGCATTCACACACACCCAGACAGGAGAGGCCCTTGAAGGCCTTCCAGCTTTAACATTTGGCCCATCTGGAAATAATTAAAGAGGGAAAAAAGGTGGATGAGTTGGTCAGACCAATTTTCCCAGAGTCCAATAGACCCACCCTAACTCTGCACTGCTCGTACTCATACTCCACTTCTTTCACTACAATCCTCCTGTAACACCAGTCCTCCTCCTCTGGTTCCCTCCTAGTACAGATACTTCCATTCCCACTTAATGTTCTGTATTTATCAATTCTATCTTTTATACTCAATCATTATTTGAGTACAAGCTTTTATTTCGAATTTACAGTGACAAGAAAAGCTCTTCTTCCTGTACAGGCCCAAACCATATGGTCTGCTAGACCAGCTAGAAACCACCGTGGCAGGACTGAAAACCCAGAGTTAAACCTGAAGTTACCTTTACAACCTCAAACATTTGTTTCAGTTGCCTTGGTGATTTTGCTCTGTTGAGCAGAGGTGAGGTCGTGCTGCCAAAACATTTTTTTTTTACTCAGCTTGTTTAACCGATGTGTCACCAAACTTATTACAAGTCATTTGTTGGGTAATGTGATTATCTGTCCATGCAGTAGTTGTGGAGATATTCCATTCAAATCCTAAAATGTCAACTTTGTGGCACTAGAGGAAACATCGGGATCACCGAAGTGATTAGGCTTCATCATCTGAGGACCATGAATGTCTCTATAAATGTTCATGACAACCCATCCAGTACTTGAGATCTTTCTTTTTGCACAACAGTGGTGGACCAACCAAATATTGCCATCCATGATAAAACAGCTGAGGGCAGCCGGAGAGGACAGGTACACAGACTGGAGTGTGGGTTTCAGGAACAACACTTGGAGTGTGTATTTACAGAAGATGCAGAAACATGTTTTCAGTCATGAGCGTAGAGTCTGCATGTTCCAGCGTCATGTGACCTTCACAGCAGTCGATACGTGTATGCAAGACCTCGGGCATCTTTTTGGTCCTGACCTCTGCACTGATTTAAGCTGGCCAGTCTGTCCACACACACACACACAGACACATGCATACACACCCTTCGTGATGGCCGACATCTGCAACCCATTGTACTTGTTAATTACCCGGGGTTGAACCTTATGGAAAATACTACACAGGACAGAGGAATGTACACAAAACACAATGGGAACTCATGTTCATCTTCATGTTGTGTTGGTTCTTATCATGGGGTCAGATCTTACACAGGACACACTTTATCACCACAGCCTCACAACACTTACAGAGGACGTCAGTGAACCCTGTGGAATGATCTGGTTTTCTGCATGAACTGTGTAGAAAATGTGATCTGATCTTCATCTCAGTCACAAATACAGACAGATGTCCAATGTCCCTAAGCTAATAACACACAAACAATTACAATCTTTTGTGTCAATCTTTCAGCTCTTCCAGCAGCTGCTGATCAGAGCTGCTCAATGTTGAGGAGGAGGCTTGGACCATTCTTATAGAGCTGCTTCAGTCAGACATGTTCTCAGGATGTCTGGTGTGAGGAGCTCTGAGTTGAGTCCACAGCTTCTCTACTGGATCCAGTGTCGAGCTGCTGGAGTCTCAGCTGGACGTCACGTCACGGAATCATCTCCATCTATAGACAGTCTGTGTGACTGTGGACTGATGAACATCTGAACTCTGTGACCCTTCCAGCTTCATGCTCATCATCTCTTCTTCATCCTCAGTCTCTGAGATCTTTGCTGTGACGCCTGGTTCACATCAGCTCAGTGTTGTGCATCGGTGTTCATTGAACACGTTCATATTTTTAGTGAACGCTCAATGGAAAGAATCAGTTTACAAATGATGAACGTGAACGTGAGTGGTGTTCTGTCCAGCGAGAGTGAACGCCTCATGTTTTACGATAGTTTCAGCTCACGTTTTATGTCAGTTTTAGAGCACCCCACATTACGTCTCCATGGACACGGCCCAGCTTGGCTGGTGCTAGCGATACAGACGGTACAGATGCATCTACTACTGCTGAAGCCAGTTTGTTTGAGCATTTGAAGCAGTTTTATGAAAGAACAAGTGAAGACTCAGACGGATTAGATTTGTACTGTATATGGATTTTAAATGTAACTCATGTCTGTGATTCTTCAGTGGTGTACAATAATTTATTTAAGTGTCTCTGACCCAAACCTCCAGTCTGGTTCCACTGACTGACTCCAGCTCTGATAACTCCTCCCTCCAGTTAGTTTGCTGCTCTCTCTCTCCCTCTCTCTCTCTCCCAACCTGAGTCTGGTTCTGCTTGAGGTTTTCTCTTGCCACTGTCACCATGTGCTGCTCATGGTGAGACATGTTGGATTTCTGTAAATCAATATTAAAAAGAGTAGACCTGCTCTATATGAAAAGTGCCCTGAGATAACATCTGTCATGATTTGTTGTTACATAAATTAAAACTGAATAAATAAATCAAATAAAAAAAGGTTCACTTCAGTTCAACTAGCAGCAAGGTTTGGTAGGAGGCCATCAAGGACTTACAGACTCAATTGGGCAGTTAATGTATAAATCAAATCAAACATTGGGGCAACACGTGGGGCTAGACTGCACCACAAGGAAACGTAGTGTGTAGAGATCTGAATACAAAAAGGAAATTATCACAAAAACTATCTGTAACACTCATACGTGAATCAAACCACAAAACAAATGCAGCCTGGAGAAGCTCTACGACCCAGACCCCCCGTTAAAGGAGCTATTTATAAGTTTAGCTATTGCTACATAGCTAACTTTAGCATTAGCAGCTGTTTACTTACCACTTTAGAAGAACATTGTGAGTTCAGCATCAAACTTCATTTCTTTACTCACCAACAGCTGTCTCCAGAGGTGGAAACAAACACCAATGTTAACTCTTGTCTCTATCATGCCTTTTCTTCTACTGAAGTTAGCATGCTAACCAGCTAGCCCCAGCCCATCTTTCTGATAGTGACTCAGTGCAGCCACCAATGCCCTGAAGATGTAGCTGCTCAGAGGACGTATTACAACCTCTTGTACTATAAACACAACAATGGCCGAAGTTCTTTTCAAGCGGCAATCACCACCATCTGCTCCTGGTAAGAAACCCCACTCAGCAGCAGAGAAAACTTGCAACAGAACCGTTAACACGGGAGGAATTATAAAACATTAAATGGCCAACTCAGTTGACTAGTTGACAGGAAAAACAGTGGTTGGCTCCTTTAGAGGGGTCTTTGTTTACATCCAAAACAAATGCATGGTAAAAGTAAATCATATCTCTCGCTAAGCTGGATCGGTAACCTAGAGTCTATATTCATAAAGAACCATGTTCATATTGTACTAAAAAGATTAAAAACAGTTTATAAACAAATCTGTGCAGCTTGTAAGCACTCAACAACACATATTAACAATTATCTATCAAAAGAAATATATCATGGTGCTACAGTTCATAACACCAGACACCAGACAGAGGCCAGCCTCAGCTGCTCTCTCAGGTGTTGCCTGGATCCTAATGCTAGACTCTTGTTTCCTTCCCTTCCACATGATGTTTGACATTTCTGGCAGCATGGTACTCTTTAGTTCCACTGCTACTGAGCCGCTGAAGCAGCTGGATTTAATTCAAGACTGGACATTAGTTGAGAGTATGGTGGAGGGAGTCCTGCCACCCCAACTGTTCCCAGTCAAATATCCATATCAGTAACTCAACCAGACAGCGAGCGAGGAGAAAAAACCAGAGCACCACAAACCCTGTGCCGGTCACAGTCGAGACATGTGAGCTCTCCCAAGATGTCAAACCTTTAGTGCAGCAGCGTTCTTCCTTCTCACGCACCTCTGTGCTGCTAACAGACAGATGGAGGATTGAACCTGGCAGCAGTGAGTGGTGCCAATTACCTGCTCCGCATGAAGGCCAGAAATATTAAAGACAGACTAATGTGATACAATTGGAAAAGATTTAGAGCTCTTGCTCTTACATAACTACAGCTCACTGTGGTGTATTTGGAAAAATAAAAATCTATTATGTAGTCAGCGCCATATTTGTCACTGACAGATAATGCAATCAATCAGTCAATCAATTAATTAATCAAACTTTCTGACCGACTCAGGGTCCAGATAAAAGACGAAACATTACATAGAACAAATTAAAGCACAATAAGAGAACATGGTCGGATGCCCGACAAAGACACACATGTGCCAATGTCTGGGAACACTTCATCTGGACTCTTCCCCATGGCGTCATTATAAGCTACCTGAAGTCTCTGTAAACCTCCTGTTCTGTGGTTTGACCACAAGAGTGCAGTAAAGAGTGGTGTACCATATCATCTTCACTCATCTGTACACACACTGAACCTGTGTAACAGACATTTGCTTACACACACATTCAGGCACGTGCACAGATACACCTCAGCTGGAGCTCCAGCACTTTGGCTTTTGACTAGATAACCTTTAGCAAGACTTTACTTCTGTTTCTTTTTCAAATTTTATCTTTAAGGTGTGTCTTGTGTTTAGTTATTCCTCTGCCTCCATTAGTAATAGTGACACATGTAATGAAAGTAGTTTATTTGCTGTAACAGGGACGATAGGCTCAGAGCTCAGTGAACCTTAAATATTATTTTTAAAATAGTGTCAAATAGCTCATTAAAATTTTGCTTCAGAAAAAGTAGCTGTATGGTCAACCACTGACAGTCTGCTGTGGCTTATAGCTGTAATACATCAATCATGCAGTCTTTGCTAAATAAACATCATATCCTACTGTTGGTGTATTTTTGGGAGATTAACCCTTAATTATTATGCACAAAATTGATTTTGCTCATTTACCAATAGCAGCATAATGCTCCCTTTAGTACACAGAACACACTAATTGCTGCAAATGAACATAAGTCTACATTGTAGTTTGGAGGGTGGATTGGTTGGTTCATTATTTTATTTTATTTATTTACAGAGCAGCTTTTTTTAGTTTTGAGTAAAAATGTGTTGATTAAATTATTATTTTATTGACCACGAGCAAAAAAACTATATGTGTGAAAACACTCTAACACACACACACACACACACACACACAGCATAAGTTCAATCAGGAAGACTCTATACTTAATTCATTCACAGTTCTCTCTCTCTCTCTCTCTCTCTCTCTCTCTCTCTCTCTCTCTCTCTCTCTCCCTCTCTCTCTCAAAGCCCACTTCTTATAATCAGCTGACTTCAAGTGTTTTCAGTAACCAATCTGAACTAGCCGATCACATTATTGCTGTCAAACTTTAAAATCTGTTCTCCTGTCTTCTGCTGTCAGCTTATTCTCATCTCACCTCCTCCACACCATCCAGCTCCAGTCGTCAGATCCAGGACCAGGTCCAGTTCATTAGAGTCCACATCACATCCAACATCACCAGTGTCTAGAGCCCAGGGGGGTTTCTGTACTTCACACAACCCCACCCCCTCTTCACAGATATTGACATCAGGAAGGAGTCTAATTGACACAGACTCTCTCACCTTTCACTTTTCCTCTCTTGTTTTGCACATGGCAATAAACGTTTATTTGTTGACTCAGAATGACATCTCTCCTGATTGAAATCTCACTTTTGTGATTTCTGCCTTCCAACTCCACGTAGCTCCTCATCCAGTGGTTTCAGTTGGGTTTGAAATATTTCACTCTCTCTAATGTAATAAACCGGAGAAGATAGGACTCTCTGATAAGTGTGAGGTAGGTGTGAGGGGGTGTGCCTGCTCTGCATGTGGGAATGAAACGCTCTTCACTACTTAATTTTTACATCCATTTCTCTAGACTGACTTCACTCAGAACTCCTCACACAGTTTTCTTTACCAACATGCATTTCAACACACCAGTTAATCTCATATTAAAAATGCTCTAATGCAGTGGTTCTCAACCTTTTCCAAATACTATATGATGTGGTCAGGTGGCAACAACATAAAAGTTCCTATCATTGTCTTCTCACAGTGATAGGTCTAACATTTTAAGTGTTTTTAAATATTATTTTGTCTTAAAACATTTAAAACATTATTCATACTTTTTTTTCATATCTTTTCACAAAAAATGTACTGTTTAGCTAATGATATGTCAGTCCAATTGCAATACCTTTGCTGCCCACCAGTGGGCCCACAGCTTGGGAACATAGTCTGTAAATAAAGATGGTTTCTGAAGAGGTTTTGAAGCTCACAGTGAGCTGCCCCACCATCACCATCTTGGCAGTGTCTGACTCCGACCCTAACTCCCAGCTAATCCAAAAATGGTCAGAGGTGGGGTGTGTGGAGCTGAGAATTCGGTGCATGCCGGTTTGTGGCAAGCACACGCTCATCGACCTGTCACTCAAAGAGGCCACATCCCCAATTATAAATAACTTTAAGCGTTATAAAATATACACAGGTGAGTTACATAAACAGTTGTCATGAAGGAGGAAATTAACTCTAGAGACGAAGGCAGCTTTCTGAACTGGGCTGTAAACATTTTTATTTCTGCTGTAAAGTCTGACATTTTATGGGGATATTTGGGGTTTTTTGACATGGGGTTGTGTACTCATGAATATTCGTTACATTACCAGCAGTAGATTCTGTTCAGTATTGTTATGTGTTGCTGTGTTTCCTTTGCACTTCATTTTTCAACCACTGAACTATCGTATTCCTACGCACAAGTGCATCTAAGGTGCACAGTTCAGAGGTTGAAAAATGTAGTGCCAAAGGAAAGTGCTGTTTTCTCGGGAGGATAAACTGATGAAAATATTCTACATGAAGCTACATTTAAACAGATATTGGATTGTTTTGGTGGGCGTTTTTAAAAGTGTCTAAACACGTTTTTTCTGGTGGCCCCGCCCACAGCAACACATAGCTCTGCCCCTCCGCCGGTCCCCGGTCGGCTTACCTAACTAGGAGCACGCTGAACACAATCTACTGCAGGTAATGTAACGACTATTCATGAGTACCTCACACAACCCCACAAGCCAAACTATCCCTTTAACATGGGAGTCTATGGGGATTGACTCACTGTTGGAGCCAGACTTTAGTGGTCATTAGAGGAACTGCGCTTTTTGGTTCTTCAGTGTTGGTTTAATTTTTCAGCCTTGGAGGTTGGTGCTTTGTTGGGAACCACTGCTCTAAGGCAACCACACATGTTCATACACATCTCAGGATCATCTCCTGAACCCTTGAAAAAAAAATTCACTTCATTTATTTCTGTTATTAGTGTTTTTTTCTGCCCAGACAAAAAAAATCTCTTGCCTTTCAGGGTTTTCATACGAAATAACTCATCTGATTTAATTTAAAAATACACAAATGTCCATTTTTTTCACAATATTAAACATATTTACATTTTCTAATGTTCTAACTCGGCAGAATTGTTATTTTTCACAGCCTGGACAAGATCCGTTTTTTTTCATGTGTGACTACTGTGAGCATGACAGACAGCTATCAACATACATATACATCATATCTGTGTAACAGCTGTCTGCTGCTCAGTCCAGAGCTCTGAGATCATCAAGGAACTGGAACCAAGTCTTCACACTTACACTTAAGAAGTGCCATGAATAAAAGCAAGTTTAAAGGAAAATTTCTCCCAATCGTCGGCCATCTTTTGAGCTATTTTGTTGTTGATGTTCCCGTGTTTCAAGATCTTAAGCATTTACCTTGGTGAGTTCAACATAATCATAAGTGATAATGACCACGATCAGGAAAATAAAACTCAGATTGAAAGATATTGTTTACCTTAATCAGTTAAATAAAACAGCTTTAATCAGGCCTGAATGTCTGTGGGGAAAACAGAACTGATGACAAGGTCCAGAGGAGTGTTAAAAGAGTTTAAAACATTTATTATGCATACTGTCAGGAGTCATAGAAATTAACTTAAATACGTGTCGTTTTAAGACTGGAGTTTCATGTTTGAGATACTGTCATTGTTTATCATCCATAATGTTCTCAGCAGAATGTAATGCAGCACTTTGTCATATTTACAGACATGGATTTGATTTATACTGATAATCTGTTAGAACTCTCATTTTACAACATGTATAGTACAACCACATCTGCCTTCACCACCAGGAGTCAAACAGGTCCCGTGTCATGTTACTGTGAAGGCTTATGGCTTTCCACAAACTTTACATCAGCAGGTACCACAACAACAGGTAACAACAAATCATTTACAACCCCTACAAACCACAGATTCATTGACTTTAACAAGCTGTGTTGTTTATTTTTATTTTGCCTATTCGGATATCATTCCCAATAACATTTTTACATTTGAAATACAGTGACAGATAGTGTTAGTGCAGTAAATAAGACAAGAAATTAATGAATGAGGCAAATGAAGGAATCTCTCCCCTATACCCCCTCAGTCCTACACCCTCTCCTTAATCTCACTTTAAATGGTTTTCAGCTATTTTACAGAAACAGGCCGGATCAGGTGAGCTGATCACTGAGCAGCCCTCTGGACAATCTCACTCCGCTAACCAAGTGATCAGCCTCTTCTTGCTGTTTTCATGATTCCAACGCAGGTACTTGCAGGTGAGAGGGGGCGGAGCAAAACATAGTAGTGACAGATAGGTCGTGCAGAGTCGACTCACTTAGAAGCTTGCCAGATGATGATGCCGAGTATGACGAGTACGATGGAGCAAACCATGGCGAGGATGCACATCTTCTTCCGGGACTTTTGCTGTGACACAGAAGCAGAGTGGAGGGTTACTGACAGGGTCGTCACTGACTGACAGCACTGAGGAGTGACTGCTGCACTCTCACCTGGTAGTAGCTGGCTCTCTGGAGCTGCTCTGCTCCTCGCTCTACGTGAACTTCAGCATTCTCCACATTTGCCTCGATGCTATCTGCGGAGCAGAACATACAGCAAGGTAAGCTGGGAACTAATGACATCACAGTGGAAACTGTTCAGGTTTGTAGCATCCACAGTAAAGCAGGTCATCTCTTCACTTGTGCCCTCCAAGCACATCTACTTTCTCAGAATTTAAGCCCTGAAAAAGATCCAATGTTTTAATTTTCCTGACAAGTAAGATTTGTGTTTGTGTGAATAATGGCTGTTGCCTGTGAGAAGCACTGAAACAGGGGGATGTTATTATAGTATGCACAAAGAGTCTGACTTTGACAAGAGAGCCCGTTATTCATATCACATCTCCTACACAGAGATCAGTCTCTAACCTTAAACAGGTCGTTTCCTCAACCAAACCTTCACCACTGCCAGAGCAGATTAGTAAAAGTTCATGTGAATCATTTATGGCCATAACAAAATCCACATGATCCATCCACAGCAGCAACTGCACTTACTGAGAGTGCACAGAAAAAACAACCTGGACAGAAAACTGCTGGTGGCCTTTTAGCGTGTTTCACAGTGTGGTACGTAGGCAAGCAAATAATATTGCAATTATTTTGGCAGATGTGACATGTGATTGCGACTTAAATTGAAATGGTCATTTTTACATTATCATTTTCACCGAAAAATATTTTTAAATGATGAGGTGATGAAAAAAAGCAGCTCCTGTGAATTGGATATTATACTTGGCAATATTGCGATTTCAATTAAATATTGATTCATTTTGCAGCCCTACTCTGCACCGCTGAGGATCACAACTCCTAATGTTGTTTTATACAGACCTTCCAATGGCAATGAAGGCTTTTTAATTCTAATTCTGATATACATTTTAGAAGGCAGTGACAATGCTCTCGTGCTTACAGGACACTGTTGTGGAAGCCACTGCGCATGCTCACAACTGTGTTGGAGGTTTTGTGTTGGAGGAAGTTTTTTCTTTTTCTCCAGTTAACATTCTGTATTAATATACAAACAAAACATAATGTAACCTCTCTAATAGTGACCAGGGCCTTTATGTACAGTGGACTCTCACAGAGAGCACAGCCTCCATCTGGGTAACAAACTGCCTCTCTGCTGCCCACTGAAGAGTAGACACAGAGAGAGACACTGGAGACTCTTCTACAGGAAGTAGCTGAGGTTTGTCTAGAAAGTCGACAGATTTGTCACAGGGTGTTTTTTTGGATTAAGTTACTGAAGATGCCTGAAAATGGAAAACTGTTGTGGCTCTGCTGTAAATGCCCCCTGATGACGTAATGAAAACAACATTCAGGGCTGCGGCAAAAACATCATTAAATAAAAACTGAAAAGAGTGTGTAAACTTTCAGTGTGCACTCTGCTGGTGTCCACCACAACCCCACTGCCACTCACCAATCATCTCTCCCTGATCGTGGATCATCACTGCCAGGTCCTTGAAGATCTGGTTCACGTCCATGATGTCAGACTGAAACAAACCAACAAGAAGCAGGAATCAGCTGTGGCAGTTGTGTGTGGTCCCAGGACATGACAGTAGATGGGGGTGGGGGAGTGGGAAGTGTTCATATTAGAAAGCAAAGGCTGACCTCCAGCTGTCTGATGTTGGTTTCTCTCTCCTTGATGAGCTCCAGGTCCTCCTCTGTGATGGCCACCTCCTCTGTCTGGGTTGTCATCTGACCCCAGTCCTCTTGGCTGTACACAAGGAAACATTTAAAAACATGTCAAGAGCTGGCTTAATGAGTCAACACAGAAATGAACTGTTACAGCAGAGTACTGAACACAGCTGGAGAGTATGGTGTCCACAAACTGCAGCTGCTCTTCCTTCCTGCTGTATATTCTACATTGTTTTTTTTTTCTCTTCCTTCTGAATGACAAAAACAACTTCTAAAAAACTTAAAAACAGAATCGCAAAGTCAATCTTTTACAAATGTCCCTAATTATTCTTTAACACTTTCACACATGTAATGTGTGTCCAGCCGAGTACATGTATTTGTCAAGTACCTTTTCATATGGAGGGTTTAAAATAAAGCCAAGTAGCAGAGTGAAATACAATACTCTGTACTGCTGCACTGTATTTCCTTCTTCTGTGCCTTTACTGTCATAACGTCATGAAAAACATTTGATTTCACTTTTAGTCTTTAATAGCTGAATGAATTGTTTCTCATCGAGATGAATTTTCAAGAGTTGTGTTGTGTTTCAGTGTTGTCCAGCAGAGGGCAGCAGAGACCTGCTGATACTAAATGCAAAGCACTGTCATTGGTTTCCATTAGGAAATGCAGCGAGCCATTTCTTCTTTGGAATGGAAACTGAGTTTGTGTTAGTGCCGTAAAAGTCCTGTCATAATCAAATTTTACCTGTTATTTTAATTTTCATTTCTAACAGATTGAGACAGAGCTGTGACTTTTCAGAGGCGACTGTCATCAGGTTCTGGGTCTTTGCCTCAGACAGATGACTTCTCATGGCCGTTTCAATTCTGCTCTGAAGACTGACCACACTCTCTATTGCCACAATGGAGACATCAGCGTCACTTCAGCCAGAGTTTTGAAGTTGGGGAACATTTCTCACAGGGAAGTGCTCTAATCTGACGGACGACCTTCACATTTTTCCATCATTGTTAAAAAAAAAAATCAGTAAATGACAGAAAATATTTGGTTCACATGACCCCTGGATGGAAATGCATTGTCCACGCCAAAAAATGAGAAACAAAAAAATAATCAATTGTCCATTCACAGCTTTGTTTGATAATGTTTCATATTTTTTGCAGTTAGTGTTTGCTGCCAGAACAGCTTCAATGCACCTCTGCATCAATCTCTGAACTCTACTGGAGGATGAACACCATTATTCCTAAAGATTTGATCTTTTGATGATGGTGGTGGAGAGCTGTCTAACAAATATACCTCGTTAGAGGCTTTTAATGGCTATATTCCTGTTTGTTGCTATTTATTTTATAATTTCTTGATTAAATTGGGTCTCCACGATCCACCCAGCAAAGTTCCATATCCCACAAACTGCCTGACGAGGAAACCCTGAATGAACGACAGTCACTTACTTGTCAAAAGAAACAAGCTTCTCATCACGAGAACTGTCTTCAGTCTGAAAGAGAGGGAAAAACACACTACTGTCAAAGTCATGGCTTTCTTGAATCTGACCATTCATCACTCTTCTCTCATGACTGCAGTTATGCTGCTCCTCCTTACTGATAGGCGGGAACCAGCCCTTGCTCTGGCGACTGACTCCTTTTCCCTCTCTGCTGCGCGCCGCTGGACCGCTTGGAAGTTGTTGAGAGCTGCTGAGAAATCATTCATCAGCCGGTCCCTCTGGATCTTCTGCTGCCTCTGGACGTCACAGAGCAGAGGGACACATACAATAAGAGACCAGTTGGAAAGACAAGGAAGAATTCATGGAGATAAAGAGGGTCACGTTTCAGGTTTTTTTAATCATGCCAAAATTATGAATCAAATTTAATTATCAGTTAAATCAGAAAAAGCTGTGGTGGGAGTCATCAAACCTCTGACAGGTCTGTCAGTTATAACCTTGATTATGAAATTAAAGTAGCAGCAATAACAGTCTAATAACTATACTGGATCCTCAAAATTACAACTATGAAATAAATTAAGTTTTGATATAAAAAAAAAAAAAACACATTCATTTCAAGATTGAAGGTTATCCGTAAATGGAATTTTAAAAATGGAGAGAATAACCTACAGAGAAGGAACACGACAGAGTACCTCACACATCCACAGGATAGAAGGTTTTATTACTGGACCATAACAGAGGTATGGGGTGAGAATCTTTTACAATCTCACAATTAAATTCAGAATTGACTCTAGAGTGTTCTGTGTGCCAAACCACTGACTCCTGTCCTGAGCCCACTGAGCCACAAATGAAATATAACAGTTAAGCTAACTCATCTTGATAAGCAGGGATCCAGATTCACTTTTTACACTGGGGCGTCTAACTTTTTTAATTCTAATTTAGATGCAACCAAAAACTTGCACCACTTTTTTTGGCGTTATAATATAATTTTAAGCCTTTTTATCATACCTGAGCCACAGAAACCGGATGAGCCATTCTTTGCGAAAGGCAGACTTTTAGGTCTCTTTCTGTGTTGTAGGTTGAGCCTCTGACTTGGAGTCAGATCTCCACCAAAGATGTTGGGTCAATATTGTATTATACCTAGTAACTGAGTATTTCCATTTGATGCTACTTTATACTTCCACTCCACTACAGTTACCTGACAGCTTTAGTTACTAATTACTTTAAAATTGAAGATTTTTCTCAACAGGTAATATAAGATATTGTACTATTATAACCACAGAGGGACTTTGCTCTTGGCTAATATTGAAATGACATTTACTCACTCTCTGCAGTTACATTAAAACAACTGATGAGCCATGAGGGCACCTGCTGGTTATATACATTTTAGTGGTGAATTTGGGGAGTTTGGATGAGCGTCTCCTCTACTTCTGAAGTCATATGCAAGGTCAAATGTACAACTTTAGTCCACTTTCATTTTTTGCTCCTGTGACACTAAAACATCAACAACATGGCTGACAGCATAGCCCCTGGGGCAACTTGGGCAACTTCTCAGCTACTGGGAAATCATAGAAAAAAAGTAAAGTTTGGAGGTGAGTTGTGTCATTATTAGTGCTGAGTGCAGAAGCTGGAGTGACAGCTAAATGGCACAGTCACTATCACTCCCACCACACTCATCAGTTCATGCTAGTGATGTATTAACAAATGTAGACTGACACTTACTTGCTCTGAGGGTGATGAGGGGAGAGGGATTGATCCCAGCTCTTTCAGGTGCTTGTTGGTTTCTTTTGCCAGTTGGTTAGTATAGTGTTGTATCTGCTGCCTGTGGAGACACCAGCAGTTTAGAATAACAAAAGACTCCCAGTCTCTCTACTACATGTGACAATACAGTATAGTGTATGTGTAGTTTAAGTGACAATCTAAAACTGTTTTGACATGCTTTCTGGATAACAACGATGTGTGCTTTAAAGTTACTATCCCTGATGTCAGAGACTCAGCAACCAAAAGGACAAATTTGATTTTGGATGACACAGATGGTGGGGGAGATCATAACAGATCAAGGTGACTGTGTCTGTGTTTGGTGGAGAGAGAAAACAACATGGGAGTTAGTGGAGAAAAGGTTGATACATACAGACGATCCTGAAGTTCACTGGTGTCCTGTCTGGTCCCAAGCTGGTTCACCATGCTCTTGATCTGAGCAGCTGTCATGAAAACATGCACAGTGATGAGTCTCAGTCTTGATAATTCATACTGTCATTACAGCTCAGTCTCATACAGAGGCAATTCAAAGTACTTCACAGAGTGATAGACAATAAATAGACAAACGCCATCGTCTGATCTGGAATGAACTCTTGGAATTTGGAGAATAAAGCTGCCCTGGGACCTGAGGGACCTGCCCAGTTGAAAAAAATGGGAGCATGTCAGGTGTTTTTTATAGAACAGAAGGAAAGTTTTTTCCCTCTCTTTCAATTTCTTCAATTTCTGACTCAATTATATAATAATAATGGATAGGCAGTCAGTGAAGCTGTTTAATAACTGGAGTGCTATGGTCAAATGCAACTGCATTTCGAATAAGCTAGAGCCACTGAATGGATCTAACAGGAGGTCTGGGAATCTAGTCTGCTGTTTGTGAATCTGCCTGAGAGATGAAGCTACATATCTGAGGTATTTCTAAGATGATGGAAGGATACTTTGTTGATGACTAATGTTACTAATCTTACTAATGTGTGAAGTAAAATTCAGGTCAGCCTCAATATTACTCAGTCAGCGACTTGGCTTTTGCACCGAATACTATGATATCTGACTCATCTCTGTTCCGCTGCAGGACTATTTGTAAAATTCAAAGATGAACATCCTTCAAGTAGTTGAACAGAAAATCCAATGTGTTCATGTTATCAGAAGGACAGTGGGGTATTCAATTGAGAATGATCTGCATAGCTGTAACTCATTTTGTGTTTGCTGATGACAGAGCAAAGTGGAAGTATATACAAAGAGGTCCAAGAATGGATCCTTGTGGGACTCCATATAGCACATCAAATCTATTTGAGCTGATATTAACAGCTGCCAAGCCTTTTGATTAAAATGTTGATGGTATCAAAAGCCGAGCCCAGGTCAAGCACAACAAGCAAAGAAAGATGATTTGCATCAGTGGTAATTCTTATGTCATTAATAATCTTGATGTGAGCTGGTTGAGTAAAGTGAAGATGCTGTAAACCAGACTGGTATTTGTCATAAATGTTATTAGTGGTGAGGTATTGGAGCAACTGAAAATAAACTTTCTCAACTAGAAAATGTCTGGAGACATTTTGAGTGTGCCTGCTGCTTGGTGTGTATCAATCAGCTGTCAGATGCTGTGTATTGGTACAAGTGGATGTGAGGGAGCACTGCATGGTAGCCAGACGATGGATGTGACGGTAGCGTTCACCCAGGAGTACCTGAAGGACTATGGGATATTTGTGGCATTGATAGTCCTACTACCATCTCAGTGAAATGGGTGCTAATGTGACCAGTACAAGTATTGATGGCAGCAGCTGTATCATAGACTTTCGTGTGGAAACACACACACACACACACACACACACACACACTCACACTCACACTCACACTCACACTCACACTCACAGTTAACCCTGACCATTGGCATCAAGGCCTTATTAATATCATTATCACTCCTGTGTTGAAGCTGCAGTCTGACATGTCCTGTAGAAGAGGACAACATGGATGACGGTTAAAAAGGCTAAGAGTTAATAGATATAATTTCCCAATCAGAGTCGGGTTAATCCACTTCTGCCCAGAAAATGCTGAATCATTAAGAACCAATGAGACACTGGTTGCTATGGTGACTGAGGCCCCCAGGAGCAGCATGGAAATACGCAGACAAACCACTCTATCCCTTGGCAAACAACAGCTTATAAGCCAAAACCTCTCATCAAAAATGCCCTCATAGTTAGAAAAGTACAAGTCCTATCAACAAAGTTTTTTCACTGCGAGCATCCCAACACTTCAACACAGACAAAGATGTATTATATATGAACCTGCTGTTTATGTTTTGGAGCTGACGCCATGTCAAAACTCCCCTCACCTCTGTTTGTGACAGGAACTTGTTTAACATGGCCATCTATGGCAGTGTTGACAGCACTCTCTGCACTGAGGGGGGATTTCTTCAAAAACCACAACTCATGTCACAGTGAGAGTAACACTGGGTGAGAGAAGACTCATTTCTCTACATTTCTATATGTTAATTGTCCATGAAGCTTGGAAATTGTGGCATTTAAAAGAGTTTTTTGGGGGGATAACTTTTCAGGTATGTCAGTTAGAGTGAGTATGATGTCACAGACTGCCAACATTACGAGCAATACACATTATTGTATTATAAATCTGAAACGGTCTAAAAATTACATCAAACTTAAACTGTGTTTTCGTAAAAACCATCATAGCTATCAAATTAAACGTTTTACCCAAAAGAGCTCTTGAGAGTTGTCACCCGTTTAAAGTTTCAACCATGCTTCTAAACCATATCTCAACCATGTTAAATGGAAATGTGTAATGTAAGTTAGTGATGAAGATGATTCTTAATTAAAAAAGATCTGATCAGTCAGTGTTAGACGTGGCTTTAAATATTAATAGCTTATCTACAGGGTAAAATTACACAAGAAGCCTAATTCTCCTTTACAATAATTCACTACATTTTTACAATCAGGAAGGCAAACCACCATGCCAGGCGCCACCAAATTTGGGGGACTGAAGCCAACCCCAGCTAACACTGGTCCAGTGCAGGGTACACACTGGACAGGTCACCTGTCTGTCACAGGGCTAACTGTTGTGAGATGACAGTGCTAACCACTGGACTACCGTGCTACCCTAAAACAAACAAACAAAAGATGTTTCTGGAGGTAAATGTGGTATCGCATGGGGCATGTTCGTGTCCTGGTTGTTGAGATGTAGACAATATACTGTGGTAGCAGCATTCCCAGTTTGACTCAAATGCATGTTCTTATGAATTATAAGTAATCTTCAAAAAAGTCTGATAAAAAATGGGCTCCGCTTTATAGAAAGTGATCCCCTTTGCAGCCCTTGGCACTCACAGACATTCAGAGCACCATTAAGTCTGTGACTTTACAGGGAATTCCAGACTTTCAGAATTAGCACAAATAAAGACAAAGAGTAATAGTCAACCACAATCAAACAAAATATTATTGAAAATATGGTGGTGAAAATTGCCTTAAAAGCAAGAAGGTTCAGCACAGTGGGGCAGACTGCAGGCTGACACAGCATTATCCAACACCTTCCCTCAGTCAGTTAGTGAGTGAGTGAGTTTTTTGGGCCATGGCCACAGTCTTACTCACACTGTCGCAAAAAGAGCTACTGCTACATAAGTGAAGCCGTGGAACACTCACTGTTCTGTGTGATCTTCTGGATGTTGGAGCTGCATGTTTGTATGAGGGTGTTGAAGTCCCGTGGGACAGGGCGGAAGCTCTCTGCTTTGCCGTATGACATGTCTGCCAAAAGGAGCTTTTGCCTTTGGAGTTGAGCTTTATCTGCAGACAAACAGAGACATTTTTGAAATTAGAATCAAATCAAATGTGTTCTCCAACAACTGCCAGATTTGTTATAGGATGTGAAAAGGCAAAACAATAGCAATGACAGCATGAGCCCAATACTGACCACTTGTACAAAGAGCATTAGTACAGCTGATGTAAACTCAATGACATCCTGACACAAGAAAGTGGGAAGAAGTTTTAGTTTTTTTAACGTTAGGTTAATGAATATAACTTTACCTGGTGGAAGAATAACTTAGCCTCTGTTGCTACGCGTGGCATCGCCTACTTACAGTTCCAGAAAAATGAGGATGTCATTGTTTTATTGACGGGAGAGATTTACCTATATAAAGGTAACTTCCAAATAACAACTGTTAGCTTGCTAACAAGTTAGCCTACAAACGTCGAATCACTGAAGCTCATAGAAATGAAAGATCGTGGCAGACAGACAGATATTTGCTGAACCAGAAAGCGAAAGTATTGTTTATTGTTAAAGTATTGTACTCAGTTGTGGTCTACATATTATGCCACTTAGCTAAACTCTATCTTCCTCTGTTTAGCTACCAACAGTAACTTACAGAAGAGGGCGTACAGAATTCATCTATTCACAGCTGTTAGCTTTCTAGCTAACTGACGTTAACTTGCTTCATTTGTTTAGGATAACCTGGCTACCTTGAAATAGCTGTGTCTGTTCTCGACCAATTTAGACTTAGAGATACAACATACTGTCAATGAGAGCAAAGCGTTTCATTCGTAAAAACAATGTAATACTTGCTTATTTGGCTGTTTCGAATGAACACATAGGCGTAATGTTTTTCGTTCTGCCGTCGAGATACTGTTCTTCCTGATCTGTGACGCAGTCACGTTACGTCAGGCCACGCCTGCGCATATCGATACAGGCGGCACTGTGACTGGTCCAATAGGACTGATCAGATAATACAGAGAGTTCCATGAAGTAAACCGACGCTTCACCTTTCAATTTTGAAAATGAGAGATTTCAGTTTTTGGTTTTTTAATACATTTTTTTTAAATCTAAAAACATGTCTTCACTTTGTAATATGAGTATAACAAACAACATGTAACGAAGTTACATTACATTGTTTGATGTGAAAATGAACTAAAGCTCCAGCCACATGATTGGCTGATTGGATAATTGTATACATAAGTAGGTGTACAGGTGTTCCTAATAGAGTGCTCAGTGAGTGTATATACATGCTCATATGTAACCCTACAGCTGTCCCACCTGATTCACTTCTCCCAGACCTTGTTCTTCTCTTCCTCTCTTCAGACCTGCCTTTCTCCAGCTGTCCACCAGATATCCTTGGACTTTGCCTCCTTCTCTCATAATCTGACTGCCCTGCCCATCCACACACCTCTTCCCAGTCATCATCAGCCCTGCAGTCAACCAAACTTTCCCCCACCGGCACCTCATTCTGTAATCATCCTTGCCCTCCAAGGCTACACTTCACACTTCATCAGATCATCTGCCTCATGTCTTTGTGTTCTACCTTTCCTGCTACCTGTGTGTAGTAACCTGTTGTCTGAACCTGCCTGTGTGTCTGTGACTGGGTACAGTTCATCCACTGTGAGGCCTGGTGATAAGAGTGGCACTCCTTTTGTTTTTTATCCTCTTTATTGAAGTAGAAAATGTACAACAACATATGGCAAGTGATACATCTGTACAAGAAAACAAAGCACACAAAACACATACAATCAGTACAAACTGTAAAGGCAAAGAATATACAAACAAAAAATAAATCATAAATAACACAGCTAAGGGGACACTTCTAATAACTGAAAGGCATCACTTATGTTCAGTAGTTTTCTTTTCTTTTTGCAGCTTTCTTTTCCATATGATTCAGTGTTTTGCAGTACAGATCTAGTTCTCTCATAAAAAAAAAAAACACCAATAAGGGTCGTGTCTTGATACATTAACATTTATGGATGAAACATTTTCCTAAAATGAATACAGTATTTAACCAAAATTAAGCTTTCTTCTCTTCTCTAATGGTTCCACATGAAATATAATTTCTGGTAAAGACTGAAAGAGAAGAAATTTTGGAATTTAGCCAGTCATACATATCACACCAGAAAGTGTTACTATAAAGATAGAAGAAAAATAAATTATCTGTAGTTTCTATGTCTTCATCACAGAAAGTACTAACATTATAATAAGAGCTGAATCTTTGTCTTAAGAGTTCTTCCAAAGGATATATATCATTAGACACTGACATTGAAGTGAAGTTCTCCTGTTTTTGGAGATAAAGGTGTGAGAGTTCCTCCTGAAATATTTGCAAAAAGACTATGGATCACCTTGTTTGGGAAATTTTTTCCTGAGAAATCATGTCCATGAATCATCAGTACAGGGAGAAAAAATACTTATTATTAAGTAATAATAAAAGAAGTTGGTATACCATACTTGATGTTGTCATATTGTTTATGATTTGCAGTGGAAATCAAGTTGCCAAATTCATCTAATTCAACGCAGTGGATGCATCATTTCCTGTATAACTGGCAGTGATGTCAATATGAATAATGATTATCAGGATCTTGCAGGATTTCAGTGGATTGTTGCTGGAGCTGTTGGTCACCTCACCTTCTCATCGGTTTAAAAACTTTATTTGCGTCATGACATTCCTCTAGCTAACACTGAAGACATGAGTAAAATGCATTTCCATTACTTTACTCTTTGTTCACATTTTGTGTGTGTGTGTGTGTGTGTGTGTGTGTGTGTGTGTGTGTGTGTGTGTGTGTGTGTGTGTGTGTGTGCGCAGACTGATACCTTACCTCACCACTCTGGTCCTCAGTGAAACCAGACTCTGGTGAATGGGGAGTATGACACCTTTGGAGAGGCCAGCAGTGTGTGTTGTGACAGCTTTGGTTACTGTGGTCACCCAGATTGAAGGTCAGTGTGTTCAGTTCAGGAAACTCTCCACATTGATCTCTGGCACTGAGAAGAGCTCTAGATATTTAGCCTCTATTCTGTTAGCACAAGATGCTAAACTTTATAGCGCAACAATACCAACTAGCGCCAGGGAAATCCATTTCTGTATCCATTAAGTATTTAGATTAGATTAGATTAGATTAGATTAGATTTATTCTCATTGTGCAGAGTACAGATACAAAGCCAATAAAATGCTGTTAGCATCTAACCAGAGGTGCAAAAGAATAGTATTAGCTACAGATAATTGTGAGTATAAACAAGTACTACAGCATGAGTGATGCTATGTATGTCCAGTGTTATTAACAGTGGAGTATTTCCATATTATTATTAAATGTATTATACACTTCAGTGAAGTGGACATAGTTGGAAAGGGGAGTGTATATGCAAGGTCAGTTGACAGTTGGTTGCAATGGTTGGTTGTGGTACTGAGGCAGTGCAGTGTGATGTGGAGTTCAGTGGGGTCACAGCCTCAGAGAAGAAGCTCTTCCTGAGCAGAGGCTCTCGTAAAACCTGCTGGATGGAAGGAGGAAAATGTCCATGGTTAAAGTGGCATGTATTCTTGATAATGCTGGTCACCCTGCCCAGGCAGCGTTTATGGTTAATGCTCTCCATGGTGGGCAACTGTTTTCACCATGCACTGTAGTGTTTTACAGTCTGTGTGGAGCAATTGTTGATACTGAGATACAGTTGGTGATTATGTTCTCAATGGTACACAGGTAAAAGTCCACAGGTGAGCTTTCTTAAGGCTCTGCAGGAAGTAGAATCACTGTTGGACCTTTTTGGGATGGAGGAGCTCAGAGCCCAGGTGAGATCATCAGAATAATAATAAGCCCGAGGCATCTATTAATATTCCTCAGACTTATTATTATTCTTCCGCCAAATTTTGGCGCGTAACTCGTCCCGCAGCTTTGAGAAAACCCCGGTAATATATACATCAAAACGTGCGTCTTGATCCGGAAAGAGGTGCTATGACTTTTGGTGTTAAAATTCCAATTTTTCCCCAAGTTATTCCCAAAATACTGGGAATAAATAATGCATTAGGAATGCATTGGAATATTCTTTAAAAAACCACAAAATTTCACCTTTTTTCTGAGTCACCCAGCTCTCTCATACCTGCACGTAGAAATGTGATTCAAACTATAAAACGGAGGAAAACTTCTGCTCTCTCCAAAACACAGCAACTGTTTTTACATAACATGTAAACTTTTCAAACTATGAGCACTCAAAGGAGGAGTGGAAATCATTTTTACTTCAAAGTTAGAGTGAAAGCGTTAGTTGGCTAGAGTGCGTGAAGCAGTAAAAAATAACCTTTATTTTTATTTTTAACTCGAGCTCACGGCCAAACCGTAAAAAGGAGACAAATAATTCTTTCTGAAAATGTAGACATAGTTGTTGGGATTCATAAAATGTAACTTTGACAGGCAGGGTCTGCACAAAATTTAAATGGGGGTGCCGAGTCCGGCAGCAATACCTGTCTCACTCTCATTGACACCTAATGTAATCGTCTTTTTCACTCTCTCTTCGCACTGAGCTTACTCACTCATTTTAAGGAATATCTGAATAAAATAGAGACTGTAAGAAACTTCTGGCTTCAGTGTCTGTCACGGTGTTTTCGGTTTTTGAAAAGAAGTAACGGTTTTCTCATAATTTGCAATTGTTTGAAGCCATGTAGAAGCCAAATTCTGGGCAGATTTTCACATTGCTATGGCAACGGCAGCTCCTGACCTGACCTCTGACAGCCAAGGGCTGCATGATGTCATCGCTACAGTGACAGAGAAGATTTTTTACCCTAACCCTAACCCTATCCCGGCAGTAGCCCCCGTGGCACTCAAAATTTCCCTGGAATTTTCTAGTATACTAAATATAATAGCTATAGTCTCAACTAAGGATAGATTTGTATGTGAACCAGCCTTTGCTGAAGTAAGTTTGTTATAGAATGAAACCTGGAGGGAATAAAGTTTTTTTTTTTAATGTTCTGAAGGGGCCTGGAAATAATGGTGTTAGAGAGCAGAATATTTGTGACTCCAGTAAAAGTAAAGTTAAGTGTTGGTGAAGAGGTCTAGACTTGGGATCTGGATCTGGACTTTTTTCTCCAAACGAGTAAAAGAGGTTTTGTGGAAGCAAAGTTTGGAAAGTGTTTTTGTTGTATTGGTAAATAAAAGTTGCAAAAGAAAATAAAAATCCATATATCTAAAGTTTCTTCTAATGATAATAATAAATAATACTTCCACTTCCAATAAGCAAACAGTGTGGTACTGATAATTCCCTGATGTACACATACAACAAAACATGCAGCTTCTCTTGTGCAGGGAGTCCATTTTAATTTGAAGACTGAATCTATTAATATCACAAAATCCATCTAATAGAAAACATCACATAGAAATACCATGCTATTAAACTGTACCATTAACGGAGCTTTGAGGAGGCAGAGTAGCACATGTGCTCTCTACATCAGGTCATTCTTGGTCTTAACAACACAAAAATTCATCAAGTATAACAGTAAAACCACAAGGCATTAAGTTTGGTTTGGAACACATTGATATATGAGGGTGTATTAATGACACCAACACATTACCATCATATATCAGTGCAGCTAAAAGGTACACTGGAGATAAGAAAGTGCAAATAGTTGAACAGGGTTTCAAGTCAGTGCATGTAGACCACTGGGGCTTCATTCAGGATGATTACGAACACACCTTCAAAATGTCATAAACTGCATTACGTGTGACCTTCATCGTGTGGGGACATTCAGGTTCAGTTTAAGTTCTGTGTGTGACAATGCTGATGAAGCTCATACACATCTGTTCATCGCAGACTTTGCCCCATCCTGCTTTCTTTATCTTCCTCTCATACAACCACTCTCGTTTTAATGCCTAGTACATGCAGTGAAACAATGGTAACCCACGGTGGACCTGAAGGAAACAAAGTCTTCACTATAGAGACAGATACAAACAACACTGTAGGTAAGTACACTTAGATCATAGGTGCATGACAGACAAAAGAGTCTGTATTTCAGCGTTAGGTTAATAAGGTTTGCTAAAACTAATGAATGTTCCATATGTCTAAATGAAACTATACTCATGCACAAGAGTCAACAAAAATCCCAACTGAAACACCCTCGTTTGAATGTGATATCATCACAGATATATTGGTATTTGGGTCGTGACTTCCAAACAGCATGTATTTTGCTTGAACTGATTCAAATGCAGCCCAATTTTAAATAAGACATGGCCTGTTGTGCTTTTTTACCAATTTGAGGGGTGGTTTGAATTTTGAAAAATAAAGAGAGACCATCCAAAGCCCAGAAATCCCAAAGATGTGTTTGAAGTAAATTAGAAACAGTCTCAACATTACATTTGTCCACCACAAAGCACTTCCAAGTCACAATTGTGGGATCCTAACATTTGTTCACGTGATGTGTTTATGTTAAAAGACAAATATTGCTTTCCATGCAGTCATCAAATATCAGCATAAGCCTAATGTGGGCTTCATACTGTTTCTGAACTGCTTCAGAAAGGAGCCAGGGACTTAAATTTCTCTCTTCTATCATTTGTTACTCAAATGTGTGGCAGTTTTCATGTGAGCCACTGTGTACAACTTCACTCTTCACTCTGCCCTCCAGTGTGGCTGTTTGGAACAACTATAAACACTTTTGTCTTCTGACAATGTCTTACAAACCTGCCTGAGGCTATGTCCACACCACATTTTACAACTTAATCGTTTTCTGTCCAGACTAACACACCTGAAAACACATATCACATGACCATTCACATGGGGCATGCATGTGCGCGCATAAACAGGAAGCAGATTGTCTACTCTACAGCTGGTTAGTTGCAGAAAATACCACGACTGAGGAACAGCAAACAGCTGCTGGCAAAAACGACAAGGTCAGTAACGCTAGCAGTCGAGGCTGATGAGACCGAATCAGGGAGCGACTGTGGTTGTCTATGCCGTTTACAAAGGACTCTGTCCATTTTCCAGTTTTTGTCCATCCAGACTACAACGCAAGCACAGACTTTTCAAACTAAAATAGATCCAGCAGAGTTAGAGTTGTGTGGACAGCAGGAGTAAACATAGAAAAAGAGTTTTAAACCTAAAACGTAGTAGTGTGGACGTAGCCCTAAAATCCCTAAAAATCTCAGTCAGGCCCTGATTTAGGTCTTCACGGGATATTAACTCTATTTTGAAAACCATGCTTGTGAAGCTATTGAGACACTATTAGAAAAAAATGTTCCTAAACCAAACTGAGTATTAGAAACTGTCAAGTAAACAAAGTTGGCACCAAATGCTTGTTAAAAGTTATAGAAAAGTAAAGGTAAGGTGGAGTAAAAAGTGTCCCGTCTGTATTGATGAAGTAACTTAGGTATTGTAGTGGCACTGGTATAAACTTCATCCAGCTCTAAACACAACACATTGAGTGATTCTTGGGGTGATTCACTGTATCAGAGGAGAAATCTAACAAATCTAAGAAGTCTTCACTACATGCAATACAGGACACTGCACAAGTCACACAAACACATGCTGACGGTGTTGAGGCATGCAGACCATGGCTGGCAGCAGTGTGAGCGTTTATTCAGGTCTGATCAAGATTGTGCAGGGGGTGCAGCAGGGTCAGATGATGGTCTTGAGCTCCTCGTCAGTCAGCTGGTTGACCACCATGATCTTCATCAGTTCCTCGACATACCTCCCCTGGTCCTGCATGAAGTGTGGGATGCGGATGTTCTCCATCTGAGCCACTGGTTTCAGGCGGTCCACATCTTCGAACGACACCTGAGCCCACAGAGAAACAACAGTGACAGATTTAGCAACCTTTTCAATTGCAGCACAAAAGTGAAATGATGAAACTGCTGTATATATGATGAACAATTAGAAGCCTTAGTTTTATTATTTGATGAGAACCTAAAACTACTGTTGCTGTAAGAGTGGGTTGATTTCATAACAAACAAATCAGTCATTAAATCATGTTGAACATCAGCTGGAACGTTGTTTCATCATGAAAGGCTTCAGTTCTTCTGAAGCAGAAGAACACGGTCTGTTACATAAGCTTCATTCAGCCCTGCTCTCCACTTATTTTACTGGACTATGTGTCTCCCATGTTCAAATGTCCAACTTTAGCAGCAGAAATAAACATGTTTACAGCCTGGTGCAAAAAACTCTCACCTGTGGATAATCCAGGAAGCAGTTACTGTATTTAATGCAGTTGCTGTTTAGTGACTCAGGACACTGACTAATACCACTTTAGACAGAGATAGTTGAGATGCCTCACCTTTCCCAGAGCCATCAGCAGTGGGAAGTTGATCTTGTCCCTGTATCTTAGGATCTTCAGGATGCCATCCAGGTAGACCTGGTCTTTACTGAAACACCCTGCAATGTGAGAGGTCAGAGAGGATGACCAATAAAAATTTGACTGTGTGATTTGTAGTCCCTCCAGGATTTCGCAGGCTTTTTTTGGGATTGTTGCGGCTAAAATACCTGATTTCACAGAAGCTTTTCTTAAAAATTGCAATGAATGTTGCAATGTTATTAGATGTTTTTTTGCAATGATTTTGCAAATATTGTCACTATCTTTTTATGTATAATTCATTAAAAATTGAGGGCAACTTGTACCAGTGAGAATAAATCCAGTGCAGCGCAGGTTGTGATGCAGTCACACGGTCACAAATCTTATAGGGAAAAAGAACAAGTGATTACGCTGCTCTGCTCCGTCTTAATCACAGGTAGAGATGATCTTTATAATAACCTCATGAATATTTAACGTAGAGCCCCCACCCCCCGATTTCTGCCTATGAAACAGTTTCATCATGAGTGAGTGATGGATGACAGGATGTTTTCTGTCTTTTCATCTTTACTAATTAACAGTTTCATTCACAGAGCAGGTCAGAGGTTACTGCCAGCTACTGGCATCTTTTAAGGTGGAATTTTTTCTTGAGTGTTACTTGATGCATGATTGACGTTTGGAAATCAATCAATACACCTTAAATGTCAGTTGGCAACTTTGAATATTTAATTTCTTTTTATCATCTCTCTACATGACTGACTCTTTAGTGATGATCGGATCTTCAACCACTTAAAATGTATATGTATATGTAACCGCATTATGTGAACTGTACATATTTTATTTCATCTGGAGAAAAAAAGTAGCGGAGTGTCGTTCAGGTGGCTCCAACAGCTCTAACAGTAATGTTTGCTGGTAAATGTGAGATGTTAATGTCACACGTCTGCAGCTTCACAACATGCTTCAAAACCAGAAACAAGGAAGTGAGTTTGGTGACGTACATCAAGGTTTTGCACAGGGACTGGTATGATTGGTTCAACTCACGGTAAGCTATGATGATTTTTGATCAAATTTGCAGAAAAGTTTCGGTGATCGGATTAAGATGCAAGGTTGCGCAGGGTTCACAGGGATTGGTTGAATTTGTGTTAATTATTGCAATCGCGACTTTCTGGAGGGACTGGTAGACGGTTAATATCAATATTTTGAAGGTTATTTTGACACAAGTTAGACTGTCTCTAAGTTGAGTATGTAATCAAGTCCAACATTGGTTGCACATACAGCAAACTCTTTTGAATCTTAAATCCTGTCTAGTGACATAGTGACCTGGCTGTGCTGTGTCGGTCTGGCCTCTCTTGGCTCTGACACAGTAGTCCCAGCGGGTGTTGGGGTCCTGGACAAAGCGTCCCAGGTTGTGGAAGAGCTGAGAGAAGGACATGTGGCTGGCCTGGTAGACAGTGTAGTAGAGGAGGGCAGCGCGCCACAGAGTGGGGTCTTTCCTGAACAGGACACTGTGGATGCTGGCCAGGCCCTCCTCTGTGGGGTTCAAGGGCTTCAGGTTGTGCTTCTTCCTGCCCATGCTGCTGCTCCACGGCTGGTGGCAGTTGTTGATGCCTCGGAAATAATGTGTGCCTGGTGGAACGGGACAATACATACATTATGTTCAGGTTCAAATTGAAGCCAGCTTTATTAGTAGGAACATCCGTTAGATCCTTGCCATGGTCTACTGATAGTGTATCAATATCAACAGTCATAATAAATACAGGATAATAATCAGACCTGTGATTAGAGTTATTTTTTCAAATATGAATGATTTCCCATTGAGCTGGTGCCCTCCCAGAGGGAGGCACCACCCCACACTAAGAATAAAATATACTGTAAGCCTTACAGGGGAGTCCCACTGTACCCACCGATCTCATGCCTCAGCATGCCCTCCAGCCAGTGCTCTCGTGCAGTGGAGATGTTGATGGTAAGTGTGGGTCTACTGTTCACCACTGTCATGGAGGCTCTGGACAGGAGGTCATCTGTCACCTGGACTACTATCTGTCAACACAACATCCATAGGACCACTGCATTAGAAAAATAGCTTAATTAACAACTCATGACAGCCTGTATTACATATGAGCTGGAAAACAGTGTCCAAGAGCATATGTTCCCATTAGTGAGTGGTAAGAGAGTTACAGCATCTATCTATCTATCTATCTATCTATCTATCTATCTATCTATCTATCTATCTATCTATCTATCTATCTATCTATCTATCTATCTATCTAGCTACCTGTCTGTCTGTCTGTCTGTCTGTCTGTCTGTCTGTCTGTCTGTCTGTCTGTCTGTCTGTCTGTCTGTCACTGATGTAAAGGTTTACAGTGAAATTTTATGGGAGTGAATTTATGGAAAGTATGGCCCCAAAGATTCATAAAGGTCAGATTCACATTCACTGAGCACTCAGCACAGACAGCTACAACTTCACAGCAGTGCCTCTCAACAGCATTACAGCAATACATTTAAAACATTATACTGTGTTCTGATGGGTTTTCATTGAGCTGGATTTCTACAAAACAATCACTGACCCAACACTGACCTTACAGTGACCCAAGGGTTCTCTGGGCTATTAAGAATCGAAAATGCTAAGTAGCTGTCCCAAACTAGTGCACACTGTCAAATAAATAAAATAATTTCTATCTAGTGGCAAGTTATCTATCTAGTGGTGGGATAAAAAATATAATGTCTGTGGACTCTGGATTTGACAGAGTGAAAACTAAAGCTAGCACTGTAAGATTAGCAAAAGTAATATTTATTGCATGACTGTTGTATTTGCTGGCATTAGCTTGCACTGCATGGTGCAGATATTGATGGATCCCCCAGTAGGACTGAGGAATGTTGATGGAAGATGGATGTCCAGGCCTTCGATCCGATGTGACTGCACCTTGAAGGAACCCTGTAGAGTTCATTCTGAAATAGTGTAGCCCTCTACTGTTGGGGCAATTTGAGTTTGACCTGTTGTTCAAGTTCAAGTTCAAGTTCAAGTTCAAGTAATTGATTGTTCTTACTGTTCATATTCTTATTCAAATAACAGCACAACAAATAGATGGCAGAGCTGAACTGAACTGAACAGTATTTTTATAACAGGTGCATTCTTTTCTATCTGTGGGATGTTGTTGCCTGTAACCTGCTAGCCCACACTGTTTCCTTTTCTGCCTGCTTTTCACCACAGCGTCAGAGATCATTTTACCTCACCAATTCTGATCTGATGCTTAAGTATATTACTACTGAAATATGTTTTTCTCTTCCCTGTAGCTCTACTGGAAACTGCTCTACATGACAGTGTCACTGAATCTTTGGGAGGATCTGGATTTTGTTGTCTCTTTCTGCTGTCTACTATGTTTAAATCCATTAGGAATTTACCAAGCTTACACAAGATGCTGGTATATTTGGTGTGACGTGTTCAGTGGAACATTATTAACTGGGTGATGTAACATGGCTGACGGCTACATAACCACAGGTCCAAACTGGTTTTGATGACCTCAGTAAAGCGGTGACCTTGATGCCCTCCTGTCTGCTGCACTGTAATGATGATGTACAACTTCACCATAAGACAGACTGCAGACCAGGATCCAAATGACCTTTTCACTGTGTGTGATACGTTATGCAGTGGGAACTGTCACACTGTGCTGTGTTTGAATCAAACAAGGATCAAAGCTATAAAAACATGAGTGTCATGTGTCCTCTCACCTCCCCCATGCATCCTTCCTTCTCCATATATTTCTTGACATTGTGCCAGATGCGACTCTTGGTGAGGAGGTTCCCCCCAGTGACCTGCTCAAACTTCTCATAGCTGCCATATCGCAGCAGGGCGAGCTCCATGATGTGCACTGCCTGTAAGAGATGAGGAACAAGTACTGTAAAAGCTGCCTGTGACTAATGACTGTCTTTGACATGTTCTGCTGCTGACGCTTTGGACACACTGAACTTTTCACTCTGGTGCTTTGAAGGAAAAGATAACTGCAAAAACATCACTTAAAAGAAATAAAATATCAACAATAAGACAGATATTAAGTAAAGCATGTATTTTGAAGAGAAAACAAAGTTGAACAGTTAGTACTAACTGGTGAATCCTCATCATCCTATGATCTACCCAAGGTTCTACAGTTGGTCCTGGTCCAGTACTTTTCTTTTATGCTCCTGTTAGATGGACTTGGACAGACTGTAAAACTGTAAAACTATAAAACTGCAAAAAAAAAAAAAAATCAATATTATGACAAATAATTTAAGAATTTATAATAATTTATATAAATTTAATTTTTTAATATTATTGAATAACGGCCCAAGCCTGAATTGAGACACTGTTTCTAAATGGTTGCAAAATTATTTTACAGGCATTTACATTCTCCATTTTCTTGTTACTTATCAACGAACATATTCATCAATACCAGTGTATCTGCAATATGATAATATCAGCCAATTTATTGGTACAGCTCTGCTAATAATCACAATCAACTGACATCAATAAATGTCTGACTACTTTCTCCAGCTCACCTTGATTACTACTGTTCTTATATATAGACTTTCTTAGTGTGTGAAAAGTTGTGGCAATGGTAGAATAAATAAATAAATAAATAAATAAATAAATAAAATAATACCTTTAACTTTCTCTGCATTAGTTCTTGTTGTTTAAGAGACAGTGTGAATCATCATGTACCATGTGTAAAGAAGATTTCTCACCTTAATACCAGATTTTCATTTTTTTCTAATGTTTATGTTTTGGAAGTTGTGTGTATGTATAATTCACTTTTGCTTTACATTGAATAAAGTCATTGTGAATATGAATTTATATTGGAGAGCTACTCTACATTTCCATGAATTATTACTCTATTGAGTAAAGCCCGACCGTTATTGGATTTTTGGGGCCGATGCCAATACCAATATTAGGGAGGGAAAAAATCCAATATCGATATATTGGCCGATATATATATGTATATACAGTATATATACATATATATATATATATATATATATATAATTTGTGAAAAAGATACGTAATGAAAGCAGGATATTTTACAGTTTAACAAAAAAATGACATCAGTGCACTGAAACAGTAAACATCACTGGGAATTAAATAAAATAACTATAAAAATAAATATCTATAAATAAAAAATATAAGAACAAATATGTATATATATTATATACAGTATATATATATATTTAACTTGAATGAAAACAAAGGATCAAATACACGTAAAATGCTGCCTATATAACTTGACTTGACATGATTATTTTCCACTGCATTATTGCTTCTTAATAAAAGTATTCATATCAGTGCATATCGCAGAATATATGCGCCGATACCGATATATCTGTGATAGGCCAATATCAGCCTATAAAATCGGCCGACCTATAAATCAGTTGGGCTTTACTATGAGTATCAGTGTCCATTTTCCCTGACAAATGTCATTAATATCAGACTGTATGACAAATGTGAAGCAAAAGAAAACATAAGTATCCTCTGCAGGATCATTTTACTGCGCTTCCTGTTCAGCTCACTCACTTTTCACTTGTCTAACTATCTGAGCACTTATATCACTAAAAGAGTGCAACACAACACCACAAGGCTGTTTTCCACCCTGAGGCATTTCTTGTGTTCATGTTGTTTACTGGACATGTACTCATACTATAAGTGTCGATTTAAGACACACACTGAGGCAGTTTTAAACTAATCCACCACTGTTACTAATCCACTACTGTATTTAAGTAATGAAGCTGCAAAACAAAACAATGAGCTGGAATGATGAGGGGAACTGCTCCTCACTATGAGCTCTTTCACACTTTACATAGTCATCTGATCTATTGTTCATATATAACTAGAATCACCTCCTCGTGGTTGTCTGCCTCCGCCACTCAAGTTACATCCCTGTTTATCCAGAGTCACAGAAAATATGAACCATTTGTGTGAAACTTTGTCATAATTGCTGTGAAGTCTTGAGTAAAAAATGTTTTGTGACCTTGACCTTTCACCTTTTCACCACCAAAATCTAATCAGTTCATCCTTGAGTCCAAGTTAATGTTTGTGTAGTTCCTTCAAGGCGTAACTGAGATATTATGTCCACGAGAATGGGACGGACAGACAACCAGAAAACAATATGCCTGCGGCTCTTACTGTTGCTATTACTGAAATAAAAAATGGATTAGTGGAGATTTAATACAAACATTAGATGATATCTATTATTGTATTATTTTAAAAGTAATCAAACTGTAGGAAATCACCACTCTGTCTGCATGTTTCCCTTTCTTTTCTACTACATTATATATCAAGTGTACAAAGAATATTTAAATTATTTTGGTGGGAAACTGCTGTAAAATGTGATAACATGAGTTTTTTTCTGATGTCTGTTTTGCCCTCATTGTCCCTGTTATGTCAGGTCTTCCAAAGATTAGTCAGCACTAATGATTAGAAATCAAGAATTATGTTTTAGTTCCAAAGCTTTATATTCTGAGGTTGTCTGCTTTAGTTTTGGGGACCTTTTGCACCTCAAATAAATTACATACATAGCTGTTTGCTAGGAGGACTGCCAAAAAGCACATTATTAAGCGTTTTGATAAAGGTTATTTGTGTCTGAACCAAACCAACAAGCTGAACTGTTCCAAACTTGTTTGGTGGAAACACACCCTTACCTGTGTTAGGAAGCGATCTGAGGCGTTATTATGCCGTGCCAGGACAAGCGGAGAGACAGGGTTGCTGTACTCAAACTGTGGATTGTAGCTGAAGTGAGACTTGAAAAACTTGGCCTTCTCTTTCTCCACATTAGTGGGCTTGATGGCTGTAAGGATGCAGAGCTTCTTGGCATTTTCCACTTCACGTTTGAGTGCTGCTTTGTGCAATGAGGGAAGTTTAGTGTGAGGCGAATTGGCAAAGCACATCTTCCTGAGCTGTGGAACTGTACGAGGCATTAGGCCCATTGTGCTGCCCACCACTGCGATGCTTCGTGCTGGTTTAGGGAAACTGGAGTTTGTGTCTGAGAAGACACAGTTTGTCTGTGCAGGCTTCCCACCACCTTCTTGAGCACGCACCTTTTTAAAAGCCATACTTGGATGGTTTCTTTTACCAAGTGTGGCACCACATTTCTCTGATGTTTTTGGCCCAAGAGACTGCTTTGGGCTCTCCCAATCTTCCTCTTCACCCTGCAGCAGTATGTTGCAGCTGCTGGAGCCAGTGCTGAAGAGGTCTTTGAGAACACTGGAAGAAATCTTCTCCAGATATACTTGGCTTGGACTCACAACCTTGTCAGCAGAGTTTAAGATGCACTTTTTGGACATTTCTGCTTCTGGCCAGTGAAGTCTTTCTGAAATAAGTCAAATGAGAGACCATTAAGGGAGGACAGTGAATGTGTCTGCTGATTACTTTACAATCACCTTCACATGTAGACCTTTTAGAGCTCGATAGACTAATCCTCTTATCAAGCTAGGATAAAATTAGATCTATTCCAGTGCCAAGTTTAAAAAAATACAAGGTAATAAATACATGGATGCCATTACTTGCACTCAGTGTGATGAACAGTGTTTTTACATCTCTACAAGCAAACTAACAACTACCTTGTCCAACTTTTGTTTTTGTTGCAATCATAATAATGTGATCTGACTCAAATAACCATAACTTGACATGTCCTGGACTGCTGTTATGTCAGCAGTTTGTGGCTATGCGCCAATCAATTTCATGAGTCAGTATCCTGTTCGCACAGAGGAAATTATTCTCATCATGTCTCCAGGGACTGGCAGAACAGCACAGGATTCAGAGTGCGGGGCTGTGCGATTTCCAGTAAGGCAACCTGGAACATCATCACCCTGGGAGCAGACTCTCTGTTCGGACAGGAGCGCTGAGGTGGAAGCCATGCAGCCACAGACAGCACACACTAATGACCCCAGTAGGACAGTAATGATTGGGAGAGGGAGAAGTACAAATTGGAGCTTCACTGACTGGCTAGTGCTCAGCAATCAAATCAAATACTATTACCTAACACATCAGCTGAGTATCTCATCATTCAGTTTCAACTGATGTGATAGGCCACTATGACATCATACTGTAGACAAAGAAGTAATCCTTTCTAGTGAATACATGGATGTGTGAAAGTTTACAAAGTTAATGTAAGACATTTCCAAGCCAGTTACCATATATGACATTAAATTTATGACAGCAAAAACAGTCCTGAACCTGGATGTAATTCAACTGCAAAATAAAACAAATCATTGCTCAAACATCTCTATCTGATCCATCACCATTAACCAAAATATCAAACCAATACTATTAATTTAAATCATATAATTAGCAATAATAATTAGCATGATTCAGCACTGAAAGCCCACCAGAAATCAGCTTGTCAACACTGACTTTACAACACGAGTATGATACAGTGAGCACTGCAAAATACAGTGGTTATATATAATACAATACAAACGGAGAATAATGAATACATTTCATGTTTCTTAAAATATAAATGGTTTTGTTTATGTTCGCTAGTTCATTATGTGTCTAGTAATTATAGTTAAGTAAAAACTAACTGGAGCTCATATTTTAACTTAGCTGCCACTTGATATAACTGATGCTACATCACAAGTTCAAACAAACTGATATGATTACTGTATTACATGTAGTAATTCAGGTTGACGTTCCTGGTATGTTCATAGTCCCTCAAGAACACAAACTCCAAGCCACAGTGACAAGAAAATAAGAAAAGGACAAGACAAATTAAACATTACCTGTTACTTTTATTGACTCCAGCATCCTCTGTTGAGGTATCTAGCTAAACCTAAAATACCACACAGCCGTCCGAAGAACACTAGTGTTATTTAACAGAGTTAACCTTGCTAAATTAGCCGGCTAATGTTGTCCAAATATGAATTGAACGATGAGAACAAGTTACCTGTCGTGAGTGCTTATTTCGACACCCAGAAATAACTGTTTAAAACATTTAAGTGGCTGTTAACTGAGCTGACATAGACCGACCCGCCTTCACCGACTCCCTGCCACAATGTCAAGCAGGGGCGAGCTGTCTAGCTTTGACTGATCTGTTTCCATGGTTTCGTTGTAGCTACGCAGCACACTAATGAATACTGGGAAATGAAGTCCCTCTGAGAATAGGTTCAGACAAAATATCAGTGCTTGGTCTTTAAATAGTCGGGGATTCGTACATACTTTGTAATTCACCACATGCATTTTCTGTGGATTAAATTTAATATCATTATTAATCAAACTCAGGCGTGTGTTACTATATTAGACGCCATAATTGTAGTTTCCTATGAGCTGGCTGCACCTCTCCAATCCGTAATCATTAAAGAAGCAAGTCAGTACAATTTAACAATAAACTAATCTGTTCAGTAGTTTTGTCCAGCTGGAGACTTGTGATCCAAATGACTCGCTTTTTTAGTTGAAGACACTGTATGTAAAATTGAAACATAAAACAATGGAAATTATTTTTTTTAGAATAAATTTATGGATCACAGGTTGATGGCGCTGAAGAATAGAACCCAGTGTTAGGAAAAGTGGGCGGTGGGCACATGAATATATTATATATTATATATAATATTATACAATTTGATGTGCTACTTCTAGCAGGTTGATCACAACTACCTCAAACCTGATCAGAAAATGCTTAAGATGTTGATAATGCCATGAAAAATTAACTCAAGCACACATTGCACAAACTGACCCAAACTTTATATGTTTGATAAGTATCCCGGCCTGAACACATCTCACATGTTCATCTTTAGTAATACTCACAGCGCCACCTAATGGTAATAGGAAACACAAGATTTTACAATTTGATGTACTCCTAGCATGTGGACCAGACCCTCCTCATACTTCATCATTCAGAAAATACTTCTTCCCTTGATGAATCTAAGTGACTTTTCATTTAAGGGCGTGGCTGTGACTTCTCAACAGAAAGTGCCTTTAACGCTATTATACATTGTGCAATCGGCCTCAAACCTGTAGGAAAATACATCTCCCCTTGCTGATGCCACATTCGAAAATGGTGCGTTTTCAGTTAAGGGCTTGGCTGAGGCGACACTGAGAATTTCATTGTCTGCTTGTGTGCTGTCTACCTGAACTGGTGGTCGTTGGTGATCTCTGCCTCCATCTAGTGGACACTATTAAGAATGTATATAAAACTGCAGTATATATTGTCTGCTGCCACACAGTTCAAGCAGGAAATTTTAAAACATGAGCGCAGTGCCCGACAGTAGCTAAGACGTGCGGCTGAATTTACAGGCCTACTGCAAGGCCCACAGGAGTGCGAGGGCCTACTCAATGTTGATTGCAGCTTTAATAACATTTGATATGGGTGCCCATTTGAATCTCCATACCTGATTTAATTACCCCCAGCTCTTAATCTGGCAGATCTTAATTACTGGCTCCTTAGTTTTAATATCCAGTGGGGGATGACTGTCTTTAACAACTGTATGCTCAAGTATTCTTGTAAACATCTACTTATGAGTCCAGAAATCATGGTATAATATGTGTTTAGCACAATTTCGAACCTTACATCTGTTTTTTTTTTTGGCTGTAGTGTTATTTTTGGAATTAAGTTGAAACATAATTACTTTTTTGTTCAAATACATTTATCCACCAGTATGTCAGCTGATCACAGTTAAACTGTGAAGATATAAAATTTAATATTTAACCATAATTTGAAAAGCATATTATAAAATATTATCTAAAAAGCAATCAATCAGAATTAGGAATGAAAAATATAGTATATTTATATATTTATATAATGAAAAGAATCCTCTGCTTATTACATCCATTGAAATGTAATCTGTGTATTTGGTCAGCACACAGTATACAGCCTAACTGCTTGTTTTCAGCATTTGATTCCGAAGCGCATGACAAAATGTGACATGTGACAAATGACATCCCTTTTTCCACACATCCAGGCTGTGATTGGCTTACAAGTGTAAAACTCGGCTCGTTCATTCTGATTGGTCCTCAGGCGATTCGTTCAACGGTTGGAGTCTGCGCAGTATGCGCAGCGCTGAAATTCAAATTTGAACAGACGTTGTTTTGTGCGAGGAGAAAAGAGGAAGCCACAGAAGTGAAGAGAACCTGCGTATCGCTTAGCTTGCCTCGGTTGTGTACACATAGTGGTGTACAAGACTTTTGACATACCCAATTGGTGAAATATTGTTCCAGTAGGGACACTTCGCCCAGAATGGATCCATTTACTGAGGTGAGTCAAGCGTTGCCTAACGTTCACTTAGATATCTAGCTACCATAACGTTGTTATAGCTGCTTTAATGTTACCTGCTAATGCTAATGTACCTAACGTAATATTTCCTATTTTTTTACACTCTTACTAGACACATGTTAGTTACGGCAGGAGACCAACTTGATAATTTCGATAGCACAAAAAATGGCATAAACGTAAGCTAACGTTACCATAAAATAATTCATGGTGGTGCATTGGCATAATGGCAATGAAAACATGTCACGTGTTTCTTTGTCTTGTCCATCAGCTTTCACAAGTCTGAACTAGAAATAATAACTAAGCTAGCTAGCACCATAAGCTTCTAAAGGCAGTATGTTTAGTTTTGTTGAGGTCAAGCTACGGATTGAATGACGTCTGATATAGTATAGTAATATGACATCCATATCCATGTACTCTATCAGTTCAATCAGCCAAAAACATTCGACAGTCATCGTTATTCAAATGAAACTGTCTCCATTTAAGGCGATGGAATGTGTCGGGGCTGGAAACTACCCAACATTTCGCCCTCTGATAGATGTGTATTAGTGTGTATTTCTGTTTCTTTCTGTTGCAAGCTAAAACTAGAAATGAGTCAGGAGTGAATATCTGATTACAACAGTTGTAACTCGGGTGTCCTGCCCAGTAGAGTTTGAAATTTCAAATCTAGGAAGTACAAGCAGGAATGGCTCATTCCTGAGGAATGCAGCAAAATGTGACTTGAGGTTTTCCACAGTGCCTGGAGAAAGGTTATAGGGCGGTGCAGTGCAGCTGCAAATATGTGTTGGAACTTGCACAGTTAAGGTACAGCACAGTAAATCAGACTGTGACAGGCTCTGTGGGGAAGGGAAAGGAATGTCATGAAGAAAGACGGCAAGCAAACAGAGGGCTTTTTTTTTATCTGTGGTGGAGAAGGACTGATTTGTGTGTCTTAGGCTGAAATGTTGGTTGTTAAAGTAGCACATCTAAAGAGGTCTGAGTCTTAGATTCTGTGGCACAGCATAGACAGTGTCGAAGAAAGACAGTCAACAGCCATGTTGCAGATGCAAAACATTCACATATTTAGAGCTTGTAAAAAAATGTCTGACTTGTTGAGGGTATTTGTAGTTTCCTGCCAACATCAGTCGGAAAACTCGCACTAGAAGGGAAGTGGGAGGGAACATGCAAGGTGTTAATAAGGGAACTTTAGAAGTGATGGTAGGTTTATTTTTGAACTTTGGATGCAGTTCTTTATGTAAAGCGAGGGTAAATACCTCTTTACTTTAGTGGGGTTTTTAGTTGTGCATGAGGGTTACAGTGGCTTTACTGTGTCTTTGGAGCCTAGACACCTAGCAAGACTCTGGATGTGCTGCCTTTTCACTAATACACATCTATCAAAGCCCACCTGCACTGCAGACATTCTGCTCACTGCGATCACTGTTCGTTCTTACTTGGATTCAGCTCCAGCTCTATGAGTGTGAACATAGCCCACTGTCACTCTGTATCATAAGTAAGTAAAAGAATGTTTAACACATTGACTACGTTATGATTAAAGCTCCATATTTCAGTCTAGTGTTGCGGTGGTTGTAATGGTTGGTGAAATCCACTATGAACTGACTGCTGTTAACCCTTTGTATAAATCTAGCTTTAATATACACACATGAGATATATTGATCTGTTAAGCAAATAAACATATTAAAAAACAATTTCTTCAAAGACTCATAGAGCAACTAAAGCCAACAGAAAATGTCATTTTTTATGAACATTTATTTATGAACAACTTGTGATTGTTGATAAACACATTTCTGAAGTACACAGGGATGAACACAATAAAAGCAACACCTCTGTAACAATCAATAAACAATAATCCTATCCAATACAGTGGCCCAGCTATAAATGATATCTCTGTACCAGTTGTAATGGAACATGTTAAGACTTTCAATTATGTGTTAATATTGGCTGGTGTCGTGCTTGATACCATATAACACTGTACAAGTGATGATTTTATTCTTTCCATTCTTTGTGTGTATAAAGTAGCCATTGGAGTAACAATGTTATTTTTTGTCTAAACAGAAATTGTTGGAGCGAACCAGGGCTCGCAGAGAAAACCTGCAGAAGAAAATGGCCGAAAGACCAAATGCAGCAAACAGACAGATGGTCAAAAGAGCCAGAGAGCCACTGGCTGACAACAATAGTGTGATCAGTGAGCCAGTCATTGATAAAGGTATGACCATGTTAATTTTATTGCAATGCTCTGTGACTTGTCCTTTTAGTTTGCGTATCTTTGCTTTAATTTTTTTCCACCACTTCCTCCCAGCTCCACAGGTTTCCTCCAAGCCCTCTCCCTCCAAGCGCCGGTGCTCAGGGGAAAATGTCCAGCCTGCAGTTGGTGAGGAGAACCAAGAGCCGATGATGACACGCCCTGTGGCCCATATGCCCTCAGATCCTCCCACAGACAAGAAGCCTCCAGTGGGGCCAGGCAGCAGACATTCCTCCTCCATGGAGAAGACTGCTACCCGGCCGGCTGTCCAATGTCAGGCAGGGCACCTGAAAACTGTACAGCCAGAGCCAGAGAAGATGGCTGTCACCCCTGCTCCTGATGATCTGAGCAGCAGAGAGGCAGAGATGGTGCCTGCCAGTCCAGCTCTCCAGAGGACCAAGGAGGAGGTAGTGGAAGATCCAGCTCCATGTGTTGTTGGCATGAAGTCACGTCTACAGAGGCTAGCTGAGCAAAGAAAATGTTGGGATGGTGACGGTAAGAATATTTTATGCGCTTTTTGAGATAATTTAGTTTGATTTATTTAGCTTAGGTAACATTTTGTTATTTTAATGAAGCAATAAGTATTTAAAGATACAACCCAAGATCAAGGTGTAAACAAACCAAAACTACAGATCATCTTCTGAATTCAAACTGAGTTGACCTGTGTGTCTTTAATCAGTGTTAGAGGTGAGCCAGTAAAAGTCAGGAGGCAAAAAAAGGAAAAGGCCATCATGTGTCCAAAGAAAATGCTCCATTGATTTTTCGGTTGTATTTTTTGTAGCAGAAAGGGTTTGTGATTTCACTGCATTGGGGGCTGCTGACTTGGTGCTTCAGTAATTTAAAGTTTGCAAATTGTCAATTGTCAATATGATTTGTCCTGGCCCAAATTAATCATATTGTTACTTTTCAGGTACATCTGATGCAGCTCCACACTGTACTCCCCTGTCCCTGTTGAAGAGACAAGTTGAGGTCCCACCAGCTGCTGTCCCCTCCGTGTCCTCAGAAACTCCACTAGGGAGGAGAGGCAGATTGGCCAATCTTGCTGTCACCATTGGATCCTGGGAAGACGACCTAAGCCATGCTAATATCCCCAAAGAGGATGCAAAAGAGAAGCCCGGTAAAGCTGTTCCCAAGTTAGCTGCCAGAGATGTCACTGTGGCTGCCAGCACTAAGCCAAGTGCTTCTGGAGGCCATGTGGTGGCCAGTTCAACAGCAAGCAGCAAACCTGCATCCATCTCTAATCAGGTGTGTACCTGGCATTGTGTCATTCTTCAGTTCTTTCTGGTTGTATGAGCTGTCTGCTTTTTATAATTTCTCTAATTAGTATATTGACTCTGTGACTCTGCCAAATATGCTATGAAGATCCTGAACAGCACTGGTGGTGCTTCATTCCTTTGTTCACATTATGTGAATATAGCAGTCACATTCAGAGAAAGTTCTTGAATAAATATATTTATGACACCTACTTTCATTCCTGTAGTAAAATATTTCTTTAAGAATTAAATGTCTTATTCTTCCTACTGACCACTGTTGACACAGCTGGGGTTCCAGAGCTCTGGCAGACCCAGTGTTGACAGATGACATAATTTTTTTGCCAATCAAATACATGCAAATGCACATTACTGTCAGATTACTTAGTAAGGTGAATACTGTTATTGTTAAAGTGGTTGATTCCATAGTTAATCCTTTTATATTATTATATATTATACATCACTGTGCATTGTTGATAAGCCTCAAATTCACATTCTACTGTCTCACTGATCACTGAAGCCACAGTGCCCAGCACCAGTGTAGCTCCTTGTAGTTTTGAACACCAGTGTTTTGAATCTGAATGCCCCATTAGGCCAATGGTTCTCAAAGTGGGGTCCAGAGTCCTTGAGGGGGATCCTGGGAGTCCCCAGCAAAAAGGGAAATCATTTGTTTTCACTATAATTTCATCCATAAGTGACACAATGTCAGAATGCACGACTATTCTGGTCATGGATTTTGAACACTTTGTAATAAAACATCTAAAAGCAAAAATCTTATCAGATGGGGGTCTGTGGTCTAATATTTGTGTCAGTTTAAAGTGTGTGATGTGAAAAGGTTTGAGAACCACTGTACTACGCCACCAGGATGTTCCAACTTGGGTTGTTTTTGAATATGACTCCTTTTTTTTTTTCCCCAGCAGGCTGTGTATTCTCCTGTCAAGTCTAGCCAAGTTGTTCTCCCAAGCCCTCAGAAAGCTGACATCCCAGCAGCCAGACATGCACTTCAGTCAATAACTAGTCCTCAGAAGAGATCCAACCAGGGGGTGACCTTCACCTGTAGTCCTCAGAAGAGCTACAACCATGGAGCGGTCCTCCCGTCCAGTCCCCAGAAGACCGGTTCCTCCTCCTCAACATCTGTGCCTCAAAGCCCCCTGAAGAATCAGGCCCTCTCCAGGGGTCTCAACCTCACAGCCAGCCCCCAGAAGCCAGAGCTCCGTCCCAAGCCTGCTATTGTTAGCCCCTCTGTCCCGCAGGAAAAGGCCAATGCTGGAGGTCCTGTTGAGTCATTTTGCATTTCTTTTAGGAATGGAGAGATGATACAGTACAAGTGTTTCTGCATATTTTCTTTTGTACATGTGGCATAAATTTCAACTTTGACATAAAAGTTCAACTAAAAGAGTGGGCTAATTAAAATCCTCAAGCTTATATTTATACAAGACCTTATATTTTTAATCACATGCACAAACATTTTACAGATAGATTTAAATGTGTTTAATGTTGTGGTGACTTTCCTCCACATGTATGAAAGAAAACGCTGCTTTCCTTTCCCAACAGGTGTAAAATCTTTCCTGGAGCGCTTTGGAGAGAGGTGCCAGGAGCGTACCAACCAGAGCTCTCCAGCAGGGGGTGCAACCCAGGCCAAGACTCTTACTGTAACTCCAACAGTCACACCAAACACCAGACTGGTGCAGGAGAAACTCAGAACTGCCCAGGCTGCAAACACGACCACTGCTGATCTCACCCAAAGACAGAAGCTGGTAGACTAATGTTCCAGATTCTATAGTGTGTCCTCTTATTGTTGTGATCATTTTGTTTAACATTATGGTAGCAAAATGAGATTTAAAAAAAAAAACTGCATTTCAGGAGCGTGAGTCTGAGCTGGCTCAGATTCGCTGTCGCTTCCAGAAGGGGAAGAACATGTGGAATAACAAAGATGAAGCAACAGAAACCAAGAACAAGTCAGACATCAAGGTTGGCTGTCAAACTTGTATCCGACAGACTGATAACACACAAAATAGTCTTCTTTTCATAGCACAGAAAACATAATATTTAACAGATAATATGCTTCTTAGGAACAGCTTGTGGAGCCTGTGGAGAGTGGAGTTGCCCCACGCGAGTCACAGGATGAACCCACAGCACAGCTGACAGAGAAAACAGACACACCCACCACAGTCACTCCTCCAGGTACTCCATCATGTTTCAGATTGGTGACTGAACATTTTAATTTGATATTGTCCAAATGTTGGAGTGGTCAGGGCAAAACTGGATCAAACTGGAAAAAAACCTTTTCCCAAACATTGATATTGTGGCGGGCCACCAAATAAACCAATGTTGACCACCTCACCACCATGTTATCTCACTGTAGAGATGTGTACAGCCCATCGATTCGCTCAGCTCCCCTCTCTCTCTGGATACTTCCACTCTACTATTAGTTTTAGTTTTTAAACTCACGTCTTTTACTACATTTACTCCGGCCGAGTTTTCAAGCACCTAAAACGCTGCTTTAAAATGAAAACGTATTAGTGTAGACATAACCCCTCTCTCTCACTCTCTCTGACTATGTGTAAAAATACAGTCAAGTTGTATCTCAGTCGTATTTATAGTAATATTTTCATAATTTTTCCAGCTACTGCAGGTCAAAGCCACTCACTCTATGCTTTTTAGAACATCTGGGAAGATAAATAAAAACTGATGTTAAAATCATGTAAATGTCAGCTTTAATACACAAGTTAATACACTCCAAAAGACTTGGTGTTCTCGTCTTGACTCCTCTCTCGCGCTCTGACCCTCTCCTCCACCGGCACCTTGCACTTGTGGCTGAAAACCAGGCCTACTGTCAGTCCTGACACATTAACCGTATCTCGTCAGTAACATGAATTAACTTTTTTCTCCATATTGAAGAACTAAAGATGTCTGTTCTCTGCACTGTTTCACCTGTCCTCGTGATTCTCCTCCTCGTGAACTCTCTTTTTAAAATAATCTGTGATTTGAGACATTTCTGGAAAGAAAAACATACACGATTGGATGTTAATTTAGGGAAACTTTTCAAGAAGCTGGGTGTGCTTGGATGTAAACGAGATAATATTCATCTGTAGGGTTGCTTCCTTTTATGTGAAAGAAGGTGGCAACTGGTTTGGTTTTATTTGACATTACATTATTCACAGCACTTTGAGGACATTTTATTTTCAAATACAGGACGATCCCATATTATGCGGGACGGGTGGCGACCCTATTCAACTGTTTGAAGAGCTGCAAAATCAGGTCGCATTGGTATTCTTCTTTGGCAATTTCGGATGGCTCTGCCTGAAGCACGGATTATGACACAGCGCCACTACACTGCCGAAGTGGCGTACAGCCGCAATTGCAGTTACAAACTTCAAATCCAATGAGTACTGAGAAAACAAGTACTAGAATTTCGTCAGGAGGCGGAGGCGGCATGAAATTTGACGGAGGCGGCTGCCTCCCAATTCTCTATGCAGGAAAAACCCTGTTGAGGCTCTCCAGCTCTAACATTTTAATTTTTAAAGTGACAATAAAAAAGGAATTACACTTCTATCTGACATTTGACAGTAATTTCCTCTATTATGTTGCATAGTTTTTTAGCTGAGCTGAAAAAAAAGATGGCTAAAAAGATGGCTTTGAATGGTACAGCAGCTTTGAGAATCAACAAATGAGTTGAAATCTATGTGTAAGTGTCTAACATAGATTATGTTGAATACCAGGTCCTGCATTGGTGGTCTCGCCTCCAGCACACACTTCCAGTCCTCTGAGGGAGGCTGCCCGGACTGTCGATAAACCAGCTGATGAGAGAGCAGAAAGAGAGGAGGAGGTCACTGAAAGAGAGATGAATGTGGATCAGTCCATCAACTCAGCAGTTATTAACGAGCTGTTCGATGGAGTTCTGGAGCAGAGTGAAGATCACGATGAGGAGGAGGAGGAAGATGCTTTGAATATCTCTTCCATGTCCCTCCTCACTCCACTGGCAGAGACTGTGGCTGCTGTGGTGAGGAGTCCAGAGAGGAGAATGATGGTAGGCACCAACATCACCAGTGTCACTTCAAAGATTTACTGTTAGTTTTTAATGGAAAAGGCAAACTGTTAAAGAGCTTCACAATAAACATGTTCTCCATGGCTTTGTGCAGACATCAACTCCAGCCAGTTCATTCATTGTGAAGAACAAGACTCCAGACGTTTCCAATTCCAGCAAGTTCCAGAGGACTAATATGATACGGTGTGCCTCCTCCGACAGTGTCGATGCCTCAGATGATGACCACAAACTGCCTTACAGGTGAATTCTCCCATGTAGCACTCAGACAGATGCTTGTTAAAGTTCCCTGTTGTTACTATTACAGTGAATATGAATCTCATATATATATATATATATTTGATTTGTGTGTGTTAGCATTGATGCATACAGGTCCACCAGAGTGAAGGAGACTGAGAGACCCAACGTGAAGCAGGTTATTGTGAGAAAAGAGGATGTTTCTCACAGAGCAGAAGAGCCCAGAGGATCCAGTCTCTTCAGTATCAAACAGAAGATGAAGGTTAGAAATGAAAAAGCACAACTGTAGCAATAGAATGTGTCAGAAACAAGTTTCAAACAGCTTAGTAAGGCTTTCCCTCTGTGTGATGAACGATCACTCTGTGTTTCTGTAGATTCTAACAAATGAGATGAACCTGCAGCAGACAGTCATTCATCAGGCCAGTCAGGCACTCAACTGCTGTACAGATGAGGAGCACGGCAAAGGATCCCAGGTGGAGGCTGAAGCAGAGAGGCTGCTGGTGGTGGCAAGTAAGTTCATCCAGACAACAGATGAACACATGACTTATCCTGTGCACATTCACTGGGTTCTCATTCATCCTGGAAAACCTGGAAGATTGTGGACCAGTTTGGAGGACTGAATTTGACAGTGTATTGAGTTAGAATCGCTTACTCTACCTTTTTAATATAGACTGAATGAAATATAGCAGATTTCATATAAGCTCTCCAAATCCTGCAGTTTGGCTGTAGTGGGGGCGTGGCTGGGAGCGGTGACAGCTCCGGGCTGGAGCAGAGAACACTGGCCACTCCGCTGGCCAGCACACACCGTGGCCTCAGTGGAGACACCCTCACTTTTCCCACTAAATTCACCATGTGACATCACAAAGTTCCTGAAGTCCTGATGGCTGGTTTTAAGGCTCAGTTTCTGAATACAGGATGTGTGCATTTATCTGTGGACTGAGGCTTTGATACTTTCACAGTATTAATATAGAAGCTAGACCTGCTTTATAATCAGACAACACATGGACATCTACCTTAATACTATATGGACCTTTAACCACTCAGCTCACTTTGGGCTCTTGGGATTAGGTGTAAACAAGACACCTGCCTTTTATAAATAATAAAGACACACTTCAGCACCACCACTACAGCCAGTCAATGTATATGATTTAAAAGCCCATAGGTAGTCTTTGGTGACCATAGTGGTAGAATCAAAGCCTGACGTTCTTTTCCTTTTGACTTAGTGGAGAGGAGGGAGGCACTAAAGGCAGAGCTGGACCATCTGAAAGGAGGACCAGCAGGACAGAAAAAGGCACTTGTGGCCCCAGAACCCACTGGCATGTCTGCCTCCAAGGGCTCCATCACCCTGCAGGAGTTGCGCCTGCCTCTGAAGGCAGACTTTGTTTGCTCCACTGCCAACAGGCCAGGTAGATTCAAGATTGGAGATTGGAGCTTTATCTGGATTAAGTCACTATGAGTGTTTTTATTGTACTGATGGTCATCAACATGATTCTTTCTTTTCATTATTTCAGACTCAACCAAATATTCCTTCTTCATCATGATCCGGGCTGGAGCAGAGAACACTGTGGCCACTCCGCTGGCCAGCACACACCGTGGCCTCAGTGGAGACACCCTCACTTTTCCCACTAAATTCACCATGTGGGTCAAACACTCATGCTCATATAAAATAATGCACACTTTGTTATTTGATAGTGACAGATTATTATTTGATTATGAGTCAGACTTCAAGTTTTGTTGTGATAATGTTAGTTTGGTTGCTTGGCTAAATTTAAAGTGTTAAAGAAGTTAGTAATTATTAATCAGCACTGAATAGATTAAATATGGTTATGTTGATCATGATTGTTGAACACCTGCCCCTCTCCCTCTTCACTTCCAGATCTGATGTCTCCAGTGACTTTGTGATTGATATTGAGATCTATGGCCTGGTGAGTGTCTCCACAATAATAATGCTTTGATCACATATGTTCTGTATTTTCTAGTTTTCTTTCAAGTCTTTAATTTTGTAAATGCAACCCAAAGACCTTTTTTAACACAGCTTTGGCATTCATCTCCTATTTGTTATAAGGTCGGGCAAACTAAAATGTGTCATTTGTTAGCAAATCTGTAGAACTCCGGATTATTAAATTCACATGCTGCCCTAAAGATATTTGAAAAAGTGTCATTCAACACATTCAGTATCATCAACCAGTAGAATTTGACTAACTCAGTACAACTATTTCATTTCTAAAGCCCCTTTTCCACTGGTCAAAAATCCCACAAAAGACGAGTTTCAGGTACTTTTTCTTCAGGAACTAAAAGGTTCCTGTGGCCCATTGTTGTCTGCGTTTACACCGTGGCCTAAAGACCTGGGAAGATTATGCAAAATTATTTTTTCAAATACAGGACGATCCTGTATTATACATGGAATGTGGCAACCCAAACTACTCCGGTTGTTGTGGTCCTTTATTTTTTTGTCCTGTTTTAATTTTTTTACCTTCTCCCTGACCCCTTTCGCGGTGTGGAGAGTGTGTTTGTTTGCTTGCTCGCTGCAGACTTTTAAACATTGCGGGTGAAATAAAATGCTGCGAGTACTTGACCAGTCAGAAATGTTCAGCAATGCAGACCACACCCCCCAAAGTTCCTGAGCCGGAAAATACTACCCCCGACCAAGTACCTTTTTGGGGGGTCGATCATTACCCCAGAACTAAATTTAGACCCTGGTTCTTGTGGTGGAAACGCGCATAGTTCCTCAAAAGGTTTCTGGTTCCTGGGGAAAGCCGGCAGTGGAGGTAGCTACAGAGCTGAATTGATCCTTATGTAAAAGGGGGAGCGGGCATAGTGAGACAGACGCTGACACCGTTGTTACATGTCTGTGATTCCAGAACGACGGCCTGTAATTTAAATCTCTCAATTTGGTCTTTTGTTATCTGCCTGCTTTTCCTGTTTGTTTTTTGTTGCTGTTGTTTTGCTTGTTTGTTTCTTTTTTTGCCTTTCTTGCTTCTTGATTTGCATTTCTGTTTTGTTGTTTGTTGCTGTGCTTGATTGTTTAGCTATTACTGCTGTGCCTCTTATCTACTGTTTGTATCTTGCATGTTTGTCTTGCTGCATGTGTATGCTACTTTTACCTGATCCCATTGTCTGTTAGCCACTTACCCATGCTTATGTTTAGACTGTATGTCTTTTATGTAATGTTTGTTCTGTGTGCTGCTGTCTTTTAACTTTAAACCCTTTTAGTCCATACCCCTTTTTTCTCAAGAGGCTCTTGCTTTTGCCAGGCTGCCTTTGTAAATAAGAATTTGCTGTTAATGTCTTGCCTGATTAAATAAAGGTTTTTACAAAAAAGTGTAGATCAGCAAAACCAGCATGATGGGGGGTCTGCTTAATGACAGTATAGCAGGATCTCTGTTTAAAAGGGGAGACTGATTACTGACACATTGACTATGACACCTTCAGGTGCAGAAAAGTGAGGTCTGCAGTGACAAGAAGAAGAAACCCAGCAAATCAAAGGTAAATTCCCCTGTTGTTTTTTACCAAATGAAAATACATTCAGTCTGATGGAACATGGTTAAATGGTGTGTGTGTCTGTGTGTGTGGGTCTGGATAATCTGGAGACAGGTTCATGAAGCACATGATTTGTGTATGTCGGTATGAATAGTTTCTGTAATAAATCCCTCACTTGGTGGGTTTGGATTCGGTGTCAAAATGTCACTTTCTCTGCACAGCTTCAGGTGGTTGTTTCATTTAGAGGAAAATATAAACTGACCAGCAAGTTACACATCCCTCTGTCAGATTATATACTGTCATTCCCACTTTAAGATTTGCTGTACTTTTATCTTTCCAGGCAATCACTCCAAAGAGATTCCTCGGCATCACTGTAAGAATTTCAACTCTATTTTCTGCTCCTCAGCATTTTACAATTCAGAATTGAAATTAACTTGTTCCTTGTTGTCTTTTGTCTTGCAGAAAAGTGGACAGACACCAGGTGCGTCTATATGTATACAATTAATCTAAACGGAAGTTTGTACTAAGTCAAATGTAATAAAACCTTTTGCATCTCAGGGTGATTGTAGATAAAAGCTTCGAGGTGTTGGCTCTTAGCACTTACAAGAGTTATATTTGAAATAAGATTTGAAAGTATCAGAAGCAGGTTCTTAATTTATACTCCCTAGTATGAGTCAAGCACCAAACTGTTTAATACCTACCCTACCTTCCCATAATGCAACTGAATTACATTTACTCCTGAGAACAAGTAAACTAATCTTGATGTGTCAAACTGGATGGTGTAAGCTTCATATATAGTTATATCCTCTGTCTCTGTAGTTGTGGCCAGTCCAGGAGGCCCCAATGCTGTTCGTACCAGTAACTTTGTCCTGGTCGGATCACACAAGCTCACTCTGTCATCTATTGGGAAAAACAAATTTCCTTTGGAGAAGGTAAAGCAGCCGTTTTGTCATTTTCACATTCTCCCTGTGTCTTTCCATAATCACACTTTCAGAGCTCTTTAGTTTTCTTCTTGATTCTGCATTTCATATGTGGCTGGCCTTTGTCTGAGGACCTAATATCCACGCTGTATGTTTGACGCCAACAAATGGCTCATTTGGATTATACTGCTAGATCTGTGTACAGGCTTTACAGAGACTGTCATAGGACGGTATTTTCTGCCTGTGCACTTATTCACCTGCCTTGATATCTTTCTTTTAGATCAAATATGAAGGATGTGAAAGAGAACTACTCAGTGGCATGTTTCATACCAAGGTTACTACCTGCTCTATTGTCTGTTATTTCTGCCTTTGTTTGTGTGGGGAAGGGTGGACACACTATAACAAGGAGCTCTCTGAGCTGCATGACATCATCCAAACATTATCAGCTTAATCTGCTCTCACTGGGGAATCTAATTTGCTTCTCACCTCTGTCTATGTTCATCAGGTGCTTTTAACCATCTTAAAATAGGAAATGCATTTTAACCTTTGTTTAAGCATATCATGCGTCTGAAACATTTCTGAATTGTGACCATGATGTGAAAGCTTATCATGAAGTGTTTCTGCTGTAAATTCAAGGTGCCGTTCTTGTGCCCCCTGGAGGGCCACATCTACCTCAAGATGCAGTGTGAAGTTGGCTCAAAGGTGGAGGAGAGGGGCTTCCTGGTGAGTGTGAGCAGATCAAGTTATCACCACACATGGACAAATGTGTTGTTATGTGGATGTGTTGCAATTTTAATCCCTTTCTTTTTAAACCCCAGACGATGTTTGAAGATGTGAGTGGATTTGGAGCGTGGCACAGGAGGTGGTGTGTCCTGTCAGGGTACTACATCTCCTACTGGACCTACCCAGATGATGAGAAGCGCAAGGTAACTGCCATTAAAGAGCTTTGGTATTTACTTATTGACCAATTGTTCCTGCTCTCTGTATAGGTATTGGTTTTGTTTTTAAAAATACTCGACACTAGACAATAGTCTCTACCGCTGTTGTTAGAAATTCAGAGAAACAACATATAAGGGCAAGCTGTGCTTCCTGCAGCTTAAATAAATATGATTTTTACATGAACTAGAGGCCTGAACTACAAAGCAGTATTTGAGGTTATCGAGGTAACTTCAGGTTTAACTCTGACTCGGTTTTCAGTCATATGGCAGTGGTTTACTTGTTACCTGGGTAAATCACCATGGTAACTTACACTGAACCCCTAACCTGCTCTGGTGCAGGTTAACGTCAGAGGATCAGATCAAAACCTGTCAATAGCCAAACTACTGACCAATCAGATACCTGGAAACAGAGTCATCGTTCCTACAGGATCCTGACAGGGACAAAAGAGTTTACAATAAAATGATTTGTATTTGATCAGTGGATGTTTTGTTTGAATCTTTCCATGTGTCACTCTGGTTTTAAAACAGAGCCTCTAACAAACAGGAGAGCCTATCACTAAATAACTACATAATAACTATTGTAGCTTCATTTGACCTGAACACAGACTCTTTAATGGACAGGATTCCTGACAGTGATGAAGCTTTTACTCTCCTCTTCATCACTGCAGCTCAGAACAACATGAGGAGAAATCAAAACTAAACAATGATCCACACACTGTTCAATGTTTCATGATTCTAGATGAACATTTCAGTCAGACTGACTCATCAGACATCAACTACTTCTCTCTTTTCTACCTCTCCTCTCTGCAGCAGAAACTGTCTGACTTTAACTGTTTTATCTGCATCACATGTTCATAAGTTTGTTCATCATCAGACAACGGAGAAAAATACTGTGAAAAACTCATGTTCTTATCTACAGTTTGTCCTCAATTTGACTTTAATCATTGTAAATTATTTCTAGTGTTTCTTTTTTATTCTAGTCATGTGATCATAATGTTTACATTTCACCTTGTTGAATTTCACTTTATGACGTTACTATAGCTGAATTCACCTGCAGGTATCAGAGTTTCTTCTCATATATTATTGATTTATTCATGGTTCTGATGATGTTGTTTATAATTAACAACTCCGCCTCTTTCACATGAACCAGCTTGTACCTGGACAGGTAACTGAGCCAGTTGATAACCAGCTTCATAGTACAGGTTGCCAGGATGGTCAATGTTAGGTTCAGTGAAGCCAGATAATGAAACAATATCCTGGGTATGTTGAACTTGTGTTGTAGTACAGACCTCTGTCAAATGTAGAAAATGCAGAAAGTATCAATGGGATACAGGGCTCTTCAGTGTTTCTGTCTGTGTTTCTGCACTGACCCTGTTTTTTTTTGTTGTTTTTTTTTCTTCTTCTGCTGCTCCTTCTGGCAGAATCCCATCGCTCGCATCAACCTGGCAAACTGCACCAGTAAGCAAGTGGAACCAGCCAACAGAGAGTTTTGTGCTAGACCAAACACGTTTGAGCTGATCACAGTCAGACCACAGAGAGAGGACGACAAAGAGACACTGGTCAGTCAGTGCAAGAATACCATGTGTGTCACCAAGTAAGTACCTATTACTAATATATACACATACCCTCACATGTCACTTTGAAAGTTTATCTATAGATAACAGTGACTGCACCGCTGAGTACTGGTTGTTTTTCTGTACAGAAACTGGCTCAGTGCTGACACGAAGGACGAGAGGAATCTGTGGATGAAGAAACTGAACCAGATTCTGGTGGATCTGCGGATGTGGCAGCCAGACGCTTGTTACAGGCCACTGTAATCACTGCACTTTGTCACAACCAGCCCCTCTATGTTTTGGACTGTCAATATCAGTGACACATGCAATTACTAAGTGCAATACAGTATGAGAATCATTAAATATTTTAACTTGTTGATGTTTTACAGGAAATAAGTAAATAAACACATAAGTTGTCGCTCAGAGGAAAGTATACAAAGCCATAGATCTGAAACATTTCAGTACAGTATTTTGTGCAGGAGTCTGGGTTGTTACTATATTTTATAAATTTCCACACTGATTTGATACTTTGGTTTTGGGTATTGTTGAATTGCCACCTCTTTTGTTAATGCCAGCACTTGGTGTGCTTGATGTATGACTTTAAATTATTTGGTTTCATTGCTGAAATCAATATATAAATGGTGCTGAAAACGCAGATGAATACTAATTGAAGCACCGCAGTTTTATCACTGAATGAATGCTCTGTATTTTATCCTGCATGGCAGCACAGAACAATGCTGATGCTTTTGATAAGGTTTCACTTTATATATATATATATATATATATATATATATATTAGCTTTTATACTTTGTGACAGGACTTACAGATGTTTTTTTCTTCATTGCCATGCACATATATTTAATAACCTTTTATACCCAAGCTTTCATTCTATTTGCACTGTGTCATCAGTGTTAATGTAATTGCTTCAGTGTGGTAGTTGAAGTTTGGATAAGTGGGGGTAAGGTCTGTTACATATTCTGCTCTACAGCCTGACCAACACCAATTTAAGGCTAAAACCAAAACTGATATTTGACAGTTTAAAAAGTCTCATTTATATTGGCCAAAATATTTTTTGTGTATAAATAAAAAGAGTTGTGCCTTCACACTTTATTACTTGTCAGCTATACACTGATGCCAATACATTTGATATTTGTTATATCAGCCTTTATTTCATGTCGAATGAAAAAAAAAAAGGTAAATGCAACAGCAGAAGATGCTGTCAGACATTCTCGACTACAAGTTTTGCTTGTGTTGCTTAAACAGAGTATGTAACAGACTTTACAGTGAGCCTGGAGGTGTGTGACAATGTTTTACTTGTTTAGGTAAGACAATGCTTTATCAGCATGTTGATGATTTACATAACTACACTGCTTTGTTTCTGAATACCTTTTACATACATTTTCATCATGAAGAAGAGTGAGCAGGGAAATATGAGTGCTTTACTTTAAGTTCTTTAACTCAAGTTTATAATTGACCAGGTATATGTGGATCAATGAGTCTTCAATAAATTCCTGCTCTGACAAAAATGGATCCTGTTACTAATAGTTCTTTTTGAAAATATAATTTTATTGATGAGCAATATTAAATGGAATCTTTAACCGTTGATTTTGCTTTGAGATATTATAATGCCAATGCCTTCATGTACTAGAAAGTGTTTATTTTATTTTATTTATTTGTTTAGGTGTAATCTGTAAGATCATGCTACTTGCTCCATCTCCATAAAGGGCAGCATTTCACCTCTTTGCCCCTGTCCAGTTAATCATATTGTTTTCTATGGCCCGCATAATTTATTATTTATATAATCACATTGGTATAGACAAGTTGAAAAGAGTGGAGCAGGGTGACAGCTGAGGGGAAGAAGCAGATCCTGAACCTACTGGTTCTGGATCAAACTGTCTCTTACTTTTGAAAGTCGATACTCACCTGGACTCTAGGTGAGTAAAATTCTATCATTAAAAAAGTCTGTGAAATTCTGAAGGGACTGAAAATTGTGGAAATACATTCCTTGTATTGAAATTAACTTTTAGGTATGCAAACCAAAAACCCCTGTAATTTAAAACTTCTATGCAATGCATGATTAGTAAAAGTAAAAGCATATGGGTGGTGGCAATAATGAGGCTCTTACTGTAGTGCGCTATGCACTAGGGTTGGTGATGTAGCAAAAATGTGGCACAGAATTTGAATGGAATTCTGAGTCTACTGTGTGTATAGACAAAGACATTCCATTCCAAACTCCATGCTACATTTTTGCTACACAGCCTGACATAGGGCTAGCGCATCGAAGTAAGAGCCTCATTACTGCGCCCTATGATTGCTATGTGGGTCGACCTATGTTAAACTACTTAAATTAAGTCATTGAAATGGGGTAAAATATTATGGAAAAGTTCTGAAAATTCATTGGTAAAAATATGTGAACCCTGCTAGACCCTCTGCACTGTGTCTGTACACTCTCTGCCACTGGTGTTGGTGGGACAGGTGGAGGCTATACTGGCTCAGGTCCTGATAAAGACAGGTATGCTGAAATCTCCTGAGAAATGTAAAGGCCTAGTGAACTTTCAATCCTGCCTGATCTCATAATAGTAATGTAAAGTGGTTACAATATGGTGAACCGATCGATGTGTATTCACTCGGTCTACTGGATCCATACAATCTCAATGTACAATCATTATAAAATAAGCCTAAAGGTACTGATGTAACTAGCTGGACAACAGCCATAGTAACAGGCACAATTATACTAAACCACTAAACTGGAGTCTGTCCACGACATCAATATCATACATTTTTGCCACTTGAGATGTTTGTCAGTATGGCTTGTCATTAGTTGCACTAATGACACTTTTCACTAAAGACAGACTATTAGACATTAGATGGAGTAACGTTAGTAATATTAGATGTTACTCACCAGTCACCACCAAATAAAAGTTGGGAGCTCCGCATCAAACCTCATCTCTTTACCCATCAAGAGCTGTCTTCAGTAGTGGAAAGCCACACCAACATTTACTTGTGTTTGATTCTTTTCTGTGCCGTTTAACATATTCCTTGTTGGGAGCATTCCTATGGGATGCAGACGAATATCGCTTTCCAGGAGCTTCAGCCATCTCTGTGTTTCTGTGATGCTAGTCACAATTTGTGTAGTATAACTTCAAACTCTGGAGGAAGTTGTTCTTCTTCGTTGGACTGAGGGCAAACTAGACTCTCTACACTGTCACAAAGTGGTATTACAACACAGATTGTAGCTAGCTGGTTAGCATACTAATTTCAATAGATCTCTGAAATACAATAGATGGAGGTGACATAACTGTGGCTCTTTTACACAGTTAACGGTGTCAGTTCATTTTTTGACCATTTTAAACTAAAGTTCTGGCCAGATTTTACATATTGCACCTTTAACGGGTCCTATATTTCCCTCTTTTCCTGTGTTTTATTTAAAGTGAAGTGAAGCTTTTACATGTCTTCACAGAGGCCGGTCGCTAACAAGTGACTAAATAGTAAAAAAAAACACATCACATCATGAACCAGAAGTACCATTAAACTTACAATTACACAGCAACACTACACTTTACTGAAACTACAGGGTTTAGCCCAAACCATGAACAAATGCTCCCGGCCCAAATGCCTGAATGTACACTAATGTTTAATGTGTTTCAAAGATCTGCCTGAATTATTTCTGCAAAATACTATGATTTTAGCTGTGTTTTCCATCTTTTTCGTAATGTTCATACACACTGGCATTTTCCTCTCCATATCCATGGCAACTTCTGTGTCACAATATAGGCTACATCATCTCTGTTCAGCTTATGGTGTTATTAATATTTATTTCAACCACAATGCAGCCTTGTAGTCGTCAGAGGAAAAAAGCACAGACCCGTAGATACACCCTTGAAAATAAAGTTTGATGAAGTAAACATGTAATAACAAATAATTTAATGTTGGATTTGTAGAAGATGAAAATAAAATAGCGGTTCAGTCGACCACGTCTACAGACTTTAGGAGTAATTTTAAAGCACCTGCTGATATTTTTGGCTGATAATAAAAGTCTCCAGGCACACGGATCTCAGTTGTAAATGTCTGTCCTATTGCTGTAGCTAGGCCTATGTCTAAATCAAACTCATTCTGTGATGCCACCATACACTGTATGTGGAAAGATACCACTTCTGTAGCTGATGCAACAGAACTTATTATTACAGGCAGACAGGCATTGCAACAATAAGGTGGATAAAGCCTTCAAAATAAAATGTTTGCCAAATAATATCAAGCTCTTTAATGAAAATAAAATGTGTATGAGCAAGACCTCCACAAATATTGAATGTAAATGTATATATAGTCATAGCAGGCTACAATGACGTTTTCATTTTGTAAACATTGATAGCTCATTTAGCTGAAATAATCACAAAGTCCATTCAACAAACTACCACTACATTACTACCACTATGACAACTACTACTACTGAAGGTCTATCATATATACAGCTGTACATTTCATATATTCAATCGATTTCCTAACGAATTCGAATGTAATTTTTAGCTGTAATATAATTTTAGCTACATTATTGTTTGTAGGTAAACTTTTATTTTGAAGAAACAGTCACTAGTTCCGGTTATATATGAATTGCCTCGCTTCACGACGGTGGAAGAGTCGTTCCTGTTTCCACCATCGTATCTACGAGAAGAAGGAGGTATGTGTGTGAGCTGGGACTCAGTGTGTGTCAGTTGATCTGTGTACTTTTGACTTTCACTTAAATGGACTTTATAGCAGAATTCTGCCTAAAAACTTTACATTTAATTTAAAAGGTTACCGATAAATGGTACGCACGCACATAGAGCATGACTGCTGACTAATTGTGAATAAGCACCATGTGTCTTAAAACTCGGCGTATATCACCCACCAAGCAGCATCTCAGAAATCCTAGCAGAATGTTTCATTCACTTTGTTAATCCCCGCCCGCCGGTGCTGTCCGGCGTCAAACACCACAAGCTGGAAGAGGAAGGTAGGAGTAAAGGATGAGCCACGCTTATATTATACACTACTACTACTACCACTACTACTTACTAATACTGCTAATAATAATAATAATAATAATAATAATAATAATAATGCTGTTTAGTCCAATATACTGTGATAACTCAAGAGCTTCGTAACGAAATTTTAATTTTTAAATGGAAGAGCCCTTGACAAAAGAGACAGGAACATATGTTAACGTTAGTTAAATCAAAGATCCATACAGGGGATCTTTGAAGAAACCGTATGTCAGGCAGCGCCAATGGTATGAAATGGGAAACAGTTCCGGTCCTAGAAGTGGGCGTTGTCTCTTAACCCCTCCCTCAAGCGAATGCAGCTGGCATGAAATGTGACAGTTGCTAATATTAAAATCTATCCCTGTCTAGACTTACCTCTCTGCATCCTTTGGGAAAGAAAGTACAGATCCGTTTTTCTAGTTATTACAGCCTGTTGCTGCACAAAGCTCGGGCATTTTTAACACTAACTGATGGATTACTTATCTTTGCCAAAAGAATGCAACACACCAAAAGAAGTTTCCGGCTTCCGGGTTACTTCCGAGCGATGCGGCCCACTGAATATGCGCAGTAGTGTCACTCCCATCATGCCTGCACGGCAGAGCGTCCAGTTCTTATAATTCATCCATGATTGGATGTATTATAAGAACTGGACGCTCTGCCTTGCAGACAATTTTTCCCAGTGGCCACTTGCGGTATTGCAGCAAAAAATCCCCTGCGTCAATCCATGATTGGCTGTATTATAAGGGGCGGGGAGGTAGAGAAACCCACGTGACACAGATACAGGAAATAAATGGAAATTAAGCATCTCGGTTTCTCTACTGTCTGTGGTTAAATGAAGTTCATTTGATTTGTTGGTCAGATGTGGTCTGGACATGAAAAAACTGCGGAATCTCCATTATGTTGCTTTTTCATTAATAGCATAAAGGTTTCACGGATCTGAAATTGTGTTTAAAGAGTTTTCAGCTTCTTTGGTATGATCTAGTCAAGATTTGACCAGTTTAAGTGTAGTGGTTTTTCATCTGGACCTGGTCTGATGTGGTGTAGATGTGTACAAGTAGTGAAAACTCCTTTTTAGGGTTGTCAAAAAATTGATACCCAGATACTAATGAATACTAAAAATTAGTATCAGATTAGGTACTCATTTGCAACAGTATCGATACCAACAGTGCCGTCTTCGCTTCCTCCAGTTGACACACAAATTCAACGCTAGTTGACGTTCACAACACTGAGCTGGTGTCAACAGCATAAAACTAAATTAACATGGCAAGACTTTCGCAACCTGTTTTAGTTGAAAATGACAAAAGCAAAAGTGCCGTTTGGAATTATTTTGCATTATTATTCTACCTGGCCGGCGGCACTCATTAACGTTAGCAATTAGCCAATAGCCACAATAGCCCTCCGTTAAGTTATCATTAAGCTAGTGGCTATGGCTAATGATAAAATAATAAAATGGCTAACGTTAATGTGGGAGCTAGGCAGCAAACATTATCAGTCCTGCCCATCTGTAACATTAATAGACAGTGTTAATTTAACAGGATATGGACAATGATTTGTGTCTGAAAAGTGCTATATATATATATATATATATATATATGTAACATTGTGTTCAAAGTCACAATGTGCTCAACAATGGATAACAACATGGATGCTACATTGCGGGTACACGGCGGCCCTGCTACTCGAAACCTCGACAACAGAATTTATGCATTAAAAACAATAAAAACTCTTACTCAAAATAATCAGAGTGATGTTACATTGCTCTTACATTCACTTCACGTAAGTTAACATCAAATACTCGTGTGAAATGATTGAAAATAGGCACATGGGGAGACTTGCGTACCTTCCCAGGAGAAAGTCCAGTGACAGAGGAAGAACAGCTCGCACCAGTGCAGCAAGTACAACTTTTTCAAAATAAACCTATAACGGCACTTCCTGCTACACCAAAGAAAAATCTCCCGTTTATGAAACAGTGAGCAACCATACATAAGATCCTGTCAACTCTCGTACCTATTATTTTATGAGCACAATAAAACATTTATATCAGCATAAAAATACTTACTAACTTATCCCCCGGTCCCAGATTGAAACTGAGAAAAGTTGACCAGCAACTAGACAGAAACAGCAGCAGCCTACCCTACCAACTCTATTTGATCAGCAATGAAAATATGGTGCCAAGTTTGTTTTAATCTTTATTTAAAAAAGGGTTAGGGTCATATTTTCTCCCCGTGGTATTGGAAATGGTATGGAGTATCGAGTATTTTCCTGGGTATCGGTATCGAGTTTGAAATTCTAGTACCGTGACAACCCTACTCCTTTTATTGCATTTTCACAAATAGAATGAAGGTTCCACAGATTTCAGACTGTGTTTTAGACAGCCTTAAGACTTTATCTAAAACGTTTAACATGGTCCAAAGAATCAGGAGAAGCGGATCAGTTGCTCAGAACTATAAGTTAAGTTTCCCTGAAGTTTCCCCTTCTCCCCTTACCTGCCAAATCAGAAGCTTTGTCCTTAACAGCTCATTAAGTTGTAATCTGTAACTTTTCCACATTAAAATGTTTGAATTATTTTTATTTTTTTATCGTTGAGTTGTTGAGTTGTGTACTTACATTATCCCAAATGTTTCTATCAATTATCAAACCAGAGAAACCCATGATTTTAATCATGGTAACAGTCAGTTCCAATTGGCTGCCTGTCAACGATATCATATGCTCTTTGCACATGCTCAGTGTTGTGGTTGTCTGACAGAAGCATCAAAACTGACCTTTTATCCAATTTGTGCCACATTTTTACAATACATTTTTTTTAGAACATTTGGGATAATGCAAGATCACAGTACAAGAACATATAGAACACAGGTCGTTTTGTGTTTAAACATTTTAATGTGGAAAATATTATGTCTTTAATCTTTAATGTTATATATCTGAGGCTCATTGTAGTGGTGGGAAATGAATCCTCCAGCAGTGTGTGTCCTGAGGACAGGATGTGAATAGTGTGGTTCTTTTTATGCACAATGTGTAATTGAAGCTCTGTGATTCACCAACTGTAGAGCAGGTAAAAAAACAGCCTCACTGTTGAACACTGCCTTTTGCATCAGGTGCTCCTGTTACTGTTTACCCAGCGCTTTTTCATGTAAGTGTCTATGCAGTGTCTTAATGTGCTGATTTTGTGCACAGCAGATTTGAGAATTCATTACTAATCACATATTTTTTTAACAAGCATTTCTTAAAAATGTGAGACTCTGGAACTGTTTGGAAATGGTACAGTTAGGTGTTGGACTCTATTTAGTTTGTGCCAGTTTTATATTACATGTCAGATTATTAGTCTGTCACTATATGTTAATAAACTGCATGTCTGTCTCTGTGTCTTTAATCCGTCTTCCACAGCGGTGAGATGTGTGGTATCTGGGCTTTGTTTGGCAGCGATGAGTGCCTGTCGGTTCAGTGCACTTGTGCCATGAAGATTGCTCACAGGGGCCCTGATGCCTTCCGCTTTGAGAATGTCAACGGCTTCACCAACTGCTGCTTTGGCTTCCACCGGCTGGCTATTGTGGACCAGCTGTACGGCATGCAGCCCTTACGCATCAAGAAGTTTCCTTTCCTCTGGCTCTGCTACAATGGAGAAATTTACAACCACCACACGGTAAGGATATGCTAGCTGCAGCCGCGGAGACGTTACTTGGTGGTAGTTCCAGAAACTTACGGAAGAGAAAGCTTGAGAGATAATTATCTTGAGATAATGAGATTTTATCTCCTGATAGTAATGAGATATTATCAGGAGAAAACAATTTTGACTGAACCTCATACACTAAGTCGCAGTAACTCGTTAGCTGATGAGGACTGATGTGAAAATCATCTTGTATAAAAAGACTCCTTGATTGAAATATTCTCAGATGCGTTGATCAGTGTGTCATCCTGACATTTTCACTTTACAAGTATTCATCTGCATCTGATCTCTGATTAACAAAGTAATTATAAAGAGAAAACGAGCTTTGTTATCTCCAGATAACGTGATAATTATCTCCTTATCTCGGGATAACAAATCATGGTTTCTCCTGATAATATCTCGTTATCTCGGGACAACAACCTTTTTTATTTTGAGATAAAAGGATAATAAAATATTTGTGTGTATGGCATTTCTCGGCTTCCTTAGAAACTCCACTGTGGATACCCAAAGACATGATCAACTCCATAGTTAGACTGCAAAACTGTTGCAGGAGTCACATGTTCAAACACAGGAGTGTATCGCAGAACAGTGATATTCATATTAAAGTTCCTGAAGCAAAAACCCACTGCTGCTGACTGCTCTACGTTTCTGGGACAAAGTGACAGAGCAGCATCTTAAAGTTCTAATCTGTAACTTTTCCACATTCAAATGTCTAGAAACATCGACCTTTGTTCTATATGTTGAGTTGTGGTCTTACATTATCACAAATGTTTCCATCAATTATCAAAGCAGTGACATCTGTGATTTTAATCATGGTAACGCTCCGCGTCATTTGGTGGCCTGTCAGTGACATCATATCCTCTATGATGGGTATTGATTCATATTATATCGTCAAATTCTTGCTGATACAAAGCCCTAATGAATCGTGATGACTTTTCCTCTGGTGACATCATCAGGTCAAAATTGTAATTTGTCCTGTACTTTATCAAATACCTGCAAAACTAAAGACTTTTCCAGTTTCATGGTAATTAGCCAGGGTGAATACGCTAACACACTAGAGTCAGAGGGTGAAACCTGTAAACATTAGACCTGCCAAACATCAGCATGTTTATGCAGTGTGTGTCATTGTGATTATGTTATCTTTTGCTTCTTCCTGTCATCATTCAGCTGTAATGGAGCGACTTGATTTTGGAGTGGGTCTATGATGTGAAGAAACTAGATGACCTAAATGTAACTGTTGTGTTGTGTTGTGTTGTGTTGTGTTCGTTCAGCTGAGGAAGCAGTTTGAGTTTGATCACCAGACCAAAGTGGACGGTGAGATCTTACTCCACTTGTACGATCGTTTTGGCATCAAGAAGATGGCCTCTCTGCTGGATGGTGTGTTTGCCTTCATTCTGCTGGACACTGCCAACAGAAAGGTCTTTTTGGGGAGGGATACGTACGGTGTCCGGCCTTTGTTCAAACTCCTGACAGATGACGGCTTCCTTGCAGTCTGCTCAGAGGCGAAAGGTAATGGAATAGTTTATTATCTCTCTTGAATCTGGATCTTTTATTCTCTTCTGAGAAGTGTTTTACGCCTTCTCAGCACTACTTAACTTGTTATTCTGATCACAGGGCTTACGGACATTACCCATGCAATGGCCACCCCAGCCAGCATTGTCCCTTTTCTTCCTGGGCACTTTGAGGCCTTTGATTTGAAGCAGAATGGCAAAGTTCAGTCTGTTCAGATGGAGCAGTTTCACTGCTGCACACAGGAGCCTGTTCATGCTGTCTATGACACTTTGGAGAGACTACCAACAAGTATGGAACTGTTTAGTGTTTGTTAATATTTAGTCATTTGACATTTTGTTTGGCATTTTTTAAAATCTGGTGTCTCCACAGGGTCTGATGAGGAAACGGTGAAAAGCAACATCAGAACCCTGTTTGAGAATGCTGTGAAGAAACGTCTGATGGCTCAAAGGAGAATTGGTTGTCTTCTCTCAGGTAACTTAAAATATTGCATCTATGTACTGAAACACACAGAAGCCCTGAGTGGCAAGAGAAACATTTCTTTGGGGAAGAATGAAAAAAAACAAGCTAGAGAAATGACCCTGACCCAACCCATGTTGTGTTGAATGTTTGTGCCGCATTTCAAGAAGTTCCTTCAAGGCGGACAACCCGAAAAAAGCATGCCCCTGGCGTGGAGGCATAAAGCCACAGAGGATAGGAATCGGAATGAGGGAAAACTTAATAACAGACTGATATTATTTGTTGAAAATGGGCAGCACAGTCTCTGTGGCCAGAGGTGAGCAGAAGCTGGATGAGGAGGGACCAGGGGAAAGGTTGAGGCTGGCAGCTCGAGACAGAGGCTGCGAGAGGAGCTGTTCAGGGCAAGGCAGAGAAGAGAATTGAGAGAGGGAAGCCAGACAGAGACAACAGCCAAGGGAGAGCTGCCAGTCGAGTGTCCAGGCAGAGCAGGAGAGGGATGGAGGCCGGAGTTGGATCAGGGAATGCTGCAGGCAAAGAGATTCATAAAGGCTGGACCGAGGCTACCTGTATACCTGAGTCTACAATCTCGGGGCTAGATTCAAAGACTCTTCTCTGCATATTTAAAGCAGAGAAGATTGAAGATGAGCACTTGCACACCTGATCAGAGTCTATCAGAGTATCTCTGAGTAAACGTGTTACTGTGTTAAAGTTTAAAAGTGGAGGGGTAAGACATCTTATTTGCTGATAGTAATAACATGATAAAACTATTAAATTAAAGAGCATCATTAGGCTGACAGGTGAATCAGTTCACTGATGAGAACAGCACCGAAAGCAACCAACTTATTCCAGTCAGGCTCTCTGCAGCCTGTGCATAAAACTGATAATTACTAATATACACTCAGATGTCAGTTTATTAGGAACATCTAGCTAAAACTGATGTAATCTAATACAGCAGTCCTGCAGTACATCCTCTTTCATGGAGGTTATAATGTTCAGTTTTTATTAAAATAGTTGTAGACAGTTGTTGATTATCATTGTGGAGGATGTAGTGTGTGGAGCTGTGTTACATTATACAGAGGATTTTCTATTATTTAGCCACTTTCACTGATATAAATGGGGTGGACAACATAATAGAAACACCTGGTCGTCATGGTGAGTGTCCTTATACAGCAGTAGTTTTGTGTTGGCATATCGGTTTCATATCGGTCTCCTTGATTACCGGTTATCAATATCGGCCCTGAAAAAAACATATCAGTTAGTCCCTAATTATTATGGCACTGTATTGGTCCGCCCAAAGGGTCTAGCAACTAAGCAGAGTGACCTGGAGACAGGGGCAGCAAGCTCTGCTACTCCTGCATTGGACCTGCTGTACGCTGCAACACAACGCCGGTCAGCCTGACGGCACCAGATGATCCGGGGTTTTGCTCTGGACCCAGGTCCAAGGCTCCGGTGTATAGCTGCACACCAAATCCAGATAGTGCATTTTAGTCTGAATTTGACTGTTGAGCATTGCCATTTGCATTTTGAGTTTTACCAAGCTATAGTAGTAGGCTACAATTTGTTCACAGTCTGAGCTCCAGAGAGAAGCCTGAGAGAGGAGATGTGAAACTACACTGTGGTTCTTTAAACTACAAATATATCTTCTTATGGATCAACACTTCAAATAAAACACAGGAGAAGAGGAAAATATGGAGCTTTCATTTTTGTAGATCTAAATGTTATCTTTAAGTATGTTATTTATAACTTCATTTGCAAATGGTGAAAGCTAGACCTAATTCTAGGAATCTGGAAGGATCTGGATTCAATAAGTGGATACTGGATCTGGATTTGGTATAGTCCATCAGCTAGCTGGTTAGCCAACTGTGAACTGTCGCTGACTGGACAATAAGTTAACACAGTTATTTCAAGAGTCATACGTGTATAAAATTGGATGGTGTGGGGCGATCCAGTGGCCGAAAGATTAGGGCGTGAACCACATGGACCACACTAATGCTCTGAGCAGTGAGTCCCCAGTTCAACTCCCGGCTGGCTGGACCCTTTGCTGCATGTCATTTTCCTACTCTCTCCTTGCATTTTTTGTCTGTCTCTACTGTCTCTATCAAATAAATAAAAAAGATAACTAATAATATTCATAAGTAATAACTAATAATACTAGCTAATTAAAAAAAATTGATGTAATCGTTTACTCCAGTTGGGACTCTCCAGTCCTCTCTGTTCCTTCAAAGGCCAGCACTGTCAGGAAGGTCTGCTGGTGGCCAGTGGTGCAAATTCACATGTTGATAGTGTAAATAGTTATATTTTGCTGCACATATTCTTTCAGGAAACTGAGTTACTTGTTTAATATTTGTGATGCTGTTATCAGCTTTTTCTTGGAAAGTGTTATTGATGAAACAGCTGGGGTCGATGTGGTTTCTGTCAGTGATCCTGTGGTCTTTCCTTCAGGTGGTCTGGACTCCAGTTTGGTTGCTGCTACACTGGTGAAACTGGCCAAAGAGGAGAAGCTGCAGTATCCCATCCAGACGTTTTCAATCGGGTCAGAGGACAGTCCAGACATCATTGCTGCTCGCACGGTCAGTTCTCCTAGCAGCAGTGTTAAAGCTCCATGATGTAAACTCATTTTAGCTTCTTTAATAAGTGAATTAGCCAAACACTTTTTTGTACAGTGTATGGTAAGAAGTCTGATGTGTTTATTTTGTGTTTGTCAGGTTGCAGCTCACATTGGCAGTGAACACCACGAGGTGAACTTCACTGCAGAGGAAGGTATCCAAGCAGTAGAGGATGTCATCTTCCACCTGGAAACTTATGACATCACTACCATCCGTGCCTCTGTTGGTGAGTGCAACATGAAGCACTGTGGGAAACAAATATATTTGATTACATTAATATAGATATACAACCAACAATGGTCTTCAAATTTTGCATAGAGCTGAGTCAACACCTTTCTGATAAAGTCGACAAAAACTGAACAGTGATAAACAAAAATAAAATGTAGGCTGCTACGTTGGATTATATAACACTGTGCAGGTTAAACCAGCATAAACTGGTGGTGAGTGTAGGACATGAAACTTTTTTCTCCTGCATACCAAGTGACATAATCTAATTATCTGAGTGCTTGAATAGAAGTTCTACTGTATGTTATATATACTAAACTTGAATGTTACATTGGTAGTTTAATTATTTAGGCCCATTTAGCACTTACAGTATGTTGCAGAAAAAATCCACATTATTCACACTAGGGTTGTCACGATACTAGAATTTCAAACTCGATACCCAGGGAAATACTCGATACTTGATACCATTTTCGATGCCACGGGGAGAAAAAATTACCCTAACTATACATACATATGACATGCAAATGACATGCAAATGTATTCAGCTACAGCCCTGTTAAGTTTCTGTGCTTCTGGTGACTTTGCACCATATTTTCATTGCTGATCAAATAGAGTTGTAGGGTAGGCTCTGCTGATGTTTCTGTGTAGTTGCTGGTCGACTTTTCTCAGCTTCAATCTGGGACTTTTTCATATGTGTGTATATATATAAAGAGAGAAGGAGAGAGAGAAGTATAACACTTTTCAGACACAAATAACTGTATTATCCTAAATTAAAACCGTCTATTAACATTACAGATGGTTAGGACTGATAATGTTTGCTGCCTAGCTCCCACATTAACGTTAGTCTTTTTATTATTAGCTATAGCCCATAGCTGCTATCTGCTAGCTTAATGATAACTTAAAAGACGGCAGACTGTTGGTATCGATACTGTTGCAAATGAGTACCTAATTCAATATAAATTTTTAGTATCCAAGTATCAATTTTTTTTGACAACCCTAATTCACACATTAATCCACGAGGATTCACAGAAGTTCAGTCCTGTTTCTGTCAGAACAGGTGCACACCAGTGATACTAGACACTAGCAAATGTTATCAACCCGTTTCTTTGTGAGATAATAAGTGATAATTGTATACAGTATGCATACCATGAAATCATGATGTGGATTGTCTGTGTCTGAGAGTTTGAGTCCCTCACAATTCAGCTGATCACAGGGATCACTGATGCTGAATCAGTGCATTCCTCTTCGTCCCGATTTCCCTCAATGAATCACAGTGGAATCCAGTTGGATTAGTTCAGCAGGGGGCAGCGTACGCAGTGTTTACATACTGTGATTAATTTGTGGCAGCCCAGTAACAATATCACCATTCACTGCCTTATATCGATTTTCTTTAATTATTTTTTTTACTATTTCAGATGAATAAAAGCTTATAATTGATTTGCTCAGACCTGTTTGTCATAGTCAGACTGACCATCAGGAGCACTGAGAGAAATCCCACTACATCAGTGGGCTTTCCAAAAATCCATGAAGTTTTTACATATACTGTATATACTTTACTTTAATATTTACTTTAATCAGGAAGTCATATTGAGATGTGATTTGCAAGATCTGATTTTACTGTCCCTGTGTGTCTCGTTACCTTTCCTCTTTGTATGTCTGTCACTCAGGGTGCACATGAGCATGTGCAGCATGTGTGTGCTGTGCCTGGGCTCATTGGTATTCCACCATCACTGAGCTGACCTGAGTCAGTGAGATGGTAATGATAGGTGTGGGTGCATTATAAAATACAACATGACCCAAACAAGAAACTCTGGCAGCCATAAAACAATGACCTAATGATCTTATTTTGAAGTCACAACACATCATACATCATATCTAAACTACACTAAGATAGCATTTGCAAAACATATTGTAATGTATTAACTGTGTATTAATTATGTGATTCATATTTTGGTTTTAACATTTGATAGAAATTTTTGTCATTTGAAGATGTGACCATCACAATCAGAATCAGAAATACTTTATTAATCCCCTGCGGGAAATTGTTATGTTGCAGTGCTCTATTCCACATACACAAATATAATGAAAATAATAATGATAAAAATATATCCCCCCATATTCAAAATATAAAAAAAATTTAAATAATAAATATACCCTGTCAATAATAAACAGACTATATGTGATTTGTACGGCTGAACAACATGGCCAAGTACAATGACCAAAATCAAGAGCTGCAGTTTTTTGATGATAGTTAAATGTGTCACAGCACACCTTTATAAATGAAGCAATGAGTCATTGTGGTGCTGCCCAACCACAAATCATATCCCCAGACATGGTACAGACCCAACATAAATATACATTATCATCATTTTCATATTTTTTTTCAGTGAACATTAAATGATAAAAAATTACCATTGTGACTTAAATCACAATATCTGTCAATCTAATTGCTTAATGACTTTTCTTTAAATATCATTCGGCCCTATTATTTGATATGGTCATTTGTTGATTTGAAAATTTGTAGTTGATATTGCCTCATTTTATTATTGATAGTTGGGCTGATAGTGATAGTTGGACTAATGGGTATTTGATTTGATTTTCGAATGTACAGATCAGTCGAGTAATCTAAATCTAAAGTGCGTAATAAAAAATAGTAATTACAAAATAACACTGGTTAAACAAGACTTAGAGTGAAGGGATTTGAACTGTGATGTGCTAACTAACTAACCAGCTTAACATTATAATTTCTGAAGAATTGTTTTTTGTTTAAATAATTAAGAAAAGAAGAATGAATTCAAAATTGATTGTGCTGGTTTGTTTCAGCCAGTTGCTCAGTTCATACAGACAGCTTTCCTTTTAGCTTTTCATAGCAATTCACTATTAGCTTAACCAGCGTGATGTTGTTGTAAAGAAACCGGGAGATGGCAGAGGAAATAGATGTAAATATCTCTTCTCTGTTTGTTGAACAGGTGTTTGGATAAAGTTCTTATTGGCCTTTTACGTTTTATTGCACTTACAGTAAAGTTCGGAGATAGTTGTCATCAACTCCAGTAATCTACAGTTATCTTTGGTTCACCTGGTTCCATGTCCATGCAGCCTCTGCTCTGCTGTTTTGTGTGTGTGTGTGTGTGCGCGCGCGCGCGTGTGTGTGTGTGTTATCATCTCTAGCTCGAATGAACACTCAGGACATAAGGGATTTCAGCCAGGCTGAAGAAAACATACAAAACTGCGTCTGGTCAGTTTATAAATGCAAAGAGCCTTGTCCTACCTCATTAATCTACTTTCATATCGAATTGTGTTTATAAGCTTTACAAGCCAGGTTCAAGGTTGAAGACAATAGAATAATCAAGGATATACAGTTCTTTCTTGGAAAACACAATAGCATAAAGATATGTTGACGTTTTCAACAGGCGGAGCGCAGAGATGAAATAAAGACTTCAACCTTTTAACACATCACTTGATTGTGCTATTGATATGTCTTATAAAGTATATAACTTCATCCTGTGCCTCAGCAGTTGGAAAAACTCATTGAAGGAACTAGACAAGTTAACTCTTCTTTTATAGACAGCTCTCCTCATCACAATAAGTTCATATGGTAGTGCTGAAAAGCAGCAACAGCACAAAAGCTAAGGACCCGTTTGCTTATTCGTCCTCTGCTGCCCCAAGTCCCACCCAAGTTGCACTCTTCTTACATGAATAGCGTGATCTATTACCCAAATAATAAAAATACAGTATCATAAAAGAAGCATTGAAATATAAAATGCCAATAACTGATATCGGTAGTAATACCCATTACTATTGTGATTATTTGGGCTGCTGTATGAGATCAGTTAAGTTCTTGGAATCCATTCGACATCTAGCGCTACAGACAGAGAGTTCCGTGAAAGGTGGCTAGAATTGTTTCAAATGAGGACTACACATGACAGATCACATTCGGATTATGAGAACAGCGTGCATACCTAAACGCCGTCTTGCAAATACCTTGGCCTTCCGTCGGCCAAACATTCAATTGGCCTTGGAATAAAATTCTTGGTCAATTATCAAAATTTTTAAAATCACGATATAACTAGCAAATTCAATGTTAATATTACCGTTTCCCTACATTGATCTATTATTTGTGGTGGGATTAACTGCAAAAATATTTTTATTTTCTATTTTTCCATTTATGGTCATCATACTTACCTCTGTCCTCACCACCAC